>NW_024962269.1:3907953-4236964 GCF_019238085.1 Lagopus leucura
CAGTGCTGCGAAGCCGGGCTGCCCACCCCGCTGGGCGCCGCGACTGACGGAAGGCTCCGCGTGCCGAGCCGGGCAGCGCCGCCCTGTAACGGCGTGACGGAACCGGGCGGAAAGCCGCGCGTGGCTGCGTGCCTGCCTGAGCGGCAGGAAGGGCCCACGGTCAGGGCAGAAAACTGCAGGAGGTGTTCCTGAAACCTGCGGCCTGGGGATGGAGGTGCTGAGGTTTTTCAGCTGGTTTGAAATCTCTTCCTTTCTGTTTTCATTTCTCCCATCTATTTGTCATTACGAGCGGGCAGTCATTACCGTGCGCTGGCAGTCAGGGCTTCCCTTGCGGTGGTTGGATGCACACTAATAGAAAGCTGTAAGTTCCCAGGGGCCTTGTTAGAGACAATCCTTGCGGATTCCTTGTTTATGCCATCTGGAGCTCTGGTGAAATGTATCACTGCTCATCAGCTGCTACTTTGTATCTTACTGGAGAGATACAATTTATCACAACGGTGAGTTAAAGAGTTTTAAAAGGAGTTTTAGCTTTTTAAAACCTTCTGTTCGTGGGTGCAGCTCTTTGTTTTGAGCACTCAGTGCCCTGGTTCCCAGTGTGTTCTCCCCCGCTGTATAGCTGTTGCCTGGGGGGTGGCAGCCCAGCCCACGGCAGGGGTTGGAACCGGGGCTCTCTGAGTCCCTTCCACTCGTGTGGTGCGGATCTTTTCCCTAGGCAGTGGGCTGAGTGCACCTGAGTAATTCCAAGCAGATGTCTGCCTTTGAATCCTGCTACTAGGTTTTCTGCTGGTGTGAAAATTCTTCTGTACTTAGATTTTGCATTTGTGCAGAACGCGGAGTGTCTCTTGTTTGGGGCCATTGCTGCTGACTTCTGTGAGAGTTATTCTTGCCAAGCCGAGTGCTGACCTTATCTCTAATAGAGCTTTTGTCTCACTCGTACTTCTCTACACAACACTGATAAACTTTTAAACTTTTATGTTTAAGTAACATCATTTATACACTAGATTGCTGAGGAAAATAAGACATAAGTGAAATTTTAACAGGCCGTGAATTCTATTTTAACAGCCAGAAGTAAAACAGACCCGTTGCCTCTGATTATTCTAAAAAGCAAGGATTTTTTCCTGTCCAGTGATCATATACTCATGGCCAGCTTAAGTCTAGATGGTGCTGATGGTCTTCTGGAAGAACAAATTACTCTCAGAACTGTTTTTTAGATGTTCTTTTTTCTACTTATTTTCTGAAAAAGGGGGGAGTCTCTGTGTGTAGCCCCTCCTCATTATTACTCTTCACTTACAAAAGATTATGGATTTCTAAAGTTAGTGAATGATGCAGAACAACTGTAAGTGAAAACAAGGTGTGCAGTAAGAGCAGAAGAGCAGGGACTGTCATTGGTGCTTCCCATCAGCATCTTCGCTGCTGAGTGGTGCCGTAGGCTCGTTTCCCTTTGGAGAGCTGGTTGTAAGGGACAAGTGGGGGTCCTTACCAACCAGCACAGGGTGGATTCAGAGTGCAGCAAGTGAAAGTGCGGGGGGTGGTCCTCAGCAAGTCGAAGGGCAGTGCTCCATAGTTTTTGTGGAATAAGAAAAACTCCTAATGTACCCATTGTCCCTAGTGTCTCTTACCCTTAAAGACTTGCAGGCTTTTGAGCAGGCGTTTAGTTGAGCATCTGTAAATCATTTGTAACAATATCCGACCTTGTATGTGCAGCAGAAAGCAATCATAGTTGCAATTAAGCAAATGATTGATTGATAGTTGTAATTAAGCTTGATTAATCAAGTATTTAATGCCCACTGCTTCATTGGCAGCTTAAACCAGTTCGACCCAGTTGGAACTGGTGGTTTTCATTTTATGTTGTGAAGGAAATTGCCAGTGCTTAATTGTCAAATAAGCCTCACGTTCCACTGGAGTTCAACTAGCCAGAGCTAGGGCAGGAAGCTGCCTGCAAACAGATCGCATTTGTGGCCCTCATTTCAAGAGAACAAAGGGGATGGTTGAGCTTGGCAAAGGCAGAGGAAAACAGCACGAAAGGGCATTTGACATAGGCTTGCTTCAGTTGATAACTTTAACAGCAATGGCTATGGGAACAATACAATGGTAGGAAGGGAGAGCATGAAAAAAGACAATACACTGTGGGTGAAGGATGAGAAAATTGAAGTGTGCTGTTGAGAATCTGGGGGAGGAAGAGCGAGCAGATTCTTTTCTCTCTTCTTCATGCTCTCCTTCAGGTTTTCTGTTTCCGTTAATCTTTCAGACTTCTGGTTCCTTTAGCAGAGCAGCAGGGATGGGCTGTCAGAAATAGTGCTGCTTTAGGAGGTACATGAAAAAATGAGAAATCCTTCAAATCAGCATTTTCTCCCCAAAGCCTGCTTTGGTCTGGGTTCTGTTCCAGAAGTTCCATGAATATATCAGTTGGAGATTGCTTTTCTGGTGGTCAGTGCTTTTACAGTGGCCTTGGCTCTTATCGGCGTTGGTTGGCACTGGAAAGTTGTCAGGACATTGTGTGTTAAATTAACTTCAGGAAACTCATTGGAGAAGTCTGCATTTCTCCAGGAGTTTTATCATGATATTTACCAGCAGTATATAAAAAAAAGGGATATGAAATATGCACTGAAATGCAGTTGGTACTGATCTCTCTGCAGTGCTGCTTTCCTTGCCAAGCTGTGCAGTATAATCTTCTCCTAAACACATGGCCCTGTCGAACAGCAGAGAGCTCAGTGTTCCAAGCAGAAATTGCCTTAATGGAAACAGCAAGTAATAAAAATCAATGTATACAAGAATGGAGTGCTCAGTTCTACTTGCTAGAAGTATTTGGAGGACTTTTCAAGGCCAGCAGAGAAACTATGAAATGATTTGAGCGGTGAGTGCTTTAATTAGTTTCCAAACAAAAAAAAAATAAATAAAAAAAGGTTAGTGCTTGTACCTTTTTTTGTAAGTATGGAAACCTAGTGATCTAATTTTCTATCACGTCCTGAGTGGTATTTGTAAAATTCCTGTCTGATACATTCTAGCAAGAGCTTTTCCCCTTGTCTGCCTGCCATTAAGACTAGTAGCCTTAATGAGGCTGCAGGTGGAGGCAGCAGGTGAGGAGCACTGCCCAGGGCTCAGCACGCTCAGTCCCAGCACACCAGCATGTTGTTCCCACTCGGATGCACACATCTCTGGTATTTGAGTGTTGCTTTCAGAAAGCCTCAGCTAGGCCCTCCAGATTACAGCTCGCTCCAGGATTACAGCTTACTCTTTGTAGGGTGAATTCTTGGCTCCCCTCTCTGAGAAAGGGGAGGTGAGAAGTGGAGTGGATGAGAAAGTCTGGGCTTTAGGAGTGCAGAAATTGGGAGAAGTGAGCTCAGATGTTGATGTTGGGAACGTGACCGAGACTTCTAAATACACAGAGAGCAGCATCAGCATCTGTTCATTAACAATATTTATTTAGTGGCGAGCCTGGTTGTGTAGAATTGGCATGCATAGACATTTTAGTAATTAGAAAGTGTTGTTTTCCATCTTACCGTTTCTTTATGGCAGTGAGGAGTGAGGAAGAACAGAAAGAGTGCAGCAGTCATGTGCTTCCTTCAGGCACGTGCTTAAATGTGGCCTGACTGCTGGAGATCAGCATTTCACTGCCAGTGCTGCTGAAAGAGAAGTTGGTTACAAGTCTGGCCCGAGACAGTTAAGTGAGAAGAAGAGTAAGGTGAAGTCCTGCTGGGAGCAGTGCAGCTGCTGGCAAATCCTGCCGCTGCCCTCTAAAAAAGTGTCATGGCTGTAGCATGGAGCGGGCACTTATAGGAACCAGAAACTGTGGCTAAAATCAGGCCTCTGTAATCCTTGTATTACAGAGAAAGCAGAAAGATATTTTTCTTGCACATCTGCTTGTAATTCCTTTCTCCTTCTTGCACGTAAGGCTGACAATGCACGGCATAAGCCAACAGCTTCTGTGTGTTGCCTTTTGTTCTCAGAGATTCGAGGTTGCTTTCTTTCCCTTTTAGGCTCTGAGGGTGAAGCTGCAAGGTTCTACCAGCATCTGGGCTGGGCTGGCACTGAGGGGCACTGTGCTTCCTTAAGTTACCTGCTTCCTCACTGCAATCACTGCATTTTTATTTTTGTTTGAATGTGTAAAATAAAAATTATTTTAGATGCTTTAGTTGCAATTTCAAATGTGAAAAAGTGTTTTTCTTCCTGAACATTGCCTTCACTTTGTGTGTGAATGATAAGCTACAACTTGCAGAGCAGCGCTGCCTCGTGTGGACAGGATTGCATGAGGGCAGATCTACATAATCTTTGCAAAGTCTGGGTTTTTGTGAATGTGAATTCTGAATCTTAGTTCTTCACACAGCATTTGAATGGATTTACCTTAAATTCTCCCAAAGAATGCTGCAAATGCTGGAAAGCTACCTACAGTTAAGTAAATTCATGAAAGGGAATTTAGTGAGGGGGCCATAAAGAGGTTGGTTTCTAAAGCCCCTGACTGGCATGTGCATGGGACTGGAGCCTGGCTCCGAAAAACACAGCACTTGGTCTCAGCCCTTCTCGTTTGGTGCTGCTTTCTGTGTCTTCCTGTCCCATATTGCCTTCTGTTCCTCTCTGTGAAGGGAGCAGGTGGTGTGGGGACGAGGCACAGACTGCAAAGGTGGTACTGGGCTGCAGGTACATATTAATGTGGGTCTTTGTATTGCTGCTGGGGGGGACGGGCTGGAGTCCGAAAGGAGCAGTGTGTCTGTGGATTACTTGTTAGGCAGCTCTAGGACAAGGTGTCCAGCTTAATAAAAAGCCAAATAAAAAATTACTCTTAAATGCTCCTCTGAACTAAGCATGTTTCCATTATTTTGTTTGCTTTTGTTGTTCTATTAAGAGCAAGATTTAAAGGTAAACAAAGAAAGATCTTCAGTAGCTGGCAGGTCTGCTTCAGAGGATCTGTGCGAAGTTGCTCATCCACCACCAGATCCTGCTCCCACTTGCCAGCAGCACCAGGGGAGCTGAGGAGAGGAAGCAGAAGAAGCCATCAATTACCTTTGTCATGTGTGTGCTAGGAAATCTAATTACGTGGTTATTGCTGCAGTACTGCAAAAGCAGGGCAGCAAGTGGAAGAGTGCCTGAGGGCTGCCTGAGTAAGGGCTGTGGTAGCTTCCTTGGAAAGGTGAGCAGTGTTACAGTCAGACCAACTGCTCTCAGCACGTAACATCTTTCCTTTCTCTTCTTACTGTGTAGAACTGGGAATTAGGGTAAAACTGATTCACTTGACAGCCACATGGAAGCACTGGCAGGGAACATATAGCAGGGAACATATAGCAAAATCCCAAGCGCTGGATTTTTCCTTTTTATTCTTTTTTAAAAGAACTTCCTTTTTAATATCCATAGGAAAGTAATTAAAAATGAACCACTTTCCTATTTACGTGGCTGTTGGTCTGAGCAAGTGATTTCTGAGCTGGCTCAGCCCCGCTGCTGCCAGGGCCGGGTGTCAGTGGGTGCTCAGTGTTCTGCAAAGCACTCTGCGTGGGGCTGTGATACAGGAGCTCTGCTCTGCCCCAGCTTCAGCTCGC
Organism: Lagopus leucura; assembly: GCF_019238085.1. Taxonomy (NCBI): domain Eukaryota; kingdom Metazoa; phylum Chordata; class Aves; order Galliformes; family Phasianidae; genus Lagopus; species Lagopus leucura. The sequence continues at coordinate 3,913,482 of NW_024962269.1, forward strand.
AGGGGTATAGCACAAGGATTTTTAAGGACAGAAATATGCTGTTTCCTTCTGTGGCTAGAAACATCCTATTGTGAATTATTACTGTTATTTTGGTTTGCTTATGGGAAGGCTATGTTAGAAATATAAAAAGAAATCAAAGTTCAATGCAGACCAGTTTGGCAACAGCTTTCAGGTGTGCGTTAGGTCTCCAGCTCAGAATATCTCCTGGGACATTTTCCTTCTGTGCCCTGAGCCCAGCTAAGGGAAGCTCCTCCTTGCATCATGTTGTGTTTTTAAACTGTGAACACTGCTAGGGAAAGGGAGCTAGTGAAATCATGGATGAAATTCATATGAGGTTCCACATAGATCTTAGGGAAGGTGTTGGACCGTCTTTCCAGGATATAAGGAAGCTGAGATTCTGTATGTTCTCCTGGACATTTTTACCTTTTTTCTGTTCAGCCAGGATATCTGTGAAGAACAAATATTAAATGCATCTTTCTTGCTATCTAGCTGTACTTTAAATTTGTGCTGGCTGACAGGAATTGTGCTGGTAGGCCTCTAGCTTGTTTGCTATCCTTGAGTTCCTTGTTTTATTTTGTCACAAAGTCTTGTTTGAAGAAAATCAGTTATGACTTAAAAAATAAAAGCTTGAGCAGCTGAGAAATGCACTTTCAGTAACGAACCCAGTTACCTGCAAGTCTCTGTGACTTTTATTTTTATTACAATAAATGCCCTCACGGTTTCTTCAGTAGAAACTATGGGAAACCAGCAGCCATCCTAAGTGAAAGTGAAAGGTCCATGAGGGAAATAAAGTCCAAATGCAAAAAGCATTATAACTGATCTACTGGAGTTATTCAGTCTCTTTTCTATCATTGCAGTTTACATACTTAGAACTCCTTAAAATTCTCAGTTCTAGAAAACGCAGCCCAAGCCCTCACAGACATGGTGGCGCGGTGTAGGTGGCCGTAACAAGGCAGGCACGGCCAGCGCGGGCAGGGAGGCATGGCCCTGGGGGTTCTTGGTCTTGTTCAGTTTTTTTCTGACTGTTTTTAGGATGGGCCTTACTGGGGTTCTTCACCTTCTAGCAGCTGACTGTTACAGCGCTGCGTTTCTGCTAGTGTTACGTATGTTGCTCTGTCTCCAGTCTTCATAACACACAAATGGCTGCATCTGAGCATATTGCTTTGTGCTTATTGAAGTAAGATTTTTTATTTTTTTTAACCTAAGTTAGTGTCCTTTTTATCTCTGCATAGTGCAATAGCAAATGTTCCCTTTTATTGCCTAGAGATGTTGCAGGAAGTCTAGCAATTCAAGCCTATTAGCTTAGATGATTGAACGATGCAAACTTAAGAATGCAGAGCATGAGTGTGAAGGGCTGCCTATTTCCCCGTCACTGCCACATCAGTAAGCATTCAAAGGACAGCAGTAATGTGTTCATCTGCAGGCTGCAAGGGTCTCACCTACCCTGAGGACTGCTAAACGTGAGATGTTTGTCTTTTGAGTGGTAAAGTATAAGCATCTGTGGAGGTAAATATGTAAGTAATGGTCAGTTTTACAAGTAAACTGGAATTGGAATAAACAGGAATTTATCTATGGAAGAAATGTCTTGATTTATCAATTGTAGAAATAGTTGAAAACAACAGATATTTTCTGTTGCCTGGTGTGTGTAAGTAGGAAACATAATTAACAAAAATGAAGCGGCTTATGCAGATGTTTTCCTCTCCTAACTCCTAACATTTGCATTCTGAAGTGAGTAGCAGTTTTGGGTTTCGAAATGTAAGACTAGAATACTAAGTGCTCAGTCTCTAGGGACACAAGAGTAAATTAGATGATTCTGCAGCATCTTCTGAAGTAGGTGGTGATTGGAAAATATTACATTGAAAATTCTATCCTAAATTAAATGAATATTTACATAAATCTGAGGTCATGAGTTGCCTGTAAGCCATGTTTGTGCAGATAGAACACAAAGCTTCTCAAAGCTTCTGGGAGAGTGTTTTTTTTGAGTTTCCTTTGGCAGGAGAAGCCCTGATGGACACATCCCATCCTTTCATTTGAAGAGATCAGTGGTGCAAATTGACACGAGTCCTTTAGTCTGAGAGAAATGCATGCTTTGAATTCTTTCCCAGCTTGAGGGTCAACAGTACCAATACCTCTGAAACCTTCCTACAATGTACTGATTTTGATTCTGAACACTAATTTTCTATTACAGAACTGGATTTAAAAATCAGTGTTAACACATCTTGTGACATCCATGAGGGTGATGTGTGTAGAAGGGAGGCAGTGTCTAGTGTTCATTAGAAAGACAGCAAAAAGAGCAAGTTTGCTCAGAAAAGTCCATATGTGTGACTCACAGCCTTGTGTAGAAGTGCTTCTGGTGGAGGACAGTGTTGTAATCGAGCAGTTCAACTTTTGGGCTAAGAAATCAGCTATCTGGTTTCTTTATCTTCTTTCCCAAACCCAGTAAGTTGGTATGATTAGTCACATGAAGGATCCATGGCAGAGGCCTGGTTAGCCATGGAAAGCTTCATGTGAAGGGAAATGCAACTGGTGACAAGCCCAAGTCTGTTAAGCTAGCACTGTCAAAGTAAATAAACCAAACTCAAGAAATCTGATCCTGTCAGATTAACAAAAAATGGATTTGGTAAGGATTCATGCTTACAGTCTGGCTACAACTCTTAAGACAATTCTGTTCTGAAACGAGCTGAGTATAATAAGGAGCGTTGTTTGGAATCACAGAGATGGATGAGCCTGACACAGAGTGAGGCTGCACGGACTTGAGAGGCTGTTGTTGGCATTTGTGATACTGGAAGGAATGGCAAAAATGTGATGGCTATTTCTGTAAGAACACAAGTGTGTGATGTATTAAAATGAAGTAAAACCAAACCAGAACACTTCTTTTTAAAAAGGATATTCTTGGCAAAGGGAGAAGGGGATAGAAGCAGCATTTCAGTATTTCAAGAGCTGTTTGTCTAAAGTACTGATGTAATACATATCAATTATCTAAATATCTCAAATAACATAGTGTGCTTTTTCCCTTGATTTAGGCAATGTTTGATTCTTGTAATATCCCTAAAAGGAGCTTACAGTCTGCGGACCGACTTTTTGCACGATCCGATAGGGATGGGACAAGGGGAAATAGATTTAAGCTAGAAGAGGGGAGGTTTATGTTAGGTGCTAGGGAGAAATGCTCTGCTGAGAGCGGGGAGACCATGGCACAGGCTGCCCAGAGCTGTGGGTGCCCCATCGCTAAAGGCAGTTTGGGGAAAACAGTTTTCTTCAGCTTCTTAACTTCTTTGGTAACAAACAGGAACCTCATAATGGCTCAGTATGCAGAAGGGAAAGTGTGGGAGAAAAGGAAGGTGGGGAATTATGCTGCAAAGCTAGCAAATCTGAATGGAAATGTGAAATAATACCTATGGGTTAAAATTTCTCAGACACGGAGTTTGTTAATGCAAGGTGTTGTATCTGAGATTTTGTCCTGTTTCTGTAATTCCTGGAATCAAGAGTATGACAGTGCTAGCAATTCTGCCTAATCTCACACAGCGTACGTGCTGCTGTGGCTTTGCAGTGCTAGAAGGTAGAACATGTAGAGCAGCCTGAAAATCTTCTGAAAGAAAAAACAGAAACTGCGGTGATTAAATATTTAATATTCTTCAGCAGGGAAATAATTTAGTTGAATTATTCAGGATTTCAGGAGCACCTTTTCATGGAAAGGAATCAAAAGTCTAATACTGCAATACTCTGAGCTCCTTTGGGGAGGACCTGCGAGTAGGTTTGACTTTGTGTCTGCAGCCTTCATTTGGAGTTCCATTTTTTTTTTACAAACAATTTAAATTAAAGTGATGATGTAATAGTAGGTTTTCAAGCAGTCTGATATTAAATTAGGCTTCTTGTGCTGAGATGCCTGCTTCTGAATTCTGGTAATGTCCTCCTTATTCAATAAAGCTTGATACCATGGACAGTTCTGCAGATGCTTTGCTATTACGTGTTTGCACTTGTTAGCACGTATCTGGTATCTTACAGCCATGTTAGCAATCGTGCTTTGGGAGCTGCCAAGAACATCAGTTCTGTACATGTGGAGTTTTTGAGCATTGAACAGTAACATTTACCTTCAAATGCGGGAACTTCTTTTCTTTTTTTCCTGCTCTGGAGCTTTGTATGCTAAGCATTAATGTTATTATTAATGTTGCTCTTGGTTTCTTTTCTGCTTTTCTTTTTATCTCTTTTTAATGCAGTGTCTATGGAAGGAACTAGTGACTACAAAACAGCATTGCATTTACATGGAGTATAAACCATCCTTTTGTTTTTACTAATTAAGCCTTAGATTTCTTTGCTTTATGGAGTTCTGAACTTTTGTTGTTGTACTGCAAAGCTTTGTTTCTCAGGACAAAAAAAAAGTTCTTGAATTTTGAAAAGCTCTTTTGGTCAGGTATGTGGTAGTAATTGGGTCAGTTCTAAAAGAATTTCAGTTGTAGTGAGGATTCTGCTGGCTAAAGATTAGTGAATGCTAACCTATGAGTTTAAGAGGTGATAACAATTCTTTTGTAGGCAGGAGATGCGATGGAATTGTTCCCAACAGGAAGGTAAAATGCTGCAATTACAGTGAAAATGTGCACAGTGGTTAAGGGCAGATTTTTTTTTCCCCTGTTGTAGCTTTCTGCTGTGATTTGAAAATTGCTATCTTGAAGACAGTTATCTAAATCAACAGTGTGCAAGATTACTGTAGCCAGAGTGTCTTCCTTTGTTTCTTTTTTTTATGGGGAGAAGATCTGTTGTAAGTTAAAGACTGAAAAGCCGTCAAGGGTTTTTCTTTGGTTTAAATCATTTTAGATGTTCCCTTCTCCTCTGTGTATATAACGCCTTGGTGAGCAAGTAATGATGGATGTCACTTAAAAGCTCTGCAGAACGTGACTAAAATAGAAAGACTTTTCACATTCAGAAAGCAGAAATGATGCAAGATGGATATCTCATGTGTTTCAGAAATTCAGAAATAATGCACGTCCTTCTTGCTAGAAAGTAGAGATAGCAATGGAAAATGTGTGTCTTGTTTTCAGTGTGAGTTTTCTGCAGTGAACATTATTCATCTGTCTCTGATGCATCTTTTCAAAGTGTTTTCTATCTTCTTTGGTGTCTTCAATGACGCATAGAAGGAAAGTTCTGTGTTGTCTTTAATTCTCAAGGCAGATACTGAGAGTCTGTATCGACTCAGCAACAGACAGAATGACAGCCTCCCCTTTGGCAGCCTGTTTGCAGTGTGAGTGTTTATCTACATTTATTGGAAGCTTTAAAAAAAATACATACTGTCAGCTTAAGAATCTTTTGCATGTGCTAAATGCACTGTGAACTTAAAAAGGGATATCAGAACATGATTTTTGTCTCCACTATGTAGGATTGTTCTCTTATTAAGAACCTGAATAGCAGTGATATGACTTGAAATTGGTTAGTCTGTTGAAGGCACTTATTAATTCTTATTAATACTTAGGGAGGTTTATAATCCAGTGAAACAGAAAATCAGATGATCAGTGAAATTTTATAGTAATTGACTTCATGTTATTATTATGAAGTCTATTCGTTCACTTCATGGTTCTTTAGAACAGTGATTAATTAGATCATTTTGACTTCCATCAAGGCATTTACAAGTAGCCGCAAGTCTGTGGTTCTATTTTTCATATCTAGACCTCAGCAATATTTTATCTGAGTTTCTTGATTTTATTCAGTGCTGTAGGGTTTTAGAGTTGGTGTTGGAGTTAGAGTTTGTTTGTTGGTTTGATTTTTGTCACTACCAAAGCCTGTATTTTTCCTTAATTTGCTTCTTGCACTCTCACGTTAGCCCTGGAATTCAGTGGAAGTTCAATGCTGCAAGTCTGCTTCAGTGGTGGCAGAGAACATACAGCTTTAGAGAAATATTTTAATCTGGTTCTGTTTCATTTTCTTTATAATGCAAAACAGACAAGGTCCTCTCACAAGGGTCTGTTGGAACAGACCTTGTGGCTGCTACAACCCTTATGATGGCTCCTGCAGTTGCTCTGACCTTTTGGACAGACCCTTCTATTACTCCAACCCTTCTGGTGGGCCCTGCAGGTGCCACGAACCTCCCAGTCATTGCCATGGTCACTCCAATCCCTGTGACAACCCCCACGTTTGGCACCAGATGGACTGTTGTGGTTTAACCCAGCAGGTGGCTGAGCACCACGCAGTCCTTTGCTCACTCTCCCTCCTCCCAGTGGGATGGGGGAGAGAATCTGGAGAAAAAAAAAACCAAAAAAAAAAAAAAAAAAAAAAAAAAAAAAACTTATGAGTTGAGATAAAACTGCTTACTTAGATAGAGAAAAAGAAAAGGGTAATAGTTATGGCACTCTCTATACACACACACACGGATGTACATAACAAGTGATGCACAGTTGCTCTTCACCTCCCAGCTGATGCTCAGCTGCCCCCCTGAGCAGCAGAAGAGAGATGAACTTCCACCCCTTTCAAAACTTCTTCTGCATGATGCCATGTGGTATGGAATATCCCTCTGACTAGTTTAAGACAGCTGTTCTTATTCTTTTCCCTCCCAGTTACTTGGGCTCCTTGCTGAGAATGGCTGTAGCTCTGTACAACACTGTTAAGCAGCAACTATAAACACTGGTGTGTAATCACACTGGTTTTTGCCTAGAGGAAAAACATAGCAGCATACCAGACACTTCTGAAGAAAACAATTTCATCCCAGGTGAAACTAAGACAGCAGAGTGCAAGCACATGGCTAACAGTGTCAGGCTTTGCCAGCCAGGGCCCCGTCCCACAGAACCCAAGCAAGGCACTGGGGCAGGCCTGGGGGTGGTGACTAGGTTCTACCAAGAGCCCAGGTCACCAGGGAAGTACGTGGCATTGAGGCAGGTCTCCAAGGTGAAGCCAGAAATTTGGTGGTTGTGCCAGGATCAGGCTCTGTGAAAGTAATCGAAGGCAGACACAGCCCAGCAATTACAGGACAGATGTGTGGTGGTGATGTAGAGTCAAAGGCCATCCTCCTGGACGGAGGAGCCAACCCACAGGTCTGGATCCAGCTCAGTGGGGCCCGTGGCCAGGCACAGGCAAAGCAGTGGCTGAGTCTGGCATGTGTAACTGTGGGAGTGCAGGTCCAGAGCTGTGCTGCAATCAGCCCCTGCGCCCATCTGCAGAGGGTCTAAGTAAGGCTGGTCAGGGCACATTAGTACACTCAGAGCCCTGAGAGCCATATTGATTATTCCTCATCATCCTGCATAGTCTTGAAGCTGAAATGCTAATCCAAGAAAGAAAATGAGAAAGCAATATTCTGAGGAACAGAGAGCTATTGACAATTTACATGAGATAATTGCATAACTGTAATACAGTCAAGAAAATAACTAGAAATGCTGGGTGAGGAAGAGTTCTTTTAAATAAGTGGCTGCCAGATGTGGGATGCACTAGGTGGCAGCAGTCAATAACTGTGGCAGTGATGGCTACAGTGACAGGCTTCCCCGAGCAAGGCTGGAGAACTCAGTAGGTAGTTTTCCTACAAGAGTGTTTGCTTTGGTGTCCCACACACTAATATTATTAGGGTTAAATCTAAGTTTCTCTTTCATCATGAAGTGATAAAGGAATTCTGGTTGTGTTTTCTAATGGATCTCCTCTACGTGACAGTAATGGAGAACTTTTACAAACAGACGTGGTAGGTATGTTTGATATTAATGAGAATAATAGGATTTCATGCAGAAGGTAACTGTTGAGGCCTATGATAATTCGTTCCAGAAAGGGGAGAAAAGCGTAATTACTACTGTGTGCTATGGCAAAAATGTAGGATGATGCAGTGAGTACAATACAAGCTGTTTTCAAAGGTAAGTGATAATGCTACATGAAGTGGAAGAAAGCTGGAGCGTGTGGTGTAGACCACTGCTGAAGAAAGAGAGCTGAGTACAAACTTGTCTCTGATGTTCTGCTGTCGGTTACGTTGGCCTCATCAAGAAAATACTGTATAAAGGACAGGAGAGAGGTGCTGCAGAGCTGTGATTTTATGGCAGTAGTTCTAAAGGATGTCAGAGGAAGTGTCCTTCAAAGGAAAGGAAAGGAACATTAGCTCCCAAGCAGCTGACTCCTTAAGCACTACAGAATGTTAGAAAACAGGAAGCTGTTATTCACTGAGCATTAACACAAGCAATCATACGCGGCTGCAGGCTTCCCCAGACAGAGGAAACAGGACAAGTTCCTGAAGTAGCTGGGAGCTCTGAACAGTGGCAGAGACCAACCCTGCAGGGGAAGGTTTGGCTGTCTCCTGTCCCCTTGCTGTGGTAACGATAACGCTGCAGTGAACCAGTCATGACCAATTCACTTCTATGTTTTTATGATTTAGGCAGAATGAAGTATGATTTTTAAAGGATGTTAAATACTATGACTGTTTTAGTGCAGGATTATTACTATTCTTAAACATGTAATTATTTTCTTTTCCTGCTGCTACTACAGGTTGTCTTTATACAAAGTGAAAATTTTATAGAATTGTACAGTTATTTAGCAAATTCCACTGATTTACATGTGATGCTTAACAGTGTACTTGATGTTTTTTAAAGGTTTGAGACTTTCATAGCACACCTATGCCAAGTCCGAAGGTATTCTGGTGACCTGACAGTGAGGAGTGGCAGAAGAGGCTTCCCGCACTGTTACACCCAAGAAGTGCTGATCAAGCAGTCTTTATATACTTACAGCTAGAGCACATAGGTCTGGAATGCAGAGCTGAGTTACAACCAGCTTATCTGCTTGTTTCTGTATGAGTGAAATGCTTGTACAATTGCACTGCTGTTGGTATTTCTGCAGCAGATCATTGCCAGAGCTTGAATTGCTTTGCAGGCGCCCTGCATGCTGGTACTCAGCTGCATCCTGGCAAGTCATTGGGAGGGCACTCAGTCAGAAATGCTTTTGCTTGGCAATATGACAGATGGTCCAAGGAGATCTGTGATGCATTGTAGGTCGCAGTTGTGGGACTGGGTGTCAATGGGAAGGTTTTCGTTGTAGGAGGATTATGGAGATGACCCCTGTAGAAGAGTTTAGGGGCAGGAAGAAACAGAAATTCTTCAGACTGCTTCATGATAATGTAGTGATGACAACGCTTAAAAAGAAAAAATAGTTACATACGGCAAATTCATTTTTTAAATGTCATTTCAGAAAAGGATGCCCCTAGGTGGTGCTATTACTTAGACCCTGGTTTCCTAGGAATGTGTTTTCCTGGTCCATTTTTTGCTCTGGTAGCATTTGAGATGCACAATGTAAGCTGTATGTGTTCAAATAAGGACAGAATTCAACATAGAAAACTTAATTGACTTCACTAATCATAGACAGTGCTCCCTTAACACTAAAAGGAACCCTGCTTTTTTGAGGTAAATTATTATAAATATTTTTGTAAAGATGCAAGCTGTGCGTTAGGAGAAAGGAGAGGGCCATTCTGGTGTCAGCCACATCCGTGTATGTGCAGCGTTTGACTTTGAACCTTTATTGTACCTTGGATGAGTAGCTAAAGGTTGTTTGCATTTATCTACAGAACAGATGAGGTTGACGTTTCATCTAACAAACTGAATTTTGAAAGGTAACGTGTAGTATTTTAACAGTTTCTTTTCGGTTCATGTATCAACATCAACTAGGAAGCAGTGGAACCAAACCACAAGCCTTACATTCTCACTCGTCTGAAATTTGATGAGCTATGGCTCTAACATACTGACAGAACATTGCTGTTTTACTAGGTAGTGCACTTTCTTCTTATTTTTTGTCAATTATACAGGAATAATTATGATCAAACTCTTTTTCCCTCACAGTTTGCCAAACACGCATTCTGTATTTATACATTTCTGACTCTAAAATTCTGCTTTTAGTTCTTCACTGCTTAAAATGGAGGGAAATCAATGCAAATACAGTGAAATGAATAGAATCAGAGAAATTCTGACTAAATATCACCGGAACAATTATACCTTTGAACTATTTGCAGCCGTTTAGAAAGATTTGAGTTTTTCTTCATGTAGAAACCCTCAATTTGTCTCCTGGGACCCTTGCAAATGATCTTTTCCACAAAAGCCAGTTGTTGCCATTAACATCTCTAAGCAGCTGAACAGCTTGAACAGCTTCTGCAGTGAAGAAAGTCAATTAAATACCTCTACAAGTAATTCTGGGTTCAATAAGTTGGCTTCAGCAGTTGCATCTTAATCAGTCCCGGTTCCTAACCTCTGTACAGTTGTTGATTATAAGTAAAACTTTATTTCCAAACATAGGCACTGTGCTTAATTGTGCCTAAATAAAAGATAATTAGAAATAGATGAAGTAGCGTTTGCATTCAGATAACCTTTGCAAGTGGTCCTCAGAAAATTCCAAGTCAACTTTTCTGTGTATAGTGAAGGTTGAATGTCACCAGCTTCCACAAGGTTGTTTAAAATTATATTAAGATCCACTTCCTGGTGAGTGGGGAAGTATTCTGAAATCTAAAGACAGACCTGTCACATGTGGAGATGACTGCATTACTGGCTCCTAGCAGTGCAACCAACAGTGCAAGCAAACCAGGCATGGAGTCCGCATAAAACTGCATCCAAATTGAGGGTGCAGTGGCAGCTGGGGGAGGACAGGGGGCTGGCACAAGCTGGGCTGATACACCTTGCAGGAGTAGCAGGTGTCTTCTGCTCTGATTCATCAGTTTTCCTGCCCTGATTCATTGCCATGCTCCCCTTAGACTGATCCGTGTCTCCTGCAACTTTTATGCCTCCTTCCAGTTCTTAATCCTCTGGCCAGTTCCATGTAATCCTTCGGTGACTTATTTTTGACTTACTGGTAGTACAAGGCCTATTCCTTAGGTGCTTTCATTGTTATTGGTTCCTGGATTTGTGGTGTTTTGTTTTGTTTTGGTTTTGGTTTTGGTTTTTTTTTTTTTTTTTTTTTTTTTTTTTACATTTGCATTTGGATCAAACACTGGGAAAGCAACATAGTTAACTGTGAGTGAACAGCAAGTCTTTTCCATTATTACTGATAAAGTTCTTATAATCCTGCTCTGAGGATTGCAAACTGAATGTGTGTGTTGAACTTTGGTCCTGGACAGCACTTCCTGCAGATGTCTTCTTCCTTGAACAAGGAAGCATATGGCTTTGCCACTGGGTAGCCCTGTTTGGCCTGTGTGGTTAAGGGAGCTGTTAGGGAAAAAGGTTTCTCTCTTTATTTGTGAATGAAATTCTTAGAGCAGTTGTGCTTTGGTACTTGTTTTGATTTTGGGAGTAGGGAGACAAAGTAAAGAAAACTGTGCTGTGCAGAGGAAGATGTTGATGGTAATGACTGGCCGTATTGAATGCCAGGTAACTTTTGTCTTTCACCAAAATGAAATCAGAGTTTGGCAAACTGTAGAAAACCCACAACAAGAGTGAGTTAGCACTACTACTGTCATTAGTTTAATTAATAGAATCAAATGAGAATAGAGTGTATTTGTGTGCTTGATTGCTTAAAACCAGTCATTATCATTTAGTATACTTGACAGAAGTGGGATGGGGTACACTGATATTAGTGGATGTAAATCCAAATTAATGTAATAACCTTCCCATTCTGGATGAGTCAACCGAGTTAACAAATGCTGTAATCTCATTTGTTCCTCCCTGGTTCATAGAAGTAGTTCATAAATAGCAAAAGCAAATGGTCTGTCAGGCTGCCTCCAGCCCAAGGAGGAAGGGAGATGTTTTGCACCGATACAACTGCTCCTGTTTCAAGTGTGTCTTAGAAGGTTACATGAGAAAAGTGTAACCATTGCTGGTCACTTCTTGTTTGAAGAGAAGTACGTAGGAGGTTGTTCCCTTCGTTCTAACCTACAAATAGCAGAATGAATTACGAGGGAAACAGGTTAGAAAGCCAGAGACCTTTTGACTCTTAATTTCTATTAGAAGTTAGTGAGAAGGTAGAAATCAACTCACCTGCATATGGAGCTACAAATCAGCCACCAAGCCCCCAATAGTTTCCTGTCTGCTTTAATTTCTGGGCTGTATCAGAGTGAATTATATGTTGGTATGACATTCATTCCTGTCTTTTAAAGTTTGCTTCCCAGAGGGGATTTGCAAGTTGTTTCTTTGTGTCTTTGGGAGGGAATTATGTCCTTGTCTCACACAAATGTGCTTTATTAAGGAAGAGCGGGTAGATAATTTGGCTGTTGAGTTTGAACTGGACCAACCTTTCTGTTTGCCCCACATGCAGTATTTATGGCATTTGGTATTGCACAGTGCGTGACCTCTCAGGAGACAAGACAGAACATTATATTTGAAAGGAATGGTGTTTCCATATAATAAAATAGAAATTAAAAATTGAAAGAAAATTTACTAAGTTAATGAAATGTTTTGATAGAATTTTTGATCAAAAAGCAATTCTCTCTTAAGGAGTTCATAATTTTATAGAAGAGCACTGAAGCAGCATTTGTGAAGTCTGAAGTTTTGCTTTGTGAGAAGATAAATTTGAGGCGATGCCCTGTGATTTTAACACATCACACAGTTTCTAAAGTAACTTGTCATAATGACAGCGTTTGGGCTGCCAATGCCCACATCTACATCTAAGTGAAGTCCAGTTCATATGTAAGAACTAATGGATATTGATTAACAGTTGCTTTTAATGTTCTAAATGTATGAAATATTTTAATAAGGCACGTTACTCAATACTGTAGAACTGTGCATGGCACTGCTGTACTGCTGGTGCCTTCATGCACCTTGCACAGGTGTTCTAGTTTCTTTGTTTTAAGCAAAGGAAAAAAAGCTGCTTATTTTCTTTAGAAATGAAACAGGAAATATAGATGAAAAGGGAATTGTGTTTATTTTGCAGTCTTATTTACTAATCAGAAAGACAACATGCATGCTAATAGTAGCCATCTAGATTAATTTTAAAGAAAATTTAGCTCAACAGATTGCTGGCAAGAACTGGGGAAAATGGCAAATGAAAAGTATTTGTATGTCTACTCCCACTCAAGCATAACATCAGTTACTACTGAATAGGTCAAATAGGTGTGTGTTTTGTTTTTGTTTTTTTTTTTTTTTCAGTAAAAAACTTATGAATAAACAATACTCTGAAATAATTAGAAGAGCTGGTATCAAATTCATATACGATAATTTTTTACTGTTCTTGTTTTCAGAAATTACATCAGCCAAACCCTGTCTTACTGACCACTATCAGTGGATTTATGGGTAATTGTTGCAGCTTAAGACTCCAAGATCTAGACTGTTTTGTTCTCCAAAAAATTAGCTCTTCAAAAGATGATGATCATGGGAGTGCTGGTGTTGTTCACCTGCAATAGTCACCTCTTAACATCATGGGAAGATGTAACTAGCAGCTATGCTTAGTACCTGATTTTTGCTCTAATTTAACACAAGTCTCAAACTAGTATTTGCATTCTTTTGCTAGCAGAGGTATACTGTAGAGTTGCTTTTTTCTCATTCTCTTCTGTTTTAGAGATTACATAGGTAAAGACAGAGCTCTGTAATTAATCTTAGCATCCGCTGAAATTGACATGTTTGCTGGAAACACTTTGGCAAGGAATTTGTTTTCCCTGTCTTGATGGTGAATATTGATGGAATTGGCAATTAACAATTGGACGGGGATCCTCAAATACCCTTATGTCATTATGCCTTATGCATTACCTGAGAAGTCCTGCAGGCATCATTTAGTAAATATATGCATAAATCAATGAAAATAATGGAGATGTTTAGCCTCCTATTCAAATACTGCAAGTACAAGATTGGAAGGAGAGAGGGAAGAAAGCCCATAAAAGAACCTTTCAAATGTATACTAACATGTCTTTAGTTATCCGAAGAACTGATTTTTCTCAGAATGCAGTCAATGAAAATAATTTTGGTTTAGATATTGGCTGGAAGAAGGATGGTTTCTCACCTTTTGAAATACTGCATTTTGCATTTTCTCTAGGGCTGCAAATGTGTTCCTCAGAGGCTTCACTGATCGTGTTTCTGTTACTGCTGCCCTGCCGGAATGAAAAAGCACTGATAGTTGCACTGTGCATTTATTGTGTCATTGGCATTGTGATTACAGTGAAGATCTCTTTTCCTTTTTAAGAAATTCTATGTTTAATGTGAATTCATAGAAGTAATAGTGGGGATGGGAGATTTGCTCACTTGTCCTTGCTGTCACCTGACAGCAGCCGTACATCCCCAGTGCCAAGAAAGTGATCCCGGCTTGGGGCTCTTGGTCAGTAACCATGCTGGTAATTCACTTCCCTTCAGCTTCTGCACATGGGTGTCTCTAGCTGTCAATCATGTTGTTACTGCACCTCCTCTGGCTCTTTCTGATGTGAATGCATGAATACGTGCCAGGTGCATCATTCTTTCTTCTAGACAGGTGGCCCGAAGTTGTGCTGGTTGATTGTCACGCTACATTGTCAACTGCCCTAAAACCTCTTAGCTTTCCTCACCTTCACCTTTTTCTACTTTTTTTTCTTTTTTGCATGAGAATACTAACTTATCCTATGAAGTATTTTCTCCACTGGAACTCAATTCTGGTAGGACATGGTTCCAACATACTTGATATCCTCTACATGGTTGCTTTCAGTTATCCTTGTAACATTTCTAAGTTCCAATGTAGACTAAAGAGGGAATAGCCAATATTATGGAAGAAGTTACTTTTAGTATCTATGGAAGACTTTAGATGTGCAGAGAGGTTGTCTACCCCAACCCCGTGTTCACAGCAGAACCAACTTCAAAGCTAAATCAAACTGCTCATAGCCTTGTCCAGTTGTCTCCGAGTAACTCCAAGGACTAGTATTGTATAATCTCTGTGGGCAGCCTTGTCCCAGTAATGAACCATTCTCTTTGAAATGTTGTGTTTTTGAGTTTTTTTTTTAATGTCCTGCTGGAATTTGCCTTGCTGCTTCTTGTCACTTTGGCCTTTCACAGACCGAGGTCTTTTCTGTAACCTCAGTTGAGTAACTGAAGACAGTGAGCAGGTTATGTGAGATTCTCTGCCAGTGTCATCCGGCCCAGCATTTCTTCTCAAGGTGAGCCAAGCCCCTCTGAACCTCCCCTTCCATATCATGCTTTCCTGTGCTCTGTGCCATGCTGCTCCTCTGCTGGGCTCTGTACTCTGTCAGTGCTTTCCTTTACTGAGCATCCCAAACATGAGCAGTTCATTTTGTGCCCATTGTCTAGCTAGCTTCAAAGCAGCAGTTTTCTAGGAGGGCTTGAAAAGAAATGATAGATATGGTAATTTAATTAGGATTTCTTAACGCTGTGCTAGATTTAATATAATGTAATTTTTTAGATTATGTTAATATGTTAGAATAATTGAACCTGGGAATAGAATCTCAAGAAAAAAGGGAGTTTATCTGCAGACAGCTGTTACTTCCACTTTTGATAAAGCATTATAAATTCGCATTGTTCTGTGTCCTTCAAATATGTGCTTGTATGGAGATAGAACAAATGTTAGAAAGCAGTAGCTCGAAACAGACTGAATGTTAGCAGGTATGTGTGTAATTTTGTAATGTTTTGGTAATGAGATCCAACCTTCACATTTGTCCTAGCTTCTAACTTCTCTTCATTGGCAAGCAGGGCACTGCCTTAAATTGTTAAATAAAACCATACCTTTGTCTCTGAGCATTAAGGGCAGTTACTGCCAGTAGTGCCTTGCTTTGTACCGTGCTGAATTTCTTCCCTGCATTAGGAGGCAGCCGTGCCCCTCGCTGGAGTTGTTGCAGCAGCAGTCAATCTAGTGCCATCTCTCAAGGCCAACTGGAACCTCAGTTTCTTTATCAGAGAAAGATATATATATTTTTTTCCCCAGACTCAACTGTCGATTTAATTTCTTTTTCTATCAGTTGACAAGTTCAGCGTATAGATTTCTATTCAGTCTGACATTTGCCAAAGCCTTTCCTGCTACTCCTCTGTACTTGTCCCAGACACAAAGAAGCTGTTGTAGCAATTTAACATATGTGGTAAGCTTCCACGTGAGAAAAAAGATTGGTTTGACCTTCGTCCTACTTTGACGTCTTACATGGCTGCAATTGGAAAGGTCATTTGTTCAGTACCAGACAAACAAAAGATAACTCATGTGGGTGACAACACAGCATGTCTATATAAATGTTAGTACTGTATATTCTCACATTTACATTTTCTTCCCTGCTGCTTAGATAGAGTTACAGTTCTTTAAGAATTCCTCTCTTTTTTCTTTTTTCTCTCAGGTTCTAGAAATGACTTTCTAGCTCTTCTGGACTGATTTATCAGTCCCAGTTCCTGAATCTTAGCTCCTTTTCCTTGTGGTGTAATTCAAAAGCTTTTGGTTTACTTTATGTGGTCTGGAGATTGGAAGAGGGGGGTGTTGCTGACCTGTTAATCTCATACCTTATTGCAGGAGGGTCAACTGCACTGGTGTTGTACTGTTGTAGCATGGGGCTGCAGACAACTGGTAACAGTTGCAGTAAAGTGAGGCTAGAATGTTCCGGTTTTGTTCCCCTTTTCACTGAATTTATTAAGATGAATAGGGTTTCAGAAAGATTTGCCAGAAAGAGGAGCCATCTGAATTTTAATCACTGTCAAATCATTGAACAGAGCTGTGAAAGATGAATGCAAAATATCATCAAGTAAATGTTGTGAGATTTGTACATTAGCCCTGCAATCCATCTGGGTCAAACATTTGCACATAACTTATTTTTGCAAACTCTTCCCTGAAATACACTTGACAAATTTACATTATGAGCAGCAAGAAGGCAGATAGTATGTGTGGGGGAGGTTAAAAAGCATCTGTTAATGGGACTAATGATCTTTAGGAGAACTGGCAGAATTATCATAACAACTAATGCTTTAATAATATGTATGCTGAAATACGACGTGTAAATTACATTTGAGTTATTTACTTTCAAGTGCTACCATCAGTCATAGATTCTCAGAATCCTTAGAGTTGGAAGGCCCCTCTCAGAGCCAAATAATCCAGCCCTCCTGTAATGAATGGGGACACCACAGATAGATCAGGCTGCCCAGGGCCTTAGCCAGCCTTGTCTTGACAGCCTGCAGGGATGGGGCATCAACCAATCAGTATATGTCTAAATCATCTACGTGCATCTAAAGAACAATTACTTCAATGTAACAGGGCTATCTTCTTTTTAAACAGAACTGCAGAGATGTTAACAACTTATTTTTCCCTTATTAAAACCTGTGTTCTTAAACTGTTAAATACCAAATCAACTTGTGGTTTGAAATTAAACTTTGTTTCCACTGCAAACAAGGCAACGGCAGGCATGCATAATGCTGGGTTTGAAAACAAGGATTGTTCATAGCTTAACTAGGGAGGCTAATGCTTACTATTTTTCCTTTTCATTCTGAACAACTGCAAAGTGACATAAAAGGAGACGTGTCCAGGTAATGTTAATGCAAATTTTCAAGTGCAGCAGTTATTTCAGAAGTTGGAAATAGGTATCTTTACTCCTGATGTAATTTGGCTTTGTCACTGTTTGCCTACACAGTGACTTTGTCCCTGGAATTTTTGTCACGATCATAAAATACATCACTAGTCTGAATACATCACTGTACGTTTTTCTTTGATCTTTTCTCCTACAAATAAGGTGCATTTTCTAAGTATCATAAATCTTCTCTGTTTTTCAAAGTATCTTTCACACGACCTATGGATTTACTGAATTTAGAGAATTTGGGACCTTGAAGGAGGTGAATTACTAGATTAGAAGTTGCAGTTATGTAGAATTTTGCAGTAACTCTCCTGCTTTGGTTTCTGTACGAATTCAGTAGTTCTTCATAGCAGTTTTCAAAGAAATTACATTCTGTGACCTGTGAGAACAGTTTAAAAAAGGAGGGGAAAAAAGATTCAAAGATAATGTTTTTCAGAATCTTAAGGGTAGTGTCTTCTCAAATCTCTTGCCATAGGCATGCATGCCAAACCTCTGTTACTTGGCACCTTGTGTGCCAGTACCAGTTTTCTAGGATGTATTTATAATTATATGCATGTTTCCTAGAATGTACGAAAGACAGTGAGACACAGCACTGACCATCTTACTGGAGAAATGTCAAAAAAGGAAATCTAATAGTAGGGAACGTCCAGCATAGCACATAAACTATATGCTATAGAAGCTCCAGCTACAGAACTTGCATGGAATGTCCCGGTGTGGTTCTGAGCTGATGTGGTTAATCTGCTCCAAGCCCCAGCATGAAGTGACTTGGAGGAGAGCGGGACTCATTCTGACAGTGTCTGTAGCCAACTACATTGTGCATGGAGGCATTTGGAAGTGGATGAGAATATTTGATAAAAGCTGTGTATAAAACCTGCTACAGAAGCATTATGAAGATGCCAACCTGAATGTAAGTCATATGTTACATATGAATGATTAGGAAGCGCAAAATTGTCCTGCTTCATACTGTTAAGTGCAGATAAAAATAGGGATAGCTGCTGCTATGTTAAACATAAGCATGGCAGCAAACCTGGGATGGTTTGAAATTGTGTAATAGAACACGGGGCCTTTGCAAATGAGCAGAAACAGGGTACTGTGTATGTGCCTAAACACAGTACTGAGATTAGAATACTCCAGGAGAATAGAGTTGTTAGATGTTAGCAATGTAGACAAGAATAAGCAAACAATCTTAATACTGTGAATGTTCATATTTTGAAAGTGTGATGTATGTCCTCATTTCCACTAAGTGAGAAAAAGTGATGGGAAGAATTAAAATTGGCATCACACACTGAATCATCTGCAAACAGACCTCAAAACAATTTTATTTCCTAAGTATATGCCATAGTCACAAAGTACAAAAAGATAAACATGGGCAGGGGGGAACCAACAACCAGCAGTTAGAGAAAAGTCTTGAAAACCTGTTTATTATGCTGCTTTGTGTTCAGCATAACAGAAGATAAACGATAGTACCGGATGGTTGGCAAGAAATGTCTGATTCCCTCTCTCTTTACCTGTTGTTGTTTTGTTTATTTCTAGGATAATCATTTGGGTTTGCAAGTAGTTCTGGAAACGTTGTCTTCTGCCTATCACTGCACAGAAAAGGTTGTTTTCCAGCCATTTTTATCTGCAAGTATTTTAAAATAAAGCTCTTCCCTGTGAGAGAGCTGCAACTCTATTATTTGAGAATTAACTGTCTTCCTCATTTTGTATTTCTGGAACGTTTGTACCGAATGAAGTTTACATGACAGCTGTGGGGATAACTTACAGAGATGGGGGTTTCCCTGTGTTCAACAAGGGCTGCCCATAGGGATTAGATGAAAAAAGTAAATTTTAACAAAAATTTGTCATTAGTAACAGCAATATGTGCTTTTCCTTCCCCTGTGAAGTCCAGCTTTTGATAATGAGATGTTTTTATCATCTAATTCTGTGACTGCCCAGTGGTTGCAAGAGGAACTGTATCGACTATTTGCCTTTTAGGGAAGCCCTGGAAAATCACAGAGACAGGATCAGTATCACTTTGATACTAAAAGCAGCACTAATTAACAGCAGAATGTCTTATTTAGACTGTATCTCTGTGCCATCCAGCCAAATCTACACCTGAAGCCTCAGTGTTCCTGTCACAGCAGTGATGCTGTCCCACCTCGGGCTTTTATGTGCTGCTGGCTGCCTGTGTGTGGAGCTGTGCTGGGGGGACAGGGCAGAAGGGAGGAAAGTGGGAGCAGGTGTGGGACTCTGGTGAAGCAGGGCCGCTTGTGCATCTGACTGTGCTGGCTGGGAAGAAGCTCTGGAGTTACTCAGGGGTAGAAATAGCCACTGATGGTAGAACGAGGAGAAGAGAGGAAGAGCCTGAATCAGACAGGTATGTGTGGGTTGGCTCCTGCAAGGCTGCACTACCCCTTGGCAGTTGATGCTTCTCATCTGTGCAGATGTGGTGGTTTACAGTCCAAATGGAAAATAGATATCTAGGGGACCTCAATAAGAATGATTCCACTTTTTCTCACAGCTACTTAATCTGTGAGTGTTACATCCAAACTAACCAGTGATGCTGTTGGTTCAGTGTTGACTATGCAGTTATAACAACTGAGAATCTGTTCTCATCTTATTTTTCTGGTCTTGGTATAGAGTGCTGCCCGACTCTTGCTGACATTGCTGTAGCTTATATAAACAGGCTGTCACTGGCATTTATACCTTCTGAAATTGAGGCTTCCCACTGCTTTTGTAAAAAGTGAAACCTTGGTGTCTGGTTTTGGGGAAAGCTTTCCTTGTAAAAATATAAATGAGCAGCAATAATAGATGGGGCTCTACAGTGTCATGAAAGGAAGACAGCTTTAACAGAGAATGAGAGCTGCTGAAGTACTGTACCAGTGCAGTTATCTTGAATTAGGTACCCTTCTTCCTGAGATAATGACGTTTTGTCTCTTGATGTGTTCTGGTAAGATCAGTCAGTCTTTTAATTTAACACTGAAATTACAGGCAAACAAACAACAATGTAATCATGTCAGTGATTAGTGTTCCAACTCACAGTCTGTGTCAAAAGATGGGCTGTTAGTTTCAGTGAGAAGGAATGCTTATTTTGAGTGGTTAACCTAGCTGCTGAACAAGTATAGCTGCTTTGTATTTCTGTGTGCTGCCAGGAGCACATAGTAGGACTTGTAAAAATAATTCTGAGCTTGGAATTAGCCTTCAGGAGTTACAAAATCTTTCAGATTACAAAGGAGGTTGAATTTTCTTTAGTTTTCTAATTCCTTCAGACTTCTTGGCCATTTTTAGGGGTGTAGGGAGGCAGGTGATTTAGCTGTTAGAAATAGAAGAGAGTCATTCATCAAATAATTAAAAAATGGCTGTTACTGCTCACTGAATAGAGTTGATACACTGTTCTGAAGGAGGAAAATGTATACGGCAAATTAATTATTAAGTATTTTGATATCTTAGAGTAGATGCACATGAGTAGCCTGGTAGCACGCTCTGTCACATCTGTTCTGATGGTGTCACACTGGCTAGCAATGTTGCAGGCTTCCTGCTGATGTACAGGATCAGCTATCCAGTGTCGAGCACTGTGCTGTGGCAAAGCACTGGGCAGGTTCTGCCAGCCCTGCTTCTTTCTCTAGCTGTGGAGCTGGCCAGCTGTGTGGCATCATTGTCTAGAAGTGGTGTTGCACAGAAGCTGCTGAAGGGATCCCTGATGAAATAAAACTTGAATTTTAATTTGCTTTCTTTGTCTTTATAACTGCTCTACTCCTGTGGTTTTTATTGAGAATTAGGGAAATGAATGTCTGTCCTTGCTGTCTGTGCAAAATTCAAATATCTCCTTTGCATGGATTTCCAACAGTAAAAATGGAAACCAATTTTCCAGCACATTGCAGGCAGTGTTGCCGTGCCAACTTAAACCTGACAATCTGTGGCAGGTCTGTCTGGTAGTAGATCAAACTGGCAGTCCGTTTGCAGCACCTGTGATCAGCTTTGCATTTAACTTACACACAAGGAAATAGGTTTTTGATACAGATGTTCACAGAACTTCAACAAGATGTAACACTTAAAAGCCTTTTTTGTTTTAAAGTTAATAAAACATGGAGAGTTAGTCAGTTTTTCTGCAGTCATTTGGAAACTCTCATTCTTTTGCCATTATACCAAACATTTCTTCTATGTATTGCTTGAACTTGAATGCTTAAGTAGTGTCTTGTTATTTTTAATCAAAATATTAGCTGTTTGTACCTTCTAAGCTTTATCTCTCCGCAGTGTTTCTTCCATGGAGCTTCTTGTCTTCCTTCAGTATTGTCAGTCCTTAAGCTGCTCCTGGTCATCAGGCCTGTGTTCCTCTCTGATTACATATTCCTTGACCCAGATGATGCTTTTCTGTCTTTGTCACTTATACTCTTCCTTTCTTTTTTTTTTTTTTTTTAATTTTATTTTAATCTCTCCCAGTTTTTTTTTCTGGTTCTTGAAGAAGAAGAGATCTTACCCAATTTCAAGTGATGATAATCTGGATTGTAAAAGGCATTATTATTCTTCTGTTTAATATCTTGCCTAATCTTTTTGGAGGTTAAAGTGGAAAGATTGTGTAAGTTGTAAGAAGTACTACTTCCCTTGATCTCCCTTATCAGCTCTCTGGTTCATTACATCTGCCCATTATTATGTTGTTTCACTTGGAGATTAAATGCTAGCCTCATCAACCCGTCTTGTCATCCATCCTTACTGTTCTTCTCTTTAGGCAAGTTAACCCTACAGCACGCCTCACAGCTCACTCTTGATGCCAGTGTATACTGAAGCAGGATGTTTTGACTGTGCTGTTCGTGCACGTCCCATATTAGCTCACATCTTTTTATCTTCTCATTTATATCTTCTCTTTTTCCAGCTAGCACTGTTGAGAAAATCTAAACATTCATACGCTATTAGGTGAGGATTTTCTTTACAACAGAAGAATTGTCTGTGTTGGCAGCTGACGTTTTTACTGCTGGTAATTTGCTGAATGAAGCTCATGAGAATAGGAATTCTTTTAAAACTTTATGGATTGGAAGATGGAAAACATTTGGAAGTTTTTTTTGTTTTCTTTTTTTACAAAGAAGGGTAAAAGAAAAGTAAAAATAGGCATAGAGTGTTTTCATAGTTACACAGCCTAAAAATCTGTCTGGGGCTTTTATACAGGAACATAAAGCAAAACTTATGGAGAAAAAAAAAAAAAAGAATGGTACAATTCATCTGTTTTGCAGCCTGAGCAGCAGTTACAGTAAAGCAGTAACGGTGATGCTCCTAAACCAGCATTCTTGAGCATTTAAGACAGATTAGTTTGCACTATGGGGAAGAAGTTTATGTCAGGGAGTACCATCTCCTGGCATGCTTGTTTTTCTGGCATGCAGTGGTCCTGTTTATTCTTATATTTAGGCTGATCTGGATAGATACAAGTAAATCATGAGCCTTTTCTTTCTTTAGCAGCTGATCTTGTCACATTCTTTCCCAATACCAAATCGTTCTTGCCCTCACGGGAATCTTCACTGCTGAGCTAACAGAAATACTCTTGAGCCTGAATGCATCAGTAGTTTGATTGGTAGCTCACCCTTCACGCTGTCCAAGGCAGATTTGCTAATGATAGTGTTTATTGCAGCTTCATGTAAACAAAGAAAGAAATAAAAAAGATTCTGTTTTTCAGTGTTCTAGGGAATAAATAATGCCCTCCTGCATGGGAAATTACTGTGTTCCCATCACTAGGAGAAAATTTGTTGCCAAAAGGACCCTGCCTAAGGTAAGGAGAGGAAGGGAAAGAAGTTTATGGAAAATCAATCTGTCATAGCGATACCTTTTTTGCTGCTAACTTACTCTTTTGATGCAAAAAAATGGAATGCAAAAAATGGTGCAATTTGTTTTAAAACTAATTGTTCCACAGAAGAAATAGTCTGTTGTACCCAAAGTGGGTGTACTACTCACGCTACCATCCATTGTGTCGATGGAACATGACTCAACTAGACAACTTCTTTTGGTTGTAGTCCTAATTGTCCAAAAGCTTCTTACTTCCATGATTATTAAAGTCAGAACAATTACCTGTAAATTTTTGCTATTTAGAAATGAAATCAACATTTCTGAAAAAGTGATCCTACCTCCTTTTCTTTTGGAAGGAAACAGTGGTATTGGAAGGGACCTCGAGGATCATCAAGTTCCAACCCTCCTGCCACAGGCAGTTCTGTCAACCTGTATCAAAATGCGGTGTCAGAGCTCTTCCTTACCAACTGTTCTTGCATGGCAGGCAAATCAGTTAAATAATTAGTTAATACTATTTTAAGGTATGTTTTCTACAGCACTTTCTGGAGATGCACTGGAAAAAAATGATGATTTCTTTTCTAGAAAATGTTTTTTCTTGCAAACATTTCCTGGATGATCTTTAAAGTCTTTTCCAACCTGAGCAATTCTATGATTCCATGATTCTAAGTATTTTCTTGCTCTAAATAGGCCGTTTTCTGCAGTGTATCCTGTTTCAAAATCCCTACCCCTCTGAATTTCTTTATGGTTAAGAAAATAATCAATTAATATATGTTAATAAGTGCAATGTGGGTTACTAAGCTATGTGACAGCACTGGAGGAAAGAGTAATTTTTCTGAAAATCCCCGCTGACTAGCACTAATGAATGATAAGGGTACGTATGTTAAATGAGGTGGTTTTGATGGATTTGATTTAAATTGCTTCATTGTAACTGGTAGGTGATTTTCTTCTTCTGACAAGGACAGCTAGTTTGCACTCACTGTTTCATTGATTTTAGTTGGTCACATCAATATGTCTTTGCTGAAACAGGCAAACCCTGCTCATTCATCTTGGTAACACTGAAACTGTGCTGCTGCTTCTCCTTGCTCTTTCCAATTCATCAGACAATGACCTTTTATCATTTAATACATTATAGCACATTTTCCTTAAGACTTAAGGTGTGCTTGCTTAGGTTTCACCATATCTACTTGCCTTGGATCGATTTATTAGTGCAAGCATAAATGCACTGTATGGAAGGCTTGCAAACTCTCTCTTAGACATAGCTGGTCATCTGCCTTTGAAAGTACAGAACTACTTCTAAATTTTAGAAAGTGTGGATATTTTTCCTTATATAACATGGCTCTTAAATAATAATTTTCCATTTATTTCTTGTACCTGATAATACTAAGGCAGTATGTAATGTGACAATTTCCCATTTACTGTATTGTGAATTCAGAAGAAGAAGGATGAATATTTCTACCACTGTACTCTATAAGCATTGCTCTTTTGAGCATCTGAATGTAAAAGACAGCGCTGAGGATGTAATGGTCACTAATATGCTAATAGAATCTGTGTGGCAGAAGTTGTATTTCTAAATATGCAGGATTGGTTTTGGACCCAAGGGTATGAAGCTCAGAGTTGTTGGTTGTTGTCAGAGTTGTTGGACTTCTTAATTATTTTCGTACACACACTACAAGTCTATGTAGTCATTTTACAGGAGTAGACCCTTAGAATTCAAGTGTTAAAAGTTGATCCAGCCTGTAGCATGGAGGTGTGGTTTCGTTACAAACATTGGGTACTTCATCAAGTTCTGTGTTCTCCTACATTATGCTTCAAATGATTTATTTTCACAACACTGATTTCTCACAAGTATTTTTCAGAAGTATTCACCACCTATTTTTTCTTCACAAAACTGTTTGATCGATTGAATCAGAGTTGCAGGTATGCAGAGTGCCCATAACCTAATGTGAACCTGTGCTCATTCTTTGTCCTTCGTCTCCTTCCTCTGTAGAACCCATCAGTACTTTCCTGTCTAGTTTAGCACTGGCTGCAATGAGACTTGCAGATTACTTCATGGAGGTGACAAGTATGTTCTACTGACACTGCAGGTTCAATCTACAATGCTCAAGAGAATGTTGAGTGTTTGAATGTTTGAATACTCAAACTTCTTTGAGTCTTTGACTGACTGACAGTTTGGTGTCAGAAAAGCAAAGGAAAAAAACTCAAAACCTCTGTCATCCAGGTCAAATAAAACAGAATGAGATCATCAGTGGATCAAAAGAAGGTTTTATCCCTTTCTGCTCAATCCTTGTGAAGTTACATCTAGAGTACTGTAACTACTTAGGTCCCCCATCCTGCCTCTTCTAACTGAGAGATGTGAAGTAGCTGGAAAGATGCAGGAAGGATTAAGAAAGGTGGTCAGGTGTTGAAATAGACTTTCTGAGAAGAAACCCAGGGCTCTGTTTAGTCAGCTTAGAAAAGTCCAAAAGGCCATCTAGTAGATGCTTCCGGCTACAATAAAGACAAAAATGACAGGATCAAACTCTTCTTAGAAGTGCCAGATGGTGTCATGAGAACAGTGGCTGCAGTCTGTGGTTTGGGGTATTCAGATTAGATATTTTAATAGAAAATATTTTCAGTAAAATTGTGGGATGTCTGTCCTTAGAAGCTTTCAAGATTCAGCTGAATTAAACCATGTCTGCCTTGATTTTCTGTTGGAGATTACCCTGCTTGCAAGTAGCAAGCTATACAAAGTGATCTGTAGGTGTTCTCCCAGCCAAGCAAAATCTCTAGAGTTCTATGCATGTACTTCTTTGTTGCTCATTCTAGGTGTATATAGGGCTCCAGGAATTATCCTCTTTGTATCAATAAACAAAATATTATATGAAAGCAGATAAAGTCTTCTCACTTTCCTTTCCAAAGTATAGGAGGTGTAGGCCCTTTCTGAGAGCCGTAAGGGAAGTTTGGATCTTAA
Source organism: Lagopus leucura (assembly GCF_019238085.1). Lineage (NCBI taxonomy): Eukaryota > Metazoa > Chordata > Aves > Galliformes > Phasianidae > Lagopus > Lagopus leucura. The sequence goes on from NW_024962269.1 coordinate 3,939,545, forward strand.
ATGTTTCTCTGCTCTACTTAAACATTCTGACTTGGTGGTGTTAAGAATGTGAGAAGGATGGTGAAGGAGCATCCCTGCTGTGGGTCATAAATATGTTGGAAGATTGCATTGCTTTTCTTGGGCACAAGACACACTGGTTCAGGGTGAACTATCAAGTTTAGCATGCAGTCAGTATTTTAAGACATTTCATTTCAACAAACTTAAAAAAAAAAAAAATCCAAACAGAATAAATATACTGTAGTACAGATGCCATCAAACAAAAAGATCACTGATTTTTCTTACTTGCCTTCTGGATAGTTCTCATCTCTGTTTACTTCTTCAACTATGATTATTAAAGAATCTTGACATTGACTTGTATATTGTAACAAGAGTTTGGTACCAGTACCCAGCCAGTCTTTGTCTTCTTTCCTACAATCCGAAGTAGCTCGGATTCAGAAATACTGCAATATGAAACTGGAGAGTGAGAGTTTGTAGGAAGCTGCTTTGGTTATTATGAAATTCTTTTCTGAAGAGAGGTGTTAGTGGTACACATTAATCAGAGGAGTAAACGCAGTGATCCTAGGTTGTGCTAATAGCTTTGTTTATCTCAGTAAGGAGCACTGCTGCTTTAGGATCTGATAACAAAAGCTCTGAATACCACCAGGGAACAGTGTTTAGCAAAGGCAAAATATTTATATCAACAGAGACTGGTTCGATGCTGTTCTGGTGAGTGTTAATGTGCTTCAAGGTCACTCAAACCATTAGCAGCCTCATGCAGCAGCAATAAACTGTGCGGGTGAAGTATTTAACAGAACAGTTTCCTTTGTAGTCTCAGTAACATAGGTATGGAGTTTATTTAAAACATATTTGCAGGAGGGCTATATAAGTACCATCCACCTTGAAATGTAGATAGGAATTGAAGTTATTTCTCCATTCATAACGTTGCTAATATTCCTGAGAGGGTGAAATAAGGCATTAACTTTTTAAAATATGTTGTAAAATGGATTTGTAGTCTTGTCCTCATCTTTACTTCATGTAGGTTTCCTCTCAAAAGATGTGATCTGTCTACTGCTGAAATCAATGAGAGATCTACTTTTGACAGGAATGCTAATTATTAGTTATACTAATGCTTTCATAAATGTTTTGTTTTTAATCAACTTCTTTGTGTCTTAGTTGTAGAGGAAAAAATTTACTTGGATTTCAAGAATAGAGGTCTTCTAGCTCGTCCAAGTCGAAAAAGCTTGCCTAACCTTGCAAGGACCCCACTTGCTTGTTTGCACATCTAGTTTGTTGTGATTTGCACTAACCTACGGTTTCAGCCTCAGCACTACGCTGTTGCACTTGTTCATGTAAAATGGAAAGCAGGATTCTAAGATCTTGGATAAACTTTCTGTGGTAAAACTTAGCAGTTTGAGTCCCCAGAATATGTGATTATAGATTTAATTGGACTGTGGGGACTTGAACCTACAAACCCTTTCCTTCTTGTATAATAGTAAAATTAGCTAAACTGTATCTTCATCTAAAAATTCAATCCAACATTTAATAAAAAAATAAAATGGAAAGAAAAGAGAAATTTCAGAATTATTACTGCATACAAAAAGGTCTCCAAAACTACAGTCTGCACGGTGGATACTGTATAATTTGTAGGGAAAACCCACCATATTTCCAGTGTTGTAAATTTCAATGTTGATGCTGTAGTATTTGCACAGGAACATCTCTCTTCTGTTTACAGCTGTGTGATTTCAAATCCATCTGTGCAGTTGTGTGCTGTTGTCCGGTTGAATGTTGTGCTATAAAAAACCAACATTTAAAATTAGTCATCAGCCTTGAGCATGTAAAGAAAATATGGTTGAATCATTGGTGTAACATAATCTCACAGTTCTCAAGGATTAATTCATCAAATCTTACAAAGAGAAACCTTGAGATTGCTTCCTGGATCATCTGCTGTCATTTTCTTTACTTAGAATGAGCTCTACAAACACCAGAAGGCTATGATCTTTGTACTGTATTTATATTGTCAGTACTGCCATGTTTCAGAAAGTATGTTTATTATACGATGTATATTTATAATAAGTTGCATATGTATACTTTGCATACATTTTGATAGTCATCTGTTGCTAGCTTGTGTTAAATTTTGTAATATCAGTGCTTAAATTATATTTCAAGGGTGCAAACTCAAATTTCCATATTCCTCATCACTGTGACAACTAAGGACCAGCTCTTTCCATTTTGTCACAGGTACTTCTATTTGACATGAATCATTCATTCTGGTGGTGTTTAAATGAATCCTCGGTCTTGAAATATTATTTCTGAGAACACTTATTGTACATAAACATAAACTCACATGGTAACAATAATATGTATTAGCTTACACTTCTGAAACTGTATACCAATGTGCTTCTTATTTCCCCTTAGAGAATTGATTATATTTAATACTGAAAATACATCCAGCTTTTACTGGTAAGTTTTTCCTTTGAAAGTATTAACTGCAGAAAAGGATTTGTAGTGTCTATTTGAATGCTCCAGAAACCACCAGTTAAATCAGAAGAAAATAATTATTCTGACATTATGCCAATTAAATAAAATGTAGCTTTAGTGTGTGATTGACAAAAAAAAAAAGTCGTTACTTTTGAAATATTCATTTTCAAGGATTCTCTAACTGAAGTGCATCTAAGTCCGAACGTGTTTGCTACACACAGAGTTCTTCAGCTGTTGGCTATTTGGCACATATAAATCAAATGTTTTTTTCATGTTGACTCAGTCACCTGAGCTCATGAAAATGCAAACTCCTCTCAGGATGTGTCCTTACATCATAGCATGGGCTGCCTCTTAGGGAACATAAGAATCTGTGTAGCAGCCCAGTGAGAGGTGAGTGTAAGATTTTTCCTTTTGTGTTTATGAAGATATACTTACTAACCTGTAATGGCCAGTCTATGGCTGTGCTTATTCATGACTTCACTAATAGTCAATTCACATAAACCAACAATAACTTTATTAAATTCCTATAAGCAGTCCAGTGCCTTTCAATGCTACGTGATAAGTGTTCAAAATAACATTTATCTTCATTTGTGATGTTTATTAGCTAGGTTTCAGCACTTAAGAATATTTTACAATAAGCTGTTGCTTGTTTTAAGATCAATTTAGAGATTTCCATTAGAGATGTATCTGGAAAAATACTATTGTAAATCTCATGTTTTGCAGTGATGACTGTAACAAAGAGAAGCAGGGTATGCTTGTGTGACAGTGATGTGTTCCAGCAGAGAGTGCACATACTCTTAAGCACAAGATTTCTCTTAAAAATGAATGTTGCTGTGAGGTCCCTGAAAGCAGAGATCGTTTTTTTTCTCCACCAGTGTAACAGCAGTGGTTAAGCCGTTCTCTGTTTTTTGAGATACTAAATAGATACTGGGGAAGAAGTTCTCATAACAATCTTAGAAACAGCTATCGAGTTCTCTGGATTCCTGTTAAATCTGTAGAGACTTACAAAAACCATGTGAAGTGGAAATGTTAAGTCAGGGCTTGAAACAGTGAGCACCTAGTGGGAAGGCAAGGCCAACCTGCAGTTCAATGCACCTGAGTGACCAGAAGGGGTGGAGCCTGGATCCATCCCTGCCCAGACCTCATTTAAGTTGGCAGTGGAGACAAAGGCATCTCTCTGGAGATCCCTGCCTGCCTGGGGCTTCTTAAAGGTAAGCGGATTCTTTCCTTTATCTCTGTGCCTACTGCTGTTGCATTTGGATGGATCCTCACTTGCTGCAGCTGAGATCTGGCTGCACTGTTGTTGTGCTTCTTATTGTGCTACACCATATACGTGTATATACCTTCTGCTGAACTCTGCCTCTTCATGCAGAATCACTGAAGAGTTCTCTGTAGTTGGAACCAGAGCGAAATAAATGTGCCTTTATTGGCTAGAGAGATGAATTGGGGAAAACAGCAAAAAAATAGTCATGGCTATCCCTGTCTCCTAAGTGTAGGAGGATGATGACCTTTTGGACACCCATGGCATGCTCTCTAATGCCTGGGGTTTATTTATTACTTGTGTATTTATTGCTATTATCTCTGTTTGATGCTTTGCTCAGTCATTAAATATAGAGCTACCCTATGGTGGTGGGAGATTTCCCAGACAAATACAGAAATTGCTGGTAATGACAGGCCAAGTAAATTAAATAAATCCATTATTTTGAGTTAAGGTGAATAATGTATTTTAATATCCAACTTGAATCTTGATGACAGATTAGGTTTTTCTGTACAATTTCAGGCTATTTGTTTTGAATAACCGGACAGAAAATCCCATTAAGAATTTGCTCTCTGAAATACAGTTTTGTAAGACTAGATGTTATGGCATAACTTTCTAAAAACATTTTAACTGAGTCATTTTAGAACACTTTTGAATTTGTATTTTTTGATAACTTCTAATGCATTGGGATTTTAGTAAAAACATCAGCAACAGGAACAAATAGAACTGACTGTGGAGGTGCCAGTGAATTACACTCACTGAATTTGAGGTTTTTTCCTACCATTCCATACCCTAGCATTCAGAGGGCCTATAAATTAAGTGGTAAATAGCAGCTATAGCCCCAATGAGAAGCACTGCAATCTTGCATAAATATAGTCCTAAAGCATCAGGAGAATTTTAGGATTGTATGAATGTGAGAACAAATTATATTTCCTTCTTGGTATAAATTTGTAATATATATATATATATATATATACTAATTATTATATTATATTAATTATGTAATATATATCAGATGATCAGATTGGTGATATGGCAGTAGAGGTTGAACCTTCTCACCAACATTCCATCTTGTTGTCAAAATTACATTTGTTGTCATGCGACAGATGACAGCAGAGAGGAAGTGTGACAGAATGGTGTCAGGAAACAGAGGTGTAATTAAATTCCTGCATGTGAAGAAGTGGCACTCATTGGCAGTCATTGACACTTGCTGGATGTTTTTGGGGACCAAGCAGTGGATGTGAGCACTGTGAAGTGGGTGGAGTGTTTCAGTGGTGGTGACAGTGATAGTGGGGCACCTCTGCCAGTGCTGATTAATATGGGAGAGGCATGCAGGCTCTTATTCATGGCTGGTAAAAATGCATAGATATTGGTGGTGACTGTTTAAAAAAGTGTTTTTAGATGATCCTTTGTGTTCTCTGTATTGGTTTCAGTTTCCATGGAAATAAATAAGGGGCATTACTTTTGGAGCAGTCTACATATTTGTGTCATACATTTTCTCACACCATTGAATTATTCTTTCTGGAATATATATCTGCAGTACATCACATTTCTGAATAATTATATACTACTTGTGTAAGCTGTGGCCATAATAGTATATTATTATGAAAGATGTGTCGTGTCCAAATACCAGCTTTTTCTTGTGACTTGGCTGTTTACTGGGGGTTTTCAGCCTTTCTCCTGAGAGGGGGAAGGATCACCAGCATTTGGGAATCTGTCTTGCTGATGTTACACTGAATCCAACTGATTTGATTGTGGGTGGCCAGGAGCAGGTTTGCTGTAAGGCAAATCACCTGTGTGGAACTGTCAGCCCTGCTGTTTCATTTGGAGGGGTGCACAACCAGAGAGCCCTTATGTTCCTGTTCTTCCTGCTGTTGCAATTGGGAAAGAAGACAACTTTGAACAGTCCTGTGCTAAATCTGCTTGTCCAGGCTTTGTTTCAAATATAGGGTTTTCTGTTAAAGAAAAATGTGCCAATCAGTCAAAAAGCCTTAGGAAAGCATTTTGTTTTCCCAGTGCAAAAGAACCTATTTGTAGCAGCAGTTCAAAACATCTCATGTACTTGGCAATTAACAGAACTATGTAGGCATCTTTCAGTTATCTGAGGTAACAGAGAAATTGAGTGCAAATTATATGCAAATTAAGCTTGTAAGAATATATTCAGTCAGATTGCTTTTGAAAAGCTTGTAAGGAGTTCTCTGTGGAGGGTACATGTGGGCAGCTTCAAACGAGAGAGCAGAATAGCACTGATGCAGGTGGGCCTCCCCAGTGTGCTGAGGAGGAACAGGGAGAGAAGCAGCACAAAGGAAGGGCGTGCTTCAGCCACTGCACTGGTAATGCTCTGCACAGCTGCAAATGGGCTGCAGTTCCAACTGTAGCTGCAGAAAGGCAGTCACCAATTCTAACCATGGCTGAAGCACAGAACCTGGCATAGAAGAGGATTAATGCAAACCAAAAAGTGAATAGTGCTTCCTAATCATAAATCTACTGCAGTAACTACCACAGCAGAAGCAGTCTTTGTTTCAGTTAGGTATCATTAAGTCTGCTACACTGCTGTTCTGGTGTGCCAAAAGAGTGCTCTGTTTCTAAGTGGATTATAGGACAGGTTACAGTGCTCAGAACTGCATGCTGATTTTTTGTTGTTGTTGTTGCTTAAAACAAACACTTCATATTCCCCGTGTCAGTCATTTGCATGTAATTTGCTCTAGTACTCAAAATACATTTAAAGCTCAGCTCACTGAAATACATTGAAAATGTCCGGAGAAGTAACAAAGCCATCTCTTCTCATCATCAGGGGATTTCATGACTGCCAGGAAGGCTAAATGTGCTAAAGGCCATGTTTTGTCTATACTCAGAATGTCTTCTTGCTGGAATCTGAGTACAGTATAAATGAGACAGTGGCTTCACATCAAAAAAGTTCAGTACTGAATGTGCCATTGAAAGGCTGTGTACACGAACAAGTGGCTTACCTGTGCTGGGAATCACTGACAAGCTGATAATAAGCCCCTTCAGGGAAATCTTTCATCACAACCAGTCTTACTGTTTTTGACAGATTTCACTGTCTCTTCCCATTCAACTTCACATGCTACATCATCTTGAAAACACTCAGATGTAAACATTGTGTGCTTTCTCACGTGGAGAGGTATCTATGGAGTAATTACAGACTGTGCTTCTTCCCTGTGCTGCATTTTTCTGAGAAGCCATCCCTTGAGGGATTCTATATGCACAGGTATGTACCGTTTTCTGAATAACAACAATAGAGAAATAATTACCTCCTAGTGTTCCTGCTGAGTCAGAGTGTGTTTAATGTACTTATTTTGTCTAAGGAGCTGGGTCTAAGCAACAGTGTATTTCCCAACACTGTGTTGTTGACTTACAAACCACAGCAGTGATGTCTCAGTATGTATCAGAACTATTTACTGACTGTCCTACCTTAGATATCTGTGCACCACACCGACCTGCTAGAAAAGTGACTTACAGTTTAGGTCTGGTATTATCATTTCAGTGCTGCACATCTGTCAGTGATGAGGAGAGCACTGTGTATCACTGTAGGCAACAAACAGGCTTCAATGTGCTCGTATTTAAGTAATTGAGTCGCCTGGTTGTGCTATGTATCCGGTCACAGAGTACAACTCTGCTCTTAAGAAATCATGTACAATAAATAATAATATGAACTGCTTAAATATAAGTCATTGCAGTAAAAATGACTGTCAGACATTCTGAGCAATGGTAACTAGGTATTTAATGGGAACTAAAACCATTCTTTTGCGGCTGCATTTCTCTTCCAAACTAGTTTATAGGATGTACTGCCTGAAAGAGCAGATCTATGTGTCTACATGGTCTTTTTGTTGTGATTTTTTTGTTTGATTGAAAAATAACTTCTGCCAACTGATAGGCTGGATTCTGACTTCACTGTCACTGATGGAGGTCTGGATTAATTCTGTTTAGATATCTTTAGGTTTTCTTTAGTGTTTGCAATCTGAATCTGGCAGGAAGGAAGGATTAGAATAGTGATTGTGGTATTTCTGCCCTGCAGGGCTCTGTAGCTATTCATTTTTTGTACTTCTTAGATAATAATAATGAAGTAGAATAGTAAATGTTCCTGATGAATAGTAATTATTCTTTAATTATTTATTTAATTTTACATTTGTATAACGTTAATTAAAATGCAGTATGCTACAATTAGGTTATATTCAGCTGTTAATATCATCTAATGCATAAAAGAAAATGTAAATTTAAGGCTTAGAATGCATAAAAATGTTACCAAGAGTCCTTGAGGGTGATGTCCTTTGCATCCAGTCATCCCAGATATACTTGGCACTTCATGTGCTCTCAGTAACTTGCTGGGAAGTTTTCACTCCTGCATACTAGAATAAATCACACTGGTTGCTTATGTGTCAAGGAGCTTATAGCTCTGATTCGTAAAGGAGATCAATATCAGGCCCATCATTTGCAGTCAGCAGCATTTTGCCTTCTAACAATGCCTGAGAGACTGCACGGAGGACATTATTTTAGTAATTTTCAGTTTTTTAAAGCAATCTCTTTTTGTAGGACTCAAACATTTCTATTAAACCTTGTATGTGTCAATGTGCAGCCCTGCATGATGAGCAAGTGGCCAGACAGATAGTTCTGAGGCTTTCCTGGTCAGGAATTCAAGTAAGCCGGGATGTGTTTTACCTTTCTTAAAAGCAGAAAAGACATTTTGTGACATGGGTTTGTCATCAGTGTTCTCGTGAGTTTGAGTGGATTTTTGACAGTCATGGCTATGTCATCAAGCTCAGAGAAGCAACCAGTGTTTCATTTCTTGTGGAAAAGAAAAAAAGTGAAAAGAATTATATAAAGGACTATATTTTCTGGGTATAGTATGTGAACCCTTCACCTAGTGATCTGTAACTTTTATTCTTGAGAGTACTGTTTTTTGTTTTTTTTTTTTTATTATTCCTCTTATCAGGCAGACTTTTCTTTTTTGGAAGATCATTTTTATTCAGCACCACTGAATTTAACCTCTCTCTGTTAAGCGTTGGGATTCATGTGGAGATTTGGTCTGAGCACGAGATCAAATTCCTTTGCCTTACAGCTACTTGCATTTATTATGTGGCTGATGGAACAGTTATTTCTATAAAAATGTTTATTTTGTTATCTAGCAGAAAATCAAGGTCACTTGCAATACAACAGGCCTTAGAGGAAGCATGTACACCTTACCGTGTTATCATATAGTTTAAAAGGTTAATTACTTCTTGCAGTAGTTGATTTTAGAATAGGAGTGTGCTGAATTATCTCTTTTTTGGGGCCTTCAGACAATTAAAGTTCACCAGGGCTCTGAATGAAATTGATGGGAACTGGAAATTGCAGGTTATGGCATGAGCTGGGGGAATTGCATTATAACTATGAAAGTTAACTTTGTTCTGTCATAGAATTGATCATAGAATTGCTCAGGTTGGAGAAGACCTTGAAGATCATCAATCCAGCCATGACCTAACCATACTACCCCAACTCTAACAGCCCTCTGCTAAATCACACCCCTGAGCACCACATCCAAATGGTTTTTAAACACACCCAGGGATGGTGACTCAACCACCTGCCTTGGGAGCCTATTCCAGTACTTCACAACCCCTTCTGTAAAGAAGTGTTTCCTGATATCTAACCTAAGCTTACCCTGGTGCAACTGGAGGCCACTGTCAATATAATAATGATGTAACTGGATACCAAGACTCTGCTTGTATACTCATTACATGGAGGGCATTAATTGATTATCTGGGGATGCAGGATCTCCTTGGTCAATGCCATCATAGAAGAGATGAGGAGTAGCTTGCATCTGGGTGATTGACAGAACTGCCAGCCTGCCAGCCCCCTTTGCAGTGAAATGTTTCATAGCTGCAGGACCTTCCTGCAGGTGGAAAATATGCGGCAAATTCAGGTAGGAATTTTGAGCAGATTTTGAGATTTAAAACCATGACACCCAGGAGCTCCTGCTCCATCTAATCCAACCTCTATGCTTAAACTAATGCCCTCGATGGCACATCCCAGGGATTTCCAGAGTTCCTGCTTCAGAAGTAGTCAAACTGAGTATTGGTAAGACACTTGGAAACAGTCTGTAGAAAGTGCTTCTGCAGAAGCATAAATTGTTCTGTGAGGGCAGTCTTTTGTAGGGTATAGCAATGTTAATGTTTTGTATACATAGTTAGGGTCACAGCAGTGGATGTTGCATGAGCTGGAATGGCCATGTGTTATGATGGGCCAGCTGGACTGAAACGCTGGAGCAGAACCGTGGTTTGTGTGCCCTCCTGCAATCCAGGAAAGAACCACAGAAAGGACCCTGGCAGTGGAAGTTCCCATTGCTTTCCAGGCCAATCTGCCATCCTGCTGTGGGGTGTGATTCCTCATACAAGCACTGCTCAATATCTAGATTCCAATAAATTTAAGCTTTTGTTTTTAATGAACATTCTTTTCTTGAGTATCTGCAACAATAAGCACTGCTGAACACTGGTGTCTGTTTTTGTCTTGGTTAAATAAAATTTTAAGAAAGTCCTATTTTCTCTGCTCCACTTCATTCACAACTTGTTCATCAGTCCTCTCCTGCCTGCAGTGCCTGTCACCACTTCCATCTCTCCCAGATACTTGCTGCCCATCAGATCTGTCACTGCCTCTATGTGAGGGTCTGACCTGTTTTGATTTAAAAAAAAAAAAAAAAAAGTACATCATCAACAGCAGAAGAAGATCAGAAAGCATCAGCTTTTTCACAGTAGTGATAAATTATCTGTTTGCTGGATTAATAATTATTGTGGCCATACTTTGACTAATATGCATTTTTTTTGCCAATCCTTTTATGGTAGTAATTGGAGGAGATTTATATTTTTATCCCAGTAAACAAACAAGACTTTTCATTTGCCAGTCTGGCTTTGCTCGTGTCTGCAGCTTCCTTTGGGACTGTTCATTCAAAAAAAGATATAGCTTGAAATAGCTTCTGACAGAGCTTGAAAAAAAAATTTAAGCTTGCTTTCATTTACAGCTTCTGTGACTTTCGTGACACAGTCATAACAAATATCTCATTGCTTTCCTTGCCAGTAACTGAGGCTTTGAAAGATGATGATGGAATCATTGTCACTTCTGCAGTGAAATGTTTCTGCTTTTGGCTGTTGTAGTCACCAGTTTACTACTTAAATAGTAGTCATTCAAGCATTAAAAAGTAGGCATCTCCTGTGATAGCTTAAAACAACTTTTCTGTGCAGCACTGTCAATTTGTAATGGATAATTATAATTAACTTACATAAACATGTGTAGCCATTGGCTGACATGAATGTGTGTTGCAGGTATGTGCTTTACTGTTACTCATCTAGAGTAGCAACAGAGATGAGGAATAAATTCTGGTGATGGGGAGCTTTTTATAGCAAATATCTATAGGGTGTTTGGAAGTCTATTTTATTCAGTGAAACTCCCTTGAGAAGCGCATGACACCAGAAGAAAACATGGAGGTGAATCATGTAGGGTGAAGGGATTTTTTTGTAGAACTTTTCTCCTTGGAGATTCAACCAGTGACTGACCTTGCAGACAGGTTGAGCTGCAGTAGCACAGATGGCAGGGTTTGAGTGACCAGCCAACTGCATTTCATCAGGGTGGGCCCGGAGTGAGAGCCACTGTTTTATCCCAGGCTGTACTTACAATGTGGCCATTTCATGGCTTTTCCTTTTTGAAATCTTAATTTGGCGTGGCCACACTTTCCAAAGGAGAAACCCTGGTTGTCTCTGGGATCCTTTGCGCTCTATGACCCTGAGTTCCCTGACAGATGAAGATCCTGTGGCCTACTTACTGTGGTCTGCTGATGTTAAGGCAATAGCTGCTAGAAATCTTTTTTCTGTAAATTCCACACTGATTGGATAATTTTAAACCACATCGGAATTGCTGCGACTGAGCTAATAGAGCGGAATGTAGCTGTGCCATCTGCAGCATGGTTTCTAGACAGAAGTATTTTGCAAACACAAGTAGGTGGAGATGTGGATCTTGTCATATGCTCCAGCAGCAACAGGAGCATTTTGCAGCCCTTCAGTGTGGTGTCACTGTCATCCTTGCCCCTGTGATAACCACCCAGAACAAGGCTCCATTGCTTGCATTTCTTCCTAGGCTGTGTAGGCTTGAATTAAGTTTCTTTCTGAACTAAATGACCCTGTGGCAGGGGTCTAGAACTTGGTGATCCTTGGGGTCCCTTCCAACCCAAGACATTCTATGACGTGGAGATCTCCATAACAACTATGGTTTCTGTATCCTCTAAAAGCTGTAGTGGCCACTTGACTTTTTTATCAGTTACAGAATTCCACTGTATGAAGTAGTACTCTTTTTTGTTTTATTGATTTATGAGCCATTCTGAGCTGATGACCTCAGCAACAGACATGGATGCTCTCAAGATGATGGTAGTGGCTGTGATGACAGTAGGCTCGTGTAGATGAAGCCAGTAGTGATCTGGGTTTGTTCTGGATTGTTGGATATGCTACATACTCCATTCTTGTAGTTTATACTATGCTCTGTCATATGAAAATGCAGCATACACTTTCTGGTGCTTTCGGTTATGTATTCCTTATCAGTTTTTTAAGCTTAGTATGGCAAGTAGGAGGCCACCCCACATACAGGAAGAATGCCAAAGAGTTGGAGTTCTTGAAGGAGACTGAAAATATAGCAAATCTGGATTGCAATGCTGACTTGCTTACTGCAGTAAGGTCATTTTTTCTCTTTGTGGGCATGACACTTTTCACTGTCTCTTTGGCTTTACAGTAATTTAACACTGTTTACTCTTGCTGTCTGTCTCATCAGTCTTATCATACTGGCATGAGCTGCTGCTGTTTTCTACCTTCATCACTGGCTTCTGAATAGCCTTCGGTTTTATTTCTCCCTATGTCTGCTTGCTGCCAAGTTATTCTGTGAGTATTTGTCTCTTAACTGCATCTTTCTAGCCAAGAAGAACAAAAAAACTTTGCCTTCTCCCACTCTTTCAAAGACAGATGTTAACAATATTCATTAAGGCTAGCTTCATCTTAATAAATGCTGGCAACAGAGAGTGATTGCCTGCCTTGCTTCTCAGTCTGTAGTTGTAATGTCTGGTAGCATGCATCTTGAGTATGGAAAAATTTGTAGGTTGGCTGCCTTTTAATCATGTTGTGATGGTATCATGCAATTCCCCAAAGATAACTACAGTCATGAGATGACAAGATATGAGAACACTTTGGATATGTTCCTCCATACTTGATTTCTCAGTGGAGATCAGAAGCCACCTGGGCTCAGCCCGGGGCGCTCTGCTCTGGGTGGCTCTGCTTAAGCAGGAGCAGGACTGAGGGCTGCAGTGCTGCCTTCCAGCCTCAACCATTTCTGCTTCTTTGATGGGAATACAAACACATTTAATGTTTGCACAGTGTTACCATCCTATCGTTCTGGAAACTGCACTGCTATTTATAGTTTCATTATTCAGTCTTTCTATGCAGGCATGTTTAAAAAGAAGTTAGGATATTCTGGAAAACCTCTGGCCACAAGTCGGAGAAATATTGGGATTCTCTTGTGCTTAATATGTGATTAATTTCCTCTTGAACTTTAGTACTTACTGAGCCTCTTCCATTTGAATGTTGTGGTTTTTAAAGCAACAAATCAATTTGGGACTTAAGTGTACTGTTTTATTTTTCCTATTTGTTTCTATATTCAATTTTTATAGATCCTTTTACTTCATCTATTGATTAGTGTAATGATAGAACATTTTGTAGCCTGCAGTCTGGCCAAGTTTGTTTATTCTGTGCAAAGAAGTCCTTGTACTCATGCTGTCTGGTTAGTCTCAGTGAGAATTATGTAAGATTCAAGTGCTTTCACAAGATGGACTGAACTGTAAGCAAGGTCTGGCTTTTTTTTAAGCAATATTAAAGGAAGAAAATGTAACTTACTATTTTGTAAGGAGAATTAAGGCATGATAGCTTGTTAGACCTATTTAAATTTGTATGCTTATCCATAACATTTTGATTTACACATTTTAATTTCTATAACTATTTAATGATAACTTTTTTTTATATATTCATATTTTATAAATATACATACCTTCACACATCTATCCACAAAATAAGCATGTGAAAACATCCAGTTTTATGATTTATGGAAAAGTCTTGGCTTCACTGTTGCAAGCTTTTCAATAAATGAGTAAATTGCTTATAATTTATGCTATTTTTTCCTGTAAAGCATACAAAGGTAGGCATTATCTTACAGCAACTGAGTTAGTTTCTTAGCTAAGAATACAACTAGGATCTCAGGAATTGTGTACATGAATAGAATCCTGCTGCAACCACTGTGGGAAGTTTTCAGCCTTGTTTTGAGAGTTAGATGTGGCTGTGTTAAGGTGTTGGGTGGTTGTTGTGTTTTTTTTTTCTTTTTATTCTGGAGGGGAGAGGAGAGAATGGTGTTTTGTTTTCAGAATATTGCTGAGAAGCATGCCAGATGCTGTTGTGTGTAGGCACCTTTTTTTTTTAATTAATTAGCATTCATAGATGCCTAACAGACTCAGGAATCAGCTGACAGGAAGAGGTTGAAAGTCAGTAAGGACAAATTCCTTAGGACTTCTCAACTAGAAAAACCTTTCTCCCCTTGAGCGTAGTTGGGGGAACAGCCATAGGAACAGAGAGGCTGAATAATCGCCATCCTTAGAAGTTTTCAACATCGGGTTGGATAAGGCCAGGGCAATTCGGACTTCATTTGGCCCTGCTTGCAGCTGGAGATTGAATGACAGTCCTCCAGGAATCTCTTCCAGCCTCAACTACCCTACAATCCCATGAAGAAACCTAATTGGCTCCAGTTGTGCCAGTAGAAGCTTACTTTTCAACAAAGAGAGGAATCTGAAAGTTCCTCGCAACAAAGTCTTCTGTGACTTCTACAAATGTCACACCTCCATTGTGCACTTACATCCAGCTTGCCCTTTATGCTGGCTATTAGTGTCATTTCATACGAGTAGAGGCTCTTCTGTGGTGAAAACGTAAAGACAGAAAATGAAGGAAAATGTCATTTATGATTAAGGCTGCAGAGAGAATTTAGGTAGACAGAATGTAATTACACAGATTGGGATTTGTCCAGCGCCCCAGGTCTAACAGCTTTATAATGAAATAAAAATCTTTTGTTTGCAAATACTGTATTATTGTGAGAGCGCCCTGTACTCAAATCTAATCAATTTCAGTATTACCCAAAAGAAACAAATGATAGTTTGGTGCTGTGAGTAGGAGTTGCATTGTAGGGGATTCTTCTCTTGATCTAGAGTTTTTACCTCCTGAACCATGAGATCTAATTTGTCAGATTTTTTTTTTTTTTTTTTTTTTTTTTTTTTTTTTTTCTCCCTGTTGTTTTTCTATGGTTATCTCTACAGTAGGCGAAATCTTACACTGCTGATTGAAAACAGTTTGTTCATTGCAAGGCAGACAGGTTTGATTTATTGTTGGTTTTTTTTTTTTTCTCATAATGTTTTATATTGTTTGAGAGCTGTTTGTTGTCTAGCTTCATCTGCCATCTGTCCGTGTGAGCAGGGTAAGAGGGGTGCAAAGAGATGGGATTGCAATACTTTTCTATCTGTAGGAAATAACCTCAGTGACTGCACTATTAAACGTTGTTCTTGTTATTCTGTTCTTATTTACACTGTGTTGACATAATACAAAGTAATTTGATAAAAATGAGAAGCTAAGCAGATGGTATGTTTTGGAGCCACGCTGAAGTCGACCCATGTAAGGTGCCTGTAATGGGTGACTGGGGACCGTGTGTGTTCAGCAACTTCCATGGGAGATTCATACAGGAGTGGTCACCTCCACAGACCCACAGGACTTTATTGCTCTTTAGCATTGGCAGGAGTATTAGAAGTCTCTAAGTTAGCTCAAAACCTATGGGGAGTTTTCTGTTTTGATTTGCTATAGGCACGGAGTTAGCAACAGCTGTTATTTGTAATGGAGGTGATAAGGCTGTAAACACTGTGCTGCGAAATAATTCCGAACAGGCTGGGTTTGTGTCCTGGTTTAAAGCTGAGCTGTCCTTTCCTCATGGCAGTGCTACAGTGGAATGAAAGAAGTTGCAACACGCTGTCTCACAGTCACTGGCTGTTTGTCACAACAACAGATGAGTTCTGCCGTCTGGAAATAAATCTGTAATAAAGTCTGTTCTGTGGTAGACAGGAAATCAAGTATGGGGAGTGAAACCCCTGTGGTAAATTTTTTACTTTCACTATTCATCAATCCTAAAGCAAAGAGAGAATGGATAGCTTTCCTTTCATTCAAATAGCTTGCCAGTGTGTTATGTAAACAGACTCCTACATAGCTATCCTCACCCATTTTGAGACAGAAAAAATCCCATTTGTTAATGTTTTGTAAGAAATGAAAAGAGTGCTGCTTGGTATCCTTTTCAGAGCGCTTTGATGTTAGAAGGGAGGTTGGTAGGTAGGTGAGTAGATTCTGTTTCTTAGAAGGAAATACCACTTGCTTAAACCCACTGGAAAGTTACTTAGAAAAGCTGTATTTCTAAAGTGTGAGGTATTTGTCTATGCAAAATGTTTGGTGAGCGTTGTGCAGCCATTTTGTGGGCAACAATTCACTTTCAACAAGTTGGTCATCTGTTCTTGGCTCAAACAAATCATGCATTGTGTGTCATCATTAATCTTACAGATGATCTCAAGAACTACTCTTGATAAGGAACTAAAAACCCCTAGCTTGGTGTTTATAATACTAGTAAATATTTTACTGTGTCTTTTAATATTACCTAGTACCTTCTCAGTGCAACAGGAATGTTGAAAGATTTGACAGTAAAACACATATGGGATCTGTTTTATAGCTAATGCATGTGACTATTTCCTATGGAAGTTTCTAAGTTTACTACATAAAGAATGACGTCGTCTTTGTTAGCATGATGTTTTTCTAATTATCCCTGCTTTTGCTTTGTTGTTTCAGACAAAGGGATTTTGTAATTTTAAATTATTTTTAGTATTTTTGACTGCATTTAGTATGAACGTATTTGATCATGATTATCCCTAATATGTTCTGTGTTTGGAATCCAGGAAGGGAAGTTTTTCATTTGTGTGCAGCTCAGCTCTTCAAAGCTGCTAGCATTGCTGGTATTGGAAGGAGAGAATAGATGTGACCTGGTAGCACATACAGTAATGCCAGCTTTCCAATGGCAACTGTTGGCTGGTTTCCCATGCTCCATTTCCGTGTGTAGATTAACGAGCCAGTAAATACAGCAATAGGAAGGCAGCAAGCAAAAGTAGGCTTCCTATCTATTTTTGCCTGAGGACAAATTTTCGTTTGATGCCATATGAGAAAAAGAGAAAAGGTCCCATATGTGGGTATAAATCTGCATATGACTCTTCTGTAAATAATCAATCTACACAAGCTTCCTACGATAGCTATATAGCTATCACTGGAAGGCAGTGTTACATTACAATTAATTTATATGTCTCGTGAAAATCCATATCTGCAGATGTTTAGTTGATTACATCTACTTATTGTTGTTTGTATATGTTGCGATTACCATGTGATCATATTGTTTAGTACTGTAACTTTGTGCGTGTGAAGAGACACAGGTAGCTAATATGGACAGTCTTGTCTTTAGTAAAAGAAAAATCAGCTCTATGGGCATACAACAGTAATTGCTCTTAAGTGCCTTTCCATAGGGCCTCTTAGTTTAATTTTCATCACAGTAATCCTGTCAGATGTTGCTGTTCTCATACTCCTTACTTTTCAAACTTCTCTCCCAGAAAATGTGAATTTTTCTTGTAGGAGACGTTTGCCACCAGCTTAATGTTGGACATTTCATTTTAATGAGATCTAATGTAGGAGAGGATCAACTGCTTATGTAGCTGCAACTGAACTGCTACAAGTTTATATCTGGCAGTATTAACCAGAAATGAATGTTGGCACTAACTAAGCTGTTGCACGGATGTAAACCCTGCAGATGAGTTAGGGGAAAATTTTCAGGTGCTTGAAGTCAGAGCAGAATACTTCTATGAAGGAGAAAGAAGTGTTTTATATCATGTAATCAGTTTGAAGATTTGATATGAGTAATTACATTTTAGTTTTGAATAGAGATGAGACATAAATTTGATTTCACATTTTAAATAGAAAAAATACTCTAGAAGTGAGTCAGGTAGCCTATCTGCAAGTTATCTTGCTGCTGGTTTTTTTGTTTTTCTTGTCAAGGACGCCTTTGTGCTAACATGGCCTGAAGAGGAAAGAAGCCTCAAACCTTTCTTTATAAACATGTTTATTCTTTCAGTCTTCCAGTCTTTCTCTTTTTTTTTTTTTTTTCCACCTTTATTTGTAATCATAAATGCCTGAAGCTGAAGTGACCGCTCTTCTGCATTGGGCATTGCTGCTTTCCCACTTTGTGGGGGCAATCAGTTCCTTTGCAAGAAAATTTAGGGTGGTTTGGGAATCATTTTAGGCATTCTTCTGAGGAAGGTATCAAAATCAGTTACATCCCATCTGTCGTGGTAACAAAGGGTATGCATGATACTATTGCAGTTGGAGGGAAGGAAAAAAACATTGAGAAATTGCAATGCAGTTATTATGCTTATGAGCAAGGCCTGGCAGGAAAATAATATTATGATTTCTGTAACCAAACAACGTCATGCTTGGCATTTGCCTTTATATTAGGCATTGTGCAACCCATTCCTCTTATTTCAATCCTATTTTCTTCTCTCTTTTAATATATACATTCAGAGATGATTTTCCTGTAGGCATGATAGGTACACATCTCAGGGAAGTTCATATATGCATCCACTCTTTTTTTGTATGTATTCAGATTGATCTAGATCTCTGTAGATCTACAGAATTCCAGTCCCAAGGTTTCAATAGGATTTCTGTCCCTCATGTCTTTCCTACTCCCTCCTTTGCTTGTTTCTTCCTTCCAGATCCATAATGTAGAAATCAAGTCTAAATTTGTTACTCTTTGTAGTGTCATCGTAGGAATGTAGGAATCAGTACCTGATTCGTGCAATATTCAGATGGCAAATGAAATCATGCAACCCCTAAGACTATGCTTAGTCACTTTTAGGATTTACACCACAGATATGCAATTGAATTACTTTTTTTTCTGCCTACCATACACAAAGTTTGATCAAACTGCACGCTTTCTTTGTCAGGTTTGTTGTTGCTGCAGGAACAAGCATAATTAAGAGCCAGCTTCTGCCTTCTTGCAAACGATTCCCAGTGGTTTGTTCCTCTACACAGTGTAAATTGTATCTACTCAAAATGAAGTCAGAGTAAGAAGCTGTCCTTATTTATAGGGAGATGCATCTGAACTCCATTATGCTTAGTGGAAATCTTGAGAATTAATGGCTTTAGCAAATTTCATTATAACCCCATAGTGAATTTTATCAACTCTACTGCAGTTTAAGTTCTGTCTCATGCCTGCTAATCCTTTTATCAGTCTTATTCCCCATCTTTGAACACAATTTCTTCTTCAGAGTGGGTCTGTCCATTGAGAGTCACTATACGTTTTTCTTAAGCTGCTTGGAAAATTTTTAATTAGAATGATATTAGAACTGAATCCCTCCAAAGATTTTTACATGGCTTGCTATTTTCATCTGCTTTTTAAGATGATACAAATTTCCAGGGAAATACCCTTTCAGAAGACAGAATGAGGTTAGCAGTATAAGCTTCAGAAATAGTTGATTTTAGGTAACACTTGCTTAGAAATAAACCACTAAATGATTTGTGAGGAGATCTTAAGATAGTGCTGTTAGAATCCTTGCAGCACCCACCATAAGCTTGTAAGACAATAGTTATTTTGTACAGAAAGTTGTTGTGATGATGCTGTAATGCTGAGGACATGATAAAGCGTTGCCTTTTAATGTGAAAATGCACATGTATGCCTAGTCAATATACAAGCTATCAAGTGAATCGAATCTCTTTTCAGAACTATATATTTACAGGGTGGTATTCTTCAAAGAAGTGAGCTTGTTACTGAAAAGCCTCTTTCCGATATGTTTCCCAGGAACAAATGGAATGTTAAATGGAGAAGTACAATAGGAGTTAATCCCCAAGTAAAATTCGTATGTGCACAGCAGAAGTTTTTCTAAGCTATGGATAACTCATGCTGAAGGGGAGAAAAACATTTTCTGTGCATCTTAAATATCCTTGTGATGCTGCTCTTTCACATACATTGTTTGTGGACATTTTCAGGTTAATAGCGCTGTACTTGTGCCTTGCTGCTCCACCCTTGTGGTGTTTCCAATGTATGCAGTGTGAGATATTCCATGAAGAAATGGCACAACGGCACAATTTGTAAATACCCAGCATGCATTTCAATCTCAGTGTTTTGTAATGCTCTCAACCTGCAGCCTTTCCTGGTGAAATCAGCTGGTTTCCCCATTTTTTCTAAACTGAGTAAATTTGTTTGCGCGTGTCAGTTTGTCTTACAATAGGGATAGAGCTGTTTATAATGCAGTAGCGTTGGGAAGCCAGTCAGTAATCAGTCTCTGCTAAAAACATTATACTCTACCTCTTCTGTAAAAGCAGGAGTACTCCCACTCACTCATGCTGGGAAAGCTTTTTGTGCAGTGTGCTGCCAGTTACAAGAGCTGTACATGAAGTCAAACTCAATCCCCTGATCTCGTGTAATGGCAGACATACTCTGCCATTTTATTTATAAGTGCATGTAGTATATTTCACTAGGATGTTCTCATCAGTGATTCAAAGTGTTTTTGAAGATAGGAAGTAGGTTTGATAGCCCAGCAGCTGCCCTTTTAAATCTTAACGCCAGGAACTCTCACAGGAAATACAAGCTAATAAAGACTATCAGGAACAATTTGTGGGTTTCTTACAGTCTGTGTGCAAATACCAGTCGTGTTAGCCTGTGTACTGCTGTCCATCACCGTGAAGCCACAGAAGGAGGAGGGGGAAGAAGAGAGATGATACTCCAGGTCAGATGACGAAGCACTGTCATCCATGAAGAGCTTGTCTGTGCCCCCTGCAAGAGGTCTGTAAGGCAGACAGGACATATTTCCTGCCCAGGACTCACAACCCAAGCATAGGCAATAATTCTTACAAGCTGGTTAGCATGTGTTGCTCACAGTTGCAGTGCTTTTGTTCCAAAGTGTATCCTCAAGAAGGACTTGTCTCCTTATACCAATCTGTTGCCTATGCAGAGTCAGAGGTCAGTTTGCCTTCTACATTAGACAAGCCATTTAGAGAAAAATATAAAAACGAATGATTTCTGGGCACAGTGATATGGGCAATAATCATCCAAGTGTTGAAAATAACCCCTCCCTCCTACCCCCCAAATGTTTTCTAATAATTTCAAGGAATTTTTCCCAACAATATAGTTGTCATGGGGCAGAGTTGTCATTTTTATCACCAACTCACTTCTAACTCTTCAATTTGTGCCCATCTGGATCGTTGGCTAAACATTTGTGCAGATAGCTTTTTTCAGGACGCTGCATATCTAAGAACCCTTCCTAATTTTCGGATAACTTCTGTACTTCTTCATTTGTCTCTTTCTCCTTTTCATTGAGATGAACTCTTAGAAATTGATTGATGTAGAAATTCCACCTTGTGTTTGACCCACAATTGGACATCAATTTTGCTAGGGTTGTCATCTTCATAGTATTCTGAACATGTAATAGAAATCGTTTATAACTTGCTGGATGTAGTACTAAATCCCATACATTGTATAGGACAATGGCCCTGATGTCTCTCTGAGGTCAGGCTGTCCCCACCAGAGTCTGTTCTCAGTTTTTGTTTCTGAAAATTTCTTATTCATTCTTTGCATCCCCTGAGAAGTCACTTATCTTTCCAAAGAGCACCCCGAGTTTCCCTCTTCCACCTTTTTTCAGAACAAAGCACACTTTATTCTCATCCTGAGCTGCTCTGTAGGCTTGCTTCCTTTCTGAACAGTCCGCAAGAGTAAGCAACCTCATAAAGAGCAACTTTTTAAGGCAAAAGTTGTGCTGGTTTTATTTGTTTGTCTTTGTGTTAATCTGCATTAACGTGGAGTCCCTTTAGGTTAATGCGAGCAATGTGCGAACATCTTGTGAAC
Organism: Lagopus leucura; assembly: GCF_019238085.1. Lineage (NCBI taxonomy): Eukaryota > Metazoa > Chordata > Aves > Galliformes > Phasianidae > Lagopus > Lagopus leucura. The sequence goes on from NW_024962269.1 coordinate 3,961,284, forward strand.
AGCGTTTGGTCTTCCTTTGTTTAAACTTGTGTTTAAAATCAGTATCGTGGTTTGTGGATTAATCTTGATTCAGTCCTGTGACATCACGTGACAGTATCAAGGAAGATAGAAGTGAGCAGAATAAAGCTCAGAAAGCAAGCTGTATGTTTCAAGTAGATGCTGAATGCCACTGGCATGTATTGTGAAAGCTGCAAATGTGCTTCTGAATGCATATTGCTTTTCATGAACGTATTCTTCTGCAACTGAAAAGGTGCAATGCATTAGTGCTGACTGAGAGGACTTTTGGGAGAGTTCACCTTTGGGTTTTTGTTGCTTGCTTTGGTGTTCTGGTGTAAGCAGGAGGAAATGGCTGCAGTCATTTTGCAGGTCTCAGAATTACCTGTCCATTGTGGTGGCTGCAGATCTGGTATGTTACTTCAAATAATTGTGACATTTTCTATCTATTCCATACTTTGATCTTTTCAAATTAACTTCCTTACAATTGATTAAAAAATACCCTTAAAGAGAAAACAGCAAAACCATCACTTTATCCACAATCAAAATAAATGCAGTTCATCACTACAGGGGCTCAGATCACTCAAACTGAGGTTGTTGAGCTCTTCTGGGAAGACAGGCTTCAGGTACAGGGAAAATGCTTACCATGCATCTGGTATAACTGCCAGCATCTGCAGTAGGGGATCACCAGTACCACTCAGTTGCCCAGCTCTATGCAACGTGGGGCACTCAAGTTTGCACAAATACTACCAGCAATACACATATCATCTTTCCACTTCAATTCTTCTGTATGCTTCAGATGCTGACTTTTGTACTGAAAATGAGTGTTCAACAGACATCTTTCAAAAAACCCTGATTTGTGGAAACCTTTGGCCTCTTCTGAGAATGTGAGCCCTTCAGCTCTATTTGTGCAAATCTGTTCTGAAACAAGCTGAGGTTCTAAGAGCACTTAGACTGCTTTGAAAGCATTACTAAAGCTCAGTTGTTTGAAGTCTTGAAGCTTTTCACACTGCAAACAAAAAACTGACCATGAAAAGTTTTTGTTCAGGTAGTATACAGTAACATACGTTAAATGGTTAAATGCGTCTCACCTCTGCCTTGAGCTCTGCAGCCAGTGGATTAGAGGTAAATATGCTCCCAACCTAACTAGAAAAAAAATCATTTTCCTGACATTGGTGTATGTGCATATTTCCCTTCACTTGAAAAGGAAATAAATTATGTACAAAAAACTTTTGAAATACACAATGGTTGAGTATTTTTGTATTGACATTCTTGTTAGCTAGGGAAGCAAAGAGAAACTCTTGGCAAAAAGGCTGTTTTCCTTCAGAAGTCTGCCCTCGCTGAAGTGCCACCTGCCAGGAGCTGCTGAAGTTCCTCTTTGCAGATCCTTGGCTGGCAGGGAATGGCGGTGTGACTCAGGGCCTGCCTGCAGGCAGGCATCTCCATGCACACATCCTCAGCAGCTTTCTGACTCAGCAAGAGCTGATGCTCTGCTGTGTTACAAAATAGCAGACTGACTCCTCTGCAGTGCGGGAAGTGAAAATTGACTGCCTTATCCCTTCCTTTGAAATACTCTTGAGAAGAAAACATATCTTCACAAGCTTCTTTAAGGTCTAGCTCTGGTCTGCTGGTTCTAGTCTTAAAGTATTCTATGGAGCGCCAGATACTTTTTTTTGCCATCTGAATGGAAAATCAGTGCTGCTACTGTCTGAAGAAAAGTATTATGGAGTACTCATGGTGCTCTGTAACACTCTGTATCCCTTAATGAACAGTGTCAGTACTGAATGCTCTTTGGCCAAATACTGCATACAGATCTACAGGTCTAAACTAGGTTTCTATAACAAAGGTAACAAAAACTATAGTTCAAAAAAATTTCTATGCGAAAAGTTCTGGTGTTGTTTAGCTCCCATAAGAACATCTTCCAGTTGTTTTTACCCTTGCATTCCATGCAAATGATATGATACAGCTATTCTTGGGGACTTTGTAGGATGGAAGAGTTTGCAGAAGCTGTAGATGTGTTTTGTATATAACATTGCTCAAAGGCTCCTGTCGGTTACATAGACATAGAGTTACTGTTAAAACGTGGTGAAGCCAATGCCTGGAGGCACAGGTCTCTGAATTTGTACAGTGTAGGTTTTATATTGCTTTATGTAGATGTGACATTTTCTGGTGTATTAGGAAAAGTGCATGAGAAAATGAAAGGGCTTTTATTGCTATAGTTAGTGGGCAAAAATCCACTCTTTCAGAATTGAGGTTGGATGCTTCAGATCTCTGCAGTGCAATTCATTATGAGCTGGATTCTACCAAGCGCACAGAACAATCCATTAAATGATTGAAAATGAACAGCGAGCTTTCCTAGAAGACAGAAGATAGTGTGCTAGGGCTAAAAGCTGTGCTGCCCTTCAGAGTTTTCACCTGCACACCGTTCAACCCACAGATCACTACAAAATTTCAGCAAGGTCATTTTTCCTATACTGTTTATCAAACTCAAAGCCCTGGCATATTACAGCAATTGGAAAACTATGAGAGAGCTATGAATGCTAGCATATTTCTAGCAATAACCATTCTGATTTTAAGCTAATATATACCATCTTTTAGCTTATCCATGTATAGATTTCAGAATATTACATAAACATTCATTTATGTCTTTCAGTGTTTTTTGTTTTTACTTGGTCTTCCTCAAGAGACAGATTTTATGTGTAAACATGAAAACAGAGAGAGGCCAGTGGAGATGTTCTCTGAATTAGATAAGAGGGACAAGAGTACTTCAAACTGAGACCAGAACTGGGTGTATGTGCATCACTGAATTAAGTGCTGTTCAGGTAAATGGGCACAAATGGGGCTCTGTATGTGTACACTGAAAGCCCAGAGCAACATGTGGCCAATCGTCTCTGATGTGTCCCCTGTCAGCCTGGCCCTGCACACCTTCAGCCCCACCAGGCCTGAGTAACATGTTGCTGCTCAGAGAAACTGCCCCACAGGCAGTGAGACCTATGTGCTCTGGTACTGGTGATGCATGCTACGCCTCTCATCAAGTGTACCTTCACCCTTTCTCTGTCAGTCCCTCAAATCCTCTTTTACCTTTAAGAGCTTATTTTAAAAGAGGTGATGTTTTGACAGCTTGTCCTATAGCAGTTTCTAGTCTCTTTAACTGGAAGATACTTTCAATTATAAACGATGTGTACAGCTTGTGAAGTTAATATTACAGCAGCTCTTTGATAATTTCATATAGGATAATGAATATTAACCTAAACTGCTGAGAAAAGATGCAGCTTTTAAAATTCAATAGATTACAGCATTGATTTAGTGAGGAAAGAACTATGAATGCTGTATGTATTGTTAAGATAGTTTCAGCTTAGTACAGAGTAAGGCCATTTCTGATTGTAAAGAAGAACAAAGATGTGTTCATACTGTCCTTTGTAGAAGCTGACTGAACTCCAATCTGAACTACAGCTCTTCAGCACTGCAACTTAATGAAACCATCTAATGCACTATTAGTGAACAGGCAGGAGAGCATTACTTTTAAAAGTTATGAAGGATTCCTCAATTTATGTCAAAGACTTGCTTAAGGGAGGAAAAATAAAAAGAGGGGTAAAGGAAAATTTATTATTGAGAAGTCAAATTGTAAATGACAGCTGGATAGGTTAAAAATTAAAAAAAAAAAACCTGCTCATTTGGTAGTTGACTCAGATGGTCATACTCTACTTAGACTCCAAAATACTAGATAACGGCAGGGCATCTATCCTGCTCTTGTTTGATGTCTTTATCCATCATCTAGAAGGAGGTGACGGAAGGCTCTTCCCTGAAGTTCGCAATGACTCCCAGCTGGGGACATCACCAACAGCAGGGCTGTTTTAGGGACAGGTTGGGGCTGAGAGACAGCTCTGCGAAAAAGGCCACAGGATCCTTAGTAGTCAATAGGCTGCATGAGCCAACCCAGCGCCCAGTCTGCAAAACCATTTAACAGTATGTGGAGTTGTGTCATGTGGCCTCAGCATTGAGGGAAGTGCTCTCAAGTCAGCTCTCCTTAGACAGTATCTAGAATAGAGTGCCTACTTTCGGGCCCCTCCAGGTAACCTAAAGTGGGTTGAACAGAGGGTCACAGAGATGGTTCAGGGCTGGAGGCTAGGCCTTGTAAGGAGACTGGAGGACCAGGCCTTGCTCAGCCTGCATGAGGAGTCTTTGTAGGGACCTGACAGGATGCTTGTATCGTGTGCTTCTGTGAAGAGCCTGCATTTCTCAACAGAGTCAGCAGCAAAGCTTTTCCTGTGCTTTTAGAAAACAATGTGGATGATGTATGTTGTATTATTATCACCTGCTCTATATGGATTTGCTTCTAATGCAATAGAATTATTACTGTATTATGAGAGCAGTCTTACCAATCTGATTGGAAAGGATGATATTTACAAGAACATTTGTGAGTGCTTTCAGAATAAAGGTATTTAAAGCTCCAGGCTTTTTTTAAAACACATTAAAACAGTGAACAAGAGTGTAGCATCCTAATGTATCTGTGGGAATAATAGGATGGTCTACAACAGCAGAATTAGGTTGAGTGAGCCCAGAAAGAACCAGGAACACCTAAAATGCTCTTTAGTCTCCCTTCCCTTATTTCTTTAATTGCTGAGAGAATTTACCCTTTCCCTCAGCAGAGAAGGCAAGATGAAAAAACAAACCCTCAGTTGACTTAGCCAAATCATCATTGTGCTGGGCTGTAGGCTGCAGCCCACCACTTTCAAATACATTGTTACCTAGCCTAGAGAAAAAAATATCTTTCAAGCTGAATTAAGCACTAACCAGAGCTTAAAATAGTGTCTTCTTATTATACCTCCACTAGCACAGCCAGGAAAACCAGGAAACACTTGTTCTCCGCAATGGACCTGGCTAACAGGCTCAACCCTGTAAGAATGTTGCTGTTGTCTCAGAAGGCCCTCTCTGCTACCATATGTGCACTGCAATGTTGGCACAAATATTTGGTAGGAGCATGTTCCCTCCATTGCCCAGGCTGGCGTAACAACATCAAATTTTGTAACTACATCCTCTCTTCAGTTAAAGGGTTCAACCTGTGTTTTCACAGAAGCACAGAATGGCCCGGGTTGGAAGGGTCCTCAAGGATCATGAACCTCCAACCCCTCTGCCACGTGCAGGGCCACCAACCTCCCCATTTAATGCTAGACCAGGCTGCCCAGGGCCCCATCCAACCTGGCCTTGAACACCTCCAGGGATGGAGCACCCACAACCTCTCTGGGCAGCTGTTCCAGCACCTCACCACTCTCCTAGTAAAGAACTTCCCCCTGACATCCAACCTAAATCTTCCCTCCCTCAATTTAAAACCATTTCCCCTGTTTTCATTCAGAACAGTGGTCCTGTACTGTTTTTTTTTTTTTGTTGTTTGTTTGTTTTTTTTTTTTTTTTTTTATCATGCTAACTAGATTTCTTTTGGTCAGAAATTGGAGATAAGAAAGATGGAGCAACCAAGGTGTCACACCAGCAAAAGCAGTCCTAAACTGGAATTCCTCTATGGTAGCAAATTTTTGGAAATGCTTCACAGCTGTATGTAAACCACATGTACAGTGAAGTAAGATAATGCTGTTCAAGGAATGTTGTGGATATATCTTGTTCTGGAATCAGGTCCTAGATTTTTGGTTTCTAAGCTTAAAGCCAGTCTAATATAAATATTTAATAGGTAGCTCATTCTTAATTCATTTGCATGCTTGCCGTGAACCAGAGTGATACATAAATGATAACTGAGATTCACTGGACTGTTTGTGGTCCTGGTCTCAGACTGCTGGGCAGAGTACAAAGATTTTTCTGCCTTTGACTTGCATTGGATTATATCCTGAATAGGGTTAGGTAGAATGAAGACATCTGTGGATCTTATTCTCATTTATACCCATCCCAAAGTAGCAACAGATCATGTCATTATTCCAATTTTTTTTTTTTTTTTAAAGGTAAAAATGCTCAGATATTTTAAACTACTTTGTATCTTAAAATGCTGTTGCTTTGTGGTACAATTACAGGTCTAAGTGACTGCAGCTCTGAAAACCCAGTGATATATTCACAGCAAGGACGCAGATAAAGTACTACGTTTTGGCCTTGAACACTCTCATCCTCTGTTAATCAACTGCAATTCTGAATTGGGAGTGAATGGGGAGGAAGGGGAATGGAAGGACTTCACTGGGTCAGAAGAGGATGAGATCATGTGAGAAGTTGGCTTATGTTGTCTGTGTCATTATCTGCATATTGTCTAATAGCAGAAATGTTACATTAAGCTTTTCCTGTAAGCAGCAAATGCAACGTAAGAAACAGTGACAATGAAATGATTTCATTTATGGTTATGGTCTTGTAAACTCTCATTTCATTTCCGGGTTAGATTTGCTTTAATTGCTCGTACTGATTCCGTTCACAGCCTTTTGGGTTATACTGATGTTAAAATACCAGGAGATACTGGTTTTGACGAAGATAAATATATTCTGATTGTTGTGATAGGATTAAAATGGGCTGGCTGGTCCTGTTGCTCCCTGCAGCCACAAGATCCAATGTTCTGATGGATGTTGCCACCCACACAGCAATGAATTGGAGCTGCTCATATGTCAGCTCCTAAACCACAGCAGCTTTCAGTCTGCATAACAACCAACCAGATGTCTGAGAGTGGTAGCAGACAATCTCCAAGTGTTTAAAGCTGGAGTATGTGTGATGATAGACTCTACAGAATGGCAGATGCTGCCTATAGGATACGTGGTGCTGAACCCCTGCAACCATGCTGAAGTATTAAGTCCAAGGTAGTGTATCCATCCCAATTGTCAGTGCTCCGGGAGAGAAGGCACGCACATTGGCTTGGCCAAGTGACCCTCATGTGTGTACCTGACTGTGTGAGCAGGGCAGCTCCTAGCCAAACCAAAGTGGCTGTGTAACAACTTTGGGCAGTGTGACTCTGTGTGGTGATCTCAACCAAAGTCATCTTCATCGGTGATTCTTTACAAGCGTAGGACAAATGAGAGAATGATGTCTTGAGTTACTTGTTTCAGCAGCCCTTGCTTCTCACTACTGGTGTGTGCTCAGCAGGATGCTGTAAAGATATGTAGAGGAGACTCTCAGCCTGTTGGCAATACAACTCACACCTGTCTACACTGCCAGATTTTTCTCCCCATCAGGGGGTATTTTACTGACCAGCTAATTTTTCACCAGTGGCCAATAAATGAGCCTCATAGCACAATAAATTAGCAGTTTATTTAGCTAGCATTTATTTGCTTTTTCCTTTGTTGGTTTTTTTTTTTTTTTTTTTTTTTCTGTGCTGAGGTTTAAGGAGAATTAATTGAGGCCAGTCCAAAGCATATTTGGCATTTTATTCCTACTCAGTTAACTTTGACAGCCCATGTATGACTAAGATAATATGTATTTGGTGTGGGACTGCTTTCCTAGGAGGATGCGATGTGTTTTTAATTATCAAAGAGCTTTCTCATCACAGAATGCTGTTTCCAAAGACATTTCTCTTTCTTTTATGGTTATTTATGGTCTTTACTGCTTGAGTTTGTTTCCACCTTAGAAAAATGAAAAAGAATCAAAATTCTCTTGATCTAAATCTTTTATTTGTGCTGGACTGAAAAAGTATTGAATAGGTAATATGACGGTCAGTACCTGACAGATGTAACATCACTTTCTAATGCCCTCTACTCAGTATTTCTTAATGTAGAAGACTACAACAGAAGGGAAAACAAACAAACAAAAAGCCCCATGACTTTGGTTTACATTCTATTCTTGATAAAGAAAATGAAAAGTAGAATTGTCACAGGTGAACTGAGATTACATCCTGCAGCTACAGAGATTGTAAAGAGAATTTAAAGAAACCTTTAAAAAGAGTCTCATATAGTACTATCAATTCTTATATAAAATAATTTATGATTTTAAATACTGTTTAAATAATTTATCTGTATTTAAAACTAACCTTTTAAAATTGTTTGGAACATTTTTGGCATGAATGCTTAAATAGTTGTTTTTAAATATTAAAAAGTTTTTAAAATATTCAATACAATTCAATATAAAAACAGAAAAGGTAATATACATTGTTCACACAGTACTGTACATGACAGCTGACCTCTGGAGCGAGCTTTTCAATGTGTCAGACAAGTCAGAGCTTAGCTGTGGTGAACCACTTGCTTATCCTATTTTTCTGGACTCTTAAAATGGTAACAGATCCTTATATGTCTATAATATTACATACACATACTGTATACAGCATTTATTCCCATCTCTATGTCCAGAACTATAAGTATTTCCTCAGCATTTAGATCAAAATACTGTTCAGTGCACACACAAATATTTGACACACAAGAAAAATACCGATTTTGCTCAGCTCAGTTACATGACAAATTAACTCATAGGTGCAAAATAAGACTGTCACTGTTGTATTTGAGGTTTATAACCATGCTCTTACCAAATGTTTATGGGTTGCATTGATGGTGGGAAAACTAGAATTCACTTTTCTCATCGGTGCATCTTCATTACTCCTTCCAATGTTAAAGGCAGTGGGGTAGGCGTGATGCTGGTGTCTTACAAGTACTTTGTCTAACACCTGGTATTTGCTGACAGTGTGATTCCAGAAGTACAAACTTAGGCAGGAATTAGAACAAAGCTCAGTCACCTGTCTGCAATTTTTAAGTGCAGATGCATTCTGCTCTTAATAAACAAGCTTACTGTCAGTTCACAAATCACTTTCTTCCTTCTCCCTTAAAGAACTCCTGTACTTAGCAAGATCACTCCTACAGAAGTTGTAAATGGACTCCAGTGGAAAGAGGGTGATCCTCCTGCCTGCTGTGTAATGTGTGTCAGATGGTATGTGCTGCAATAGTTGCATCCCATTGCACGCGTCCACACACATCTTTTCTTTTTGAAACATTCTTATCTAACAAGACCCCAGAGCTTTAAAAAAAAGACTGAATGGAACATTCTACATAGTTACTTACAAAAGGAAAAATACCGATGCTAGCCAACATTTGTATCAGGAAGCTTGTTCTAGAAATGTTGCTCAGCAGAGCAGTATGTGACACCCTGTGTCATTCACTAAGGAACAAAACTCATTTCGGAGACTGGGCTCATATTTTCCTATTTATATCAATCTACAAACTAGAAATCACAGCAGGAATTATTGTGTGGCTAATTCTTAATAATTGTTCCTGAAAAAAATAAGTTCTTCACACAAGAATTTCAAAGTTTCAAGACAGGATTCCAAGGATTCAAATGCTTTACTCAGGTCTTTGCAGTATGAGATTCATGAATTCTTTCATGAAGACAGAATTCATAAACCATGAGAAATATCCTGCTACTTTTCACTTCTCCTGCCCTTTTATATGGCATGACGGGGCTTCAGCTACGGGGTTATCTCTGGTGAAGGACTGCAGTGACTCTGGGCTTGCTTGGCATGCAATTTGATTTTCCTGCTGTCAGGGAAGCAGGCCTTGGAAAAGAAGGGAGTGCAAGTATTTTGGTCACTATTTTAATACACCTTGGGAGATAGACTTGCCTCAAGTTTCTTATCTCATGGTAAAAACATGGTACCACAACAGGCCTCCATTGGTGTGTTTGTCAACCGCAGCCAAAAAGTCACAGTTCTGCAGGACAAAGCAAGCAGTTGGTGCTAAAGTAATCTTTGCCCGTGTCTTTTACCACTTCTAGCATGGTCAGGAATATTGCTATACTAGCAGGAGGCTGGCTCTTAGCTATTCTATACACACAGTTTCAGACCTTGATATTCTCAGCACTATTCATTAAAAAGGATTTGTATTTAAGACTTGATCTTTCCTGGGATGTATGTATAGTTTATACATATTATTTATAATTCATTAATGCTCTTCGTATGATAAACTGAGGAGAAAGAATGCAGTTTCCTTGTTAGGACATGTTATGGTGGCTGAATGAAAAGAGGTCTGTAAAAGGCTAAGCAAGCAACAGATCAAGCGTTTCGCATTGAAATGAAAAGCTGGATCTGATGATTTAATGGTTTTTTTTTTTGTTTGCATTTTTGGTGGTTTTTGTTTTTTTTTTTTTTTTTTTTTTGCTTTGGATCTGTCATTACATTTGAGCCTGTACAAGACAGTTACTGTTAACTGGATTTCAATGCAGAAAAAGTAAAGAGACAAGTTTGTATAATTTATTATTTTTTTTAACAAACGATGGTAAATCCATTATAAATACTTCATTTTCTTTATGTCATTGTAAAGGGTAAAAACTGACAGAAGTCATTTGTTGAAAGAATGTTTTTCTGCAGAGAAGGGAGTTGTAATAAACACTGCAATTACTGGGAAGCCTTTTTAAGAATCCAGGCCATACTTCTAGGTCAAGTCCAGGAAGTGACAGAAGGACAAGCTATGTGCTGTTTCATCTTGACTTTCATCTTCCTGATGTTCAGGCAAAAATCAGAATCCTCTGTACTCACATAAACTCACTGCAAAATGCATTGTGGGATTTAAAATGCGACTGGATGTGAGGAGCTGTGTGCTCCATACTCACTAAGAACCAGAGACTGAATAGCAGGGTGTTCTTATTCTTTTTTTCCTCTGTCATTTGAGTTTCCTTTCATTCAGATTTAATCCTTTCCAAAACATAGGGCTAACTTCTATCTTTTAAAGCAAATCTGGAAGAAATGACATTTCTGGCATTACCTACCTATTAATTTATGTACTAGCCAGTTTGAAATGCATAGAAGATGCCCGAGCACTATCCTTTCATTCTGAATGGACTTGCACTCACTTTGCATCTCCCACAGCAAGCTGCTCAGAGGAGCTGGGCACACAGCCCAGGGGAAAGGATCCCTGGCTCCCCTTCTGAGAGGGTGCTGCCCTTTAGAAAGGAACCTGGGGCCAGAGGGGTGCCAGGGGAGTAGGAGGGAGGGCAAAAGACAGAGGACAATGAGATACAGTGTACTCATTGAAAACAAGCAAACAAACGAACAAAAAAATACACTCTTATTTGCTACATATGATACTTCAGAGAATCAAATCATAGAAGTTAAGCAAAATCTTTAGAAACAGCCTCTACAAAGTTTGGTGCTGACATTAAGATACCAATTGTACAAATGATGGTGAAGACTGAAAATGCCATCAAGCAGAGCCGATCTACTACAGAGGCTGCAAACTTCCATTCGTTGCAAATGGCTTCTTCTTCATCCTGGTCTCTGAACCGGTTTGCAATGTATCTGACCTCTTCCAGGATCTTAGCCAAATCTGGGTCGCCTTCAGAGGGGTGGCCACTGTGCAGAAGATTTTCTTCCTCTGTTGGTGAACAGGTCATCCTCCCACAGATCACCCCTGAATCAGTAGTGGGTGTGCAGTGAACCCCATCCAGCCCTCGAAACCCAATATACAGCATATTCCCATTACTGCACTGCTGACCACTCACAGTGTTCATCTCCACGCTTGACAGGCTGCATCGGCGCTGTTTATGTTGACAGGCAGGACGCACTTTATCTTCCCCTGGCCTCTTCATCCTCAGAAACCAAGCACACCAATTCAGAAGGATGACTCTTGTCTGGAAGAAAATTACAGACAATAAGCACCTCTTGACACAGCTGCTGTCTTTGGTAGCTCTTTGTGTTTCTGTAGCCTTAGTTACCCTCAGGTTCCTGGTCTCTGTTTAGTCTGAGCTGAAGTTTTAGAAAATGTTGCAGTGTTTTTCCAGATGGTTACTTTGCCACTCACTGAGGCTGCTTTCTTAGTCCAGCAGTGCTGTGGGCTGCCTCAGGCTGGCTGTCGCTGCAGAGAGTGCCTCTCTGCTGGGAGTCTCCATTGATTTTTCCCATGCTAAAGCAGCACTATGGCAGTCTTTTCTACCTTTACTATAAACAGTGAATAAATAAAAAACGCTTATCGAATAAGTTATTTGTTGAATAGTCTCAGTAGCTCTGCTTTAGACAATTAGCAAATTAAAGCACAAATATGAATGAAAGAACTGTAACATTAAATCCATATGGCATTACTGCTCGGAGGAGTAGTAAGACAGATGCTGTGCAGGGCTGGAATAGACCATTAACCTGTGCAGTGTTTTGGCTCTGTTCTCATATTACTTTCATGACAGTTGACTGTAGATTTTAGAAAACAAATCTGTATGTAACATGGAGAAAAAGTGGAAAAATTACTTTGATCTAAAAAAAAAATTATGCAAATTTAATTAGTGTGTATCATTTTATTGTTTTCCACATTGCCTTATTCCAGCCATACAGAAACTGCAGACAAGCAGTTTCTGATTTAGATTCAAGCTTCCATTATTTATTTCAATCAGATTTTAAGAGCTCATTCCAGTGTTTCTTTTCCAGACCAGTAATGAAATATTATTGCCTTATATAATATACAAATCTTGCACTGTAATTAATATTAGATTTGTTCCATTTATTCTGACTGCGAATTACTACTTAGAGAAGATGTTATATCCAGGCAAACATTCCAATTAAATATAGATTTTGTCTTGTTACTCTTTCTCTGCTATTGTGCCTCGCCTAGAAAGATAATAATTTATTAACTGACAGCCTGGTGCAGAACAGCAGTATCCAAATAAATTCCAGTGGACTTCAGCTTCTCAACCCCAGAGTACCTCCAGTGCTGTTTTCTGGTGGTTGACTCAGCACTGCAGATTTCTCTCTTCAGCCATCACTCTAGAGATACATACCTTTCATTCTCTTCATTCAAAGTTATTTTAAAGTCACCTCCCCAGAACAGACCAGAGAATATCTCATCACTTCTTGTCTGCAGAACTCTACTCTGTGCACTTTATCACTTTATCTTTTTTTTTTTTTTTTTTTTTTTTTGTTAGTAGGGATAATAACTGGAAGTTCTAGAGAGATTAAAAGAAGAGGTCCTTCCACCTTCACTAGGTCTTCAGGCTGCTGTAAGTTTTTGGGCAGTAAGACGAGATGGTTAGCTGATACTCATCAATAATTAGCAACCCCAAGATGGAGACTGATGATCTCTGCAAAGACAACTGCTTATAGAACGACGTCCCTAAATAGAATCGTAGAATCTTTAGGGTTGGAAAAGATCTCTGAGTCTAACCGTACCCGTGGATCACTCTTAGAAAAACACTTCAGTTTTCTTCTGTGCTTTACAGATGCTTGCAACGAGAGATGTGAAGATCAGAATTTTCAGAGGATCTTTCACTTCAGCAGCCATCTTTAACAAGAGTGCTGTAGGCAACTGTTTGTCAGTTCTGTCACATCAGCTAATTTGCAGTGGCTGCACCTTTATGCTAGTCTATTCCAGGCATTTGTAATCTCCACCAGCACCCTGCTCTTTCCTTCTACCTGTTTCATTTCTGACATTTGCAGCTTATTTGAAAATCATATTCATTTATGCATTTAGGGTCCAGCAAAATGCTGAGGTGCTTCTAGCTGTTGTAAAGAAGATTTGGATTATAGAATGAGTAGTAAGATGAATAAATTTATGTTCTCTCACTCTCTCAGAAGAAAGGTATCTGGATGCATCATTTCTGGTGAAACTGCCTTTCAAAACAAAATGTTTAACAAGGATATCTGCACAGATTTTTACTTAGCCATAAGTAGTGCAAATGAATCGCTAGCTAATGTGTCTCTGATCCTGACATTCATGCAATAGACAGACCATTAAAATCAAACCTTACCCATTTAGGCATTTTTCCCCCATCTGGATCATGATGATGGTATTGTAGAACGATGACAGTGACAACAACAGAGAGGCCAACAATAATCATGGTGCTGGCAAAATACTGAGCTGCAAAATAAACAGTGAATTATAGCGGTATATTTTGGCAGATGTAGTTTTATATCTATGATAAGCAGTGTTTATGTACACAAATGTAACATGAAGTTATTTTTCCAATGTAGTGCTATATGTGTGACATCAGGTACTGGTGAAAGATTTCTCAAAAGCAGACAGCAGCTGTTTTCAGAGGGCAGTCAACCTTCAGTAATGGTCTCAGTGGAACCGAGCACCTGCCTTTCCTAAGCAACACTGACAAAGTGGTGCTCTTATTTTTTTTCATCAATAGCTTAGAGATTTGTTGCATCTCTTTTTAAAAGTTTCTGCTTCCCTTTGAGCCTCATGTCTCACTAGCAGTGTCTCAGCTGCAGCGTCTATGGGAAACTGACTCCCATACACTCTCCAAAAATGAGATGTCACTTCTCTCTTTACTTTGCTCAGACCAGACAGCACTGAAGTTGTACAGAGCATCACATATATGAGACATTCTTCAACCAGCAACACATGCTGTCTTACACTGAGGAAAGGTAGGCCACTTGGGAGTCCTGTTGGAGGGCTGCCAATCCTCTGCTGCAGCCCTGCGGCCACGCTCAGTGTCCCATCCCCTCTCCAAGTCTCTGAGGCTCTTTGCAAGCTCTGGCTATGCTGCTTTTGCTGGTGGTGGTGTTCCTTCCTGCAGTGTGTCTCTGCCTCGCTCCCCACACTGAGGGGCCAGGCACCTTCTGTCCCTGAGGAAGTCACTGCTGCACACTCACGCACAGTCAATCCTGAGCACTGTTTTCTATTTCAATTGCAGCAGGCCATTCTACACGTAGTTTGCTTTACTGCTGGGTTTCATGCAAAGTCACTGCTTCTCATTTGATGTAAAATAAAAGTGATTAAAGCTGCAATTAGCTTACCAATTAAGGGCACGGAATCAGATGTTGCTGGCATAATTTCAGCCACGAGTAACATGAAGACAGTGAGAGACAATAAAACTGTTATACCTGAAAAACAAATGTGAAGTACGAAAGCAGGTCAGTAGCTTGTAAGGCAGCAAGTGGCAGCAAGTGAACATGAGATAGTGTGCTCTGCAGACAGCTGTATTCCTACCGTGCCCCTGGCCAGCAGCGCTGGTGCTCCTGCCCTGACGGCCACAGGGTCAGGGTGGCAGGGTGACGAAGCTGGTGCCAGTGCTGGCCCAGGAATGGCCACTGTGACTAGCAAAGTTTTGATGTACTCTCAATTTTCTGAACTTGCATGGGTGTGTGTATTTTTGGATCCTTGTAACTGTTCAGCTTTTATCACTATTTGCTAATTAGCTGAGGTGAATCAAAGTACTTCTTGTTCCTCATTTCCTTTAGAAACATGATGTGATTTGTGGTATTTGAGCTTATGAGACTTCATTAATTGGTGTGGAAGCTACAGGTAGTGTACTACATAAGATTCCTGAAAAAGAATTTGCTTTGTTATATTGGATGGACTTGGACATTTTTCAGTACTGGTGGCTGGGTTCTGCATGTGGCTGTGTGCAAAGATGTGACTGCTGATTTTTCATTAGTCCCCATCTCTCAGAACAGGGCTCTTTCTATTCTCAGGACTCATCTAAAACAACAGGGAACCACTGTCAGGTGGAAAAGGATTTAGGGACAAAGAATCCACCTTAAAAATGTGGAGGGAGTTCATGGCTAGGGAGACCACTACTCAGTTTAACTGTTTTCTGGAGAATTGTTCAGCATTTAGCAGCTGCATTCATTTTGTAGAAGCCAGTGTATTTGCAGTGTTGAATGAGGCAAAATGTTTCATTGCATATCTAACCACCATCTTAAGGATCAAGTATCTAAACTCATCAGACTTCTTTCACAAGCCAGTAATTTAGTTTTAAATTGCTATTAAAAATAGAATGTAGCAGTTACATGGAATCAGTCTTTCTGAGCATGCAAAAAGTAATCCTAGGCTCTTAACATGACTCGTATTAAAAGGAACCATTAAGAAGAATGCCACATTGAGGTGCTGAAATGCGGATGTGTAAGCTTAAGTTTTAATCAGTGAATGTGGAGTTTTTGCTTCAGCAATTAAACACCAAAAAATGAAACCTTTCTTCTGAGGGATGACAGTTAGGAATCATCATGCTTCTGGTTGGGTGGTGGGAATTTCTACCTTTCACAGCTCTGGTGTCCCCTAAAGCTTGCAGCAAAGGTTTAACACCTTTCTGGTGACACCTGGTCTTCAGGACCACACACAGTAAAAAAAGTTTATGAGCCAGAATAGGACACATAAACTATTCCTCCTTGTTTCCTAACATTGTTCAAAAAGAAATTTTAAAAGGACAACTTTTGGTAACTTCATTTGGTAATATTTACCTAGTGAGATCTTTTCTCCTGAGTCTGCTGGAAGCAGAAAGACTAATAAGGCAAGTGCTGATATCAGTACACAGGGAATAAGAAGGTTGAGTCCGTAGTAGAGAGTCCTGCGTCTCATAGTTACTGTGAACGTTATATCTGGGTATGGTTCTTTACAGCACTCATAAAAGCTCTCAGTTCTCTTCCCAGGAACTCCTGTGTAAAAGGGAAAAGGAAGAACACACAACATTAATGTCAACAGGCTCTATATTATGGAGTGATTGTTTTAGAAATAGATAAATTTAGCTTTGTCAGCCTTGCTAGGGGTAAAGCTGCTTCTTCAAATTTAATTCCAAAATTAGTCATTTTTATCAGGTAATAATGGAAAAATAGATAAAAATGTATACTGAATTCAAGCTCACTTTTTAATGTTGTTTCTCATCTTAAGTCTGTTCCCACAGCTTTAACCACCACCAGCATGGTCATTTATTAATCTAATTTCTGTCTTCATTTCTCAATTGTTATTCTGCCCATTTCAGCAGTGAACTGCTGACAAGGCTGCAAGTTCAGAGTGTAAGCAAATAATGAAGAGCTTACCTACTAAATCCCACTCTCCGTTTGAAATATAGCCGGATATATCTGCTTCTTGCATTTGTAAGTCTAAGGACCAGCCTCCATATGTCCAAGAGCCAAACTTCAGGTTACACTTCTGAACATCAAATGGAAACCAGCGCACATCTATGTAGCACGAGCTTTTAAATATGCCTAGATTGGATTTTAAACAAGAACACTAAATTGAAATGCTCGTTCCACGAAATTTCATGTCTCTTCTGTAACCTGATCTTGTTCTACGTTGCCTCTTTTGGCATTCACTTGTAAAGCATGCTTAATCTCAGCAGTGTCTCCAGATGTGAAAAGCAAAAGTCAGTTACAGAAAAGGGAAAGAACTGCACTATTAATGTTTGCACTATTAATGTGTTCATGTTACAAACTATTTTTGAACTACATTTAGGCATGTAGTAGGAAATGATTCAGAGAAGAGCTCCATTTTCTAGATATTGTGTATTAGAAAGAAATGAGGCAGAGTATGCACAGTGATTCTCTTATTTCTGTTACTGGATAAAATAAGAAGTGAACCCTAATTTGCCTGGAAAGCACTTGGCTCTATTGCCATAGTATCTAAAATTCTGATCAGAGTTAATTCTGAGAATTGTGGTAATTGAGTCGGGGAACAGGAACAGAAATCCACTGGAACACACCCAGAGACTCAGTGATAGAGTTCAGATATCAAAGGACCAAACACAGACTGTGTTCCTTCCAGATTCAAAACCTTTCTGATGGAGTATTCAGTGAGTCATTTCAAATAGATGATATGTCCCATATGATGCTTCTAAGCATCTCGTTATAAAGGTAATGTGCTAGTAGGAGAAACAGCTATGTTAATGAAATACATTTTTATTGAGACACTACCTTTTATTCAATAAACAGTAACTTTTTACATTAAGGGCTTTTATTTTTTATCTTCTTTTATACTTCCATGCTTCTGTAATAGCATGTTATGACAGAATAATTTAAATGACGGCAATAAGAAATCTTCTATGGTGGTTTTCATACAAAAGCATTAACTACATTCAGGATGCATCTAGTTTTAAATCTAGCAGATGATGGCTAGATAAGTAAAATACCGATGAATTTCTGTCAAATTTGAAACCATACCATATATAAGCAGTCTGAGTTATCAGAATTTATGACATGGAAACAGCCTACCTGGTGGCAGATATTGGCAATGTCCCGAAGAATTGACTAAAACATTAGTGTGAAATGTAGCATCAAATCTTTCATCAGCACTAGAACAGGGAAGAAACAAAGTGGGTTATGTGATCTTCGGCTCAAAATATCTGAGAAGATATTTCTTCTTCATAAAAAGATTCCTTCTCCCCAAAATAAAGCTTGTCAGCTCTACTCCTGGCACCAGTTTTCTGTGGCCTCAGGGTAAGTGCCTTAATACTATCGGACTTGTTCCTGATTAACAGCTTAAGCGGAGGTGAATCACCTCATTCCCTCTGCTCATTTACCCTGTGGGATTTGCTACAGTGCCATGGCTCTATCGATTTCCATTTGGATAGTAAGCACTTTTAAAAAACTTCTCAGGCAATTGTACAGGGAAATCTGTTCTCTTGCAGTTTACATTTAGCAGCGGTCCTTCTTGGGCTTTCATTTGTGCGAGAGAGAGCAAGGTGAGATATCTACCTTGCAGGGATGGTGGGAGCAGGAGGGCACCGAGCCCACAGCTGCGCACACATGAATGCGCACACGGACATCGCGGTCCGGCTCCATGCTGCAGCCAGAGCACGTGCGGAGCCAAAGGCCTGTGCTGGAGCTGTGTGACAATGGCAGGTGTCAGGTCAGCCCAGCAGTGGCTGCTACCTTATCACTGCCTAATCACCTTGTAAAGCATTGCCAGAAAAATATGGTGAGAATCTGAGATGGGGAGAAAGTGAAATGTTCATGATTCAAGCAAAAAAGTAAGTATAGTAAGGGGAATCTTCTTCCAGTAGCATAGCAGGCCCTATTGACTTATTATCAGTCAATAAATAAATAAATAAATAAAATAAAAAATTGACCTACTCTGATACAAAATTATGTATCTTAAAGGCCCATCTTAGTCATTATCTTAGTCTTTGTCACTTTACATTTCGCCTTCTGTATTTCAAACAAATTACATGTATAAGATATCTGGACTGATCTGTGAAATATGCAGACAAGAAAAGCTATATCCAAACAATTACTTGCCTATCTGGAATTGCATTTTTTCCAGTGGTGAGTAGAAGGTTTGCAGTATTGAAAGTCATCAGTGTCTTTGCAACTGTTTAATTTGAAGTATGAAGATGAGATGAAGAGTTTAAATATTGAATATGTAATGTGAATGGATCCCAGGGAAAAAGGCAAATCAGTTCTTGTCAATGCAAGGAATGCAGGCCACTCTCCTTCAGCTTCACAGCTCATGGCTGGATTCTCCGATGCTTAACAGACTGAGCTTGTGTTGCAGCTTCTCTTCTGGCTGGAGCACTAAATGTCCTCCCTCCTCAACTTGGTTGCCCATTTTCATGACATTTGTAAGGAACTGGTACTGACTGGTACTGCTAAGATGTCTTCTCACTGCACCGCCAAATTTTGCAGGAATGGTTTCAAATGACACTGGAAGAAGGGGCGGCAAGAAGAATCACACACAGACAGGTGTGCATGCATGCATACACTCCAATTGCATAATTCTTGTTTCCTTAGGAAATCAGACTTCTGCAACAGGTCTCTATATTGGATGTAGACACGTATTTACAGTAATTCAAATTTAATAAGGGCTACACTATGAAAATCAAGCCACATACTCAAATTTATGGAAAATATCCATGCTGAACAAATTGCTTCCAAGTGGAAAGCAATATCTAGAAATAAAATTCTTAGTTTCCCAGGTTAGATTCGAGTCATTTTCCCTCAAGCAAAGGTCTTAGAAGCCCAGAAGTTGCTTTGAGGACCTTGCAGTTTGTTGTTCCTGGTCATTTGTAAATGTAACATTTAAAAAATGAACACAGAAGTGAACAAGGAACCTAGGTTTCATTGCCATATGTTTGGGTTTTAATAAGAAATATCTTTAAAAGAACATCAAAAGATATTTAGACTCAATATTTCCTGAAAATATTTTTTCTTCAGAAAAAGGAGCGTATGGTTTTCTACACTGAGCTTCTGATTGTTTTCTGAAATGCAGTGCTTCAACTGGGATTATGCTAAGAAGGAAAGCCTTTGCTTGATGAGATTTTGTACTTTAATGTAATAATAGAAAATTATTTCTGCTACGTTTCTTTTTCAAGTATAACGACTTGAAGAAAGCTATAGACTGTGAGACATTGAGATGACACAGCTACACTTACTAGACACAATTCCACTGAGACTTATCTGGAGAATCTCAGGTTTATAAAAGAGGAAAAATGAAACTGAGACATAGCTACCAGAATGTTCATTATTCCATGAACTCACGAGCACTGTGTGGCCACTTGAAAAATAATACCACCAGAAATAAGAACTTCTAATAAATGTAGTAAAACTAGCAAAGTGGAAGAGGGCCAGACACAACACTAGCGCAGCCGGTCCTGCAATCATTTGTACACAGGCCAAGATTCACTTCCCTCAAAAAACCCACAGATGAACTGGGCTCAGTCTGTTTACAATAGGTGGGTAATAAAGGCAGTATAGCTGCTGGTTTTCCAGGTGTTCAGTTCTAATTGTGTAATGTGCTTCAGCTACAGTTAGCATGGTTGCGTGAATATTATGAAATGTAGTTGAAAATTGCTAAAATCACACTTTAATTTTACACATACTGGAATGTTGACGCATAAATCGTCAGATGCACTGAAAGCCTCTCAGGTAGGTCGTATGTGTGATGCCTTCCTCTGGAAACTTCTAGACTGCTGTTGTAGAGCACCAGCTGTATGGCACACCCAGTGCTTTACTGAGAAAGAGAAAAGGACTGAGAAAAGGACTGATGTGTGGGACTTTCCCAAGAATGCTGTCATTTATGAAATCAAGCCAGATAGGAAAAGATACTCAAAATAACAAATTTGCAGTGAAAAATACATTAAGCAAGGTCAGTGTTGCAGATATATGTGTTCAGGAGTACACAGCACGTGTACTGTTTATGTACAGAGCATTATTCACCTGGTGTATGGACAACTGAAGCACTAATTGCAGTGCTTGAACCAGAAACAAGAAGTGATTCTGACAGGCACTCACAGTGTGGGGAACTTGAGTAGAGCTCCCCTCAAATCACTTAGTGGTAATTGTACCTTTGGGAGAGGCGCAGATGCATGCTGTAAGCAAAGCAGTCATGTAAGCCCTGGGGAGAAGTATGCTGTCAAACGCTGTCATTGTGTGCTGTTGTCACAGCATTGCAATTCACAACAGCTGTGACAGTGACATTAACCACAAAGGTGATCAGTAAGTGGCAGAGGGACAGCACAGCTGCAGCTGACAGGCCGAGTCCTGCTACTGTATGGGTGTTGCTGCAACAAGAGGCAGCTCCTGCCACACAGAGGGGGAACTGGGGTGATGCTCAGCACAAGGGTGTCTTCTGGGCATATGGCAGAGACACAGAGGAAGACAAAAGGTTCCTGTCACCTGCATGGGCAAATATATAACCAAGTGCCTGTCTTCCACAAAAGAACCAGTGGAGCATGTACAAAGCAGATGGCCTTTCCAGTATCTGGGGAACTGCAAGAAGGCATATCATAACAGCAGAAAAGGACAACTTGTTAAAGAGCAGACGTCTTCCAGTGCTTTAACAGTACAGTTCTGATAGGAAAGGAGACTCCCCAGCAGCCCCTGCATGGAGATACACTTCTGAAGAGAGATGCCAGAAATCAGTGCTCGCTCACTGACCTGCAAGCTGCTTGCTCCAACTTTGCACTGGCATTTCATCTGTGTGGTTATATCTATGCCTATGATCTCTATAAGGGTTGTTTGAGCATTCAGATAGGAGACTGCAGTGCTGTACGTGTACAGTGTACACTGACCAAAGCCTCCGAGAGAGGCAGAAATGGCCTTTCATCTTGAGACAACAGACAGCAGGAAACTGGGGTGTCAGCAAGTGAATTTTTTGAAATATAATGTATGCATAGGCAGGTCTTGTTTAATCTGGGCCTGTTGGAGATGAAGAACTTAATGCTTTTCCTTGGGGCTTCCTCTCGCAATTGCTTAGTATAGAATAATTAAAACCAAGAAGACCATTTGCTCTTCAAAATTCAGACTGCCCTAGTATATGCCTAGTATATGCCCTAGTATAGGCACACCCAGAGGTCTTGCTTATTAGCAGCAAAGTGTGAAGAGTTACAGTGCAAGCAAACAATTCATTGTCTAATTGCGAGGGACATAAGGAAAATTGATTTAGATTCCTTACTGATTCATCTTAAAGGAAACAGTGAAGGAAAATTGATTCAGATTCATTACTGTTTCATCTTATAGGAAACACTGGGTGCAATGTTTCTTTAGCAGTTTGAAGGTATTATTGAAGTCAGATTTGAAGTCATTGTTAACATTTAGATTAAAAAAAAAAAAATCTCAAGAGAAAATTATCACTATCTGTATTACTATAGGTAGCTAGAACAATCTGGTTTTCTAATCATCACATAGAATCTAATGAGAATTGGTGGTAGGGAAGGTGTTGTTATTCACTGAGTACTTGCAAATATCATCTTCCATTGTGTAAACAAGAGAATGGTTATTTTCTAGCATTTCAAATGCTCAGAGCCTAGCCATTTTGATTAGATGGCTATGTCATTTGTCTTATCTTCTCTCCTTCCCCACAGGAAAATAAAAGTATTTCCACCTGTTATAGAGAAGAATATCTGGCTTCCAAATCAGTCCATCAGGAAAGCGGACGTTCTTCACTCCAGGGTATTCAGACACATTCCACTGTAAGTAATGATCTGTCCAGTACTAAGACATATAGACAGAAAGTAAGTTAGATTAGCTTATTCATTGCTTTACTGTAGCTCTCCAGACTATACAGCCTGAAACAATACATGCTTTCTTGTTCAGATTATTATTTAGATTCAGACAATGAAAAACTTGGAAAGGGTGAATAGGCCACCAAGAGCTCACTCAAAAGCATAATAATCTCATTTTCAATTCACACTGCAATGCATATGTAACAGCCTATAAAAGAAGATTTGAGATGCCTCTATTTTATTGTTCATGCTGTCTCAGGTAGCAAGTTGGGACACAACAGGTTTTGTTTTATAATTCATACTTTACTTCAATTACATTTTTTTCTTCAGACACAATTTTGTTTTCTGTGTTTGTGAATTCTTACACTGTAATAACTTGATTACAGATGTGTGGTAGAGCAGCCAACAGACTGCTGATAGGGTAAAGCAATGGAAATGGTTGAGTAGTTAACACTAGCAGCTCCTGTAGCCTGAGGTTAGCCAACCTGTGAAGCAGTGCCCAGCAGCTGCTGCAGAAGCTCCCTTCCCACTGGCACTTCCTGCGCTGCAGGCTGCTGCCCTGGTGGCAGTATGACTATCAATATAGGCATAGATTCTGGTGTGGTCAATCCAACAGGGTTTAGATCTGGGTTTCTTGGTATGTGCTTCCAGGTATTTCTCATTTTTTACTAACAGCTTTTAACTCCTTGTCACCTGGACAAATCACCAGCATTGTGAATTGTTTTTCTTCCTTTTGCTCTCCAAATAGTAGTTTTTACAGAGATCTTCAATATCTCTGCTCTTAGCTTTTTCTTTTCACTAACTACAAACTGTGAGTCTTATTCATGCCCATCTACACACATCTCCTATGAACTGATCGATGGCTTCTCATCTATTTTTTCAGGATTTTTACTTCCACTTTTACCTTATATTATTTTATACTGAACTTTTACCACTTCATCTTGTGTAGAATTTAGAAATATCAAGATCCTCATGATACTTTCATTTATTTATTTTACCAGTAGTGTAAGCCATTTGAAGTGTGTTTTGAGCTGTCCTGTTTAAATCTGTGGGCTCTCGTTGGCTTTGGGTTACTCTTCTTCAGTAGCTGTCAGAACAAATCACTTTCTGACTAGTAGGCTCCTGGCTGGGGCTGTGGGGCCATGGAGGAGCTGCTCAGCCCACTGGCCTCCCACCCAGGTTGACTGCCATCTGAACTGTGCTACAGTAATGCCAATATATTCAGTTATTTCTGATTATAACAACTTCTAGCAATTATAGTGGCTAGTATGGTAGAGCACACAGCACTACTGAATGCTGTAAAGATAGTCCAAAGGGTGACAGCAAACTTATGTTTGAAGTCTGGATTATAAATTATGCTAAACAGATTGGGACTGCTCCATTTTGCCAACTTCTACAGTTTCTCATCAAGCTGGATGTGAGCTGTCCAATTTTGTTTTAACTTTGGAGCTACTGTTTCCACTGTAGCTAAAGCATGTTTGATACAGACTAGAAAAGCAAGCACCTGAGAGTATTTGGTTTAATATTAATCTGTGTGACTAGGCAAGGCTCCTGCTGAAACCTGGATACGTTTAAGATTTTGATACTGACCAGTATTGTCATGTAGATAGAGCCAACAATCGAAGAGTCTGTATATAAACTAGATTATTCTCCCTTCTCCCAGGTTAGTTTTTCATACTTTGGTATTCCTGTGACGACTAGACAAAACATATTTAATATACATCTCTGACTATACGCATTACATATCAAAACAGGGAGTGAAGATGAATATACAGGGAAAAACTTCTCCATTTATCAAAATAAAATGTTATGTTTGCCATAAGTATGCTTTGAATCTGTGTAGCATACAGTGAATATAGAAACACTTGGTTGGGGTTTTTTTGTTGTTTTTTTTTTAATGTGTAAACAGGCCATGATGAGTGACTACATCACACGATCTGCTCATTGTGACCACAACATGCTCCTCATACAGTAAATGAAAAAAATCAAAAGAAATACAGTTAACATACGTTAAAAAAAAAAGGAGAATTTCCTTAGGGGGAAAAAACAAAGTCTCAGGAAGGATAAGGAGAGGGAAATAATTGATAGCTTCTTGAGTATGAATGGTCACTTTTTTTCCTGGTAAGTAATTACAGCAACTGTTTTTGTTACAAGTCAAAGCCAAAAATACGTTATGTTTGACAGTTTTAACCTTACTTTTAAATAAGCCTCTAAAATAGCACGATCTGAGTGCCTCTTCCAAGTCAACTCTTCTTTGTGAACAAAAGGAATAGCCACACTATTTTTTCTAGGTCATCCAAATAGTCTTTCATTTCTTTCCTGAGGCCTACCACTGAGTGGGAGAGATCCTCCATTAAAGTGTTACAGTCAAAGGAAAAATAATATATTTAGACTAAGTGATCTAATTAAAGAAACAGAAAGATGTGAAGTTTCTGCTGAAGCAGCATGCTTGTCTTGAAAAATGCAACTCTTCTGTAAAGCTTTACTTAGCCCATGCAGTTCTGTTTCTGTAAGATGGGAACGAAATGACAGATCTCATCCTGGCCTCTGCAGTGTGGGAAAAACTGCCATGTTGTATCTCATCTTTGTGAAACACAGACTGTGGTAGAAATTGTGGTTAGGAGACCAGTAGTCAGTATGGTAAGAGGCATCTTTTTAATTCTAAATCTTAGGTGGTAAACCAATTCCAAAACTGATCCTATCAGAATAAATCCGTGTAGTCTCCTTTGCTTAGGAGCGACCCCTCACTAATTCATCTTAAAGAAAAAAAAATTCAAATACTTTTACAGAGATCTTGACTGTTCCATTTATTAAAAAGTGATTAACATTCCTTCCCAGTAATGTCAGCTTTGAGTTAATGGGGGCAAAGTTCTCTGCTGTGCCATCTATGGCAGTAATAGAGGTATGTTAAGTCTGAAAAGCCTCCGACAACTGTAGAAAGTAAACACTGCAACAAAAGGTAAAACAAAGCTACTGCTTGAAAAACAAACACCATATGTATGCAAAATAAACAGGGAAACAAGGAAAAATACAGTGCTCACAGCTGAACGTTGGGAAACTGAAGGTATGTTCAAATACACATTGTCATACAACTGAGAAATGGAATTTGGAGCAATATCATTAAAAATTCTCATTTTCACAGTAAAAATAAGATGATAATTTATATTTAAAAAACAGTATTTTGTGGAACATGAGAACAGCATGTCCATTTTAATTAAAATCTTCCTGCGGTTTCTTATGGAGACAGATTGAAAGAAAAGCAAACAGGACAGCAGAGGCATTCAGGTAGGATAACAGCAGCAGGTAGCATGAAATAATCCATCTCTTTGGAATGCCTGGTGATTTTCAGAATTCTGATCACAACAGATGAAATGCATTTCACACATGTATAGTTCTTTCTCACAAATAAATGATTTACCACAATGTAATGGATTTGTTGAAGTGGGTGATAAGGAACTTGCACCATCCTGGAACTCTGGGTATCTCGTGATGATTAATCTAGAGTGGCTTAAATCGGCTAAGGTGAGTTTGTAACCCACCCAGCTGTGGTGACTCAGCTTCTTATAAAGTTTTCAGAAATGTCCAAAACAGCATCAGGCCCTAAATCTCAGCTCTGCAGGCTGCCATTCACCTTAGCTTTGTGCACTGTGCAGTGACACACAGAACAGAAGCATGGAAGCTTCCTAAAATTTATACCTGCACCAGATTAAATGCAAAGAACAAAGGAAGAAAAAACATGCTTTGTTCCTCAGAACTCACCATTTGTAGCCAGATGTTTGTTGTTAATACTTGATTCTTTTCATCCTGGAGAGAAGAAAATAAACCAGCTTAGTGTCATATGGATAACGCTAGTAGATATATATGAGTGTTATGAAATAGTTGTACTAAGGTACCTCTTAAAACAAAGGGAATTACTGCCTCTACCTTACTGCATAGGAAGTGTTCACAGGTACTCTTAACGCACTGTGTATTACTGCTGTCAGTCAAGTTGTTACTGGAGGGTATCCTTCTGCCAGGTTCTTCCCTGGGGCTCCTTCTTTAATAATGTATCTCAAAAGACAAAACAGATTATAGCAAAGGTTGCTTGTTCCACCTTTGCTTAGGAGTAGCCCTCTCCCTAATTAACCTCACACACCAGACATACACAGACCATAGAAACTGCATTGGACAATTAACAGTGACTAAGCTCAGTGATGTGTGTTGAGGCCACATCCAGTGGCTTCTTAACAGGCAGCTGTAGCACGACTGATTTTAGTGGAATGATACAAGGAAATGCTGTGTCACAGCTTTACAAGAAAGGATTTGCAGGGCAGAATGTTATTACTGTGCCTGAAAGTTGCCATATTCACATGGCCTTCCCCCTTGCTTCCTATAACTATCTGATGCAAGCTCAAGGGACAGAACGGCATTTTAAATGCTGCAGTTAATTAAGAAGATTAATTCTTCATTTCTCAAACACAGGAAAATGTTGGTGACCTCATTTCTCTAGAGGTACCAGCAATTACTCATCCCTCAGTCATCCTCCCATCATCAGTATCCACCTGGGTTTTGTGAAGCACATACTGTCAGTACTGGGCACTCTGAGCTGAATGCGCAGTCCCTGTCCCAGCAACAGCCAGAGCTTCAGGCAAAGGAAGGGTGGCAGCCAAGTGTGGGTCATCTGTACAGCAGGAGCTGTCAGAGCTGTTGTGCATCCAGAGCTCTGAATTCACAGCTACAACTCCTGAACTTAAATATTGTTCCTAAATGACCTTATATGGCTAAAAAGGATTTAATCACATTTCATACCATCTTACTACTCTTTACTAAATATAAACAAATGCTCTTCTTCTTGTTTAGTGAACAAATCCAATGAAAGTTCTGAAAGACATTTAATTGAAGTGGTATTAGATTAACACAATAGTAAAATTAAACAGTGCAAGGGACAGTTTCAGACAACTGGAGCCTTTTGAAAAGCAGCATCATTAAGTGCACATCAGTGTTAGTAGGTCATATGTGATCAGAACTAAATGTACAAGATGCAGACAAATAACAAAATGGTTAGGTAGAGTTTGGTATTGTGCTGGATATTATCTCGTGCCATTTAAATGGCATCCTGGGGAAACAGGGCTCTTTAACCCTTTAGTACAAGAAATGTATTATGGTGCATGAAATAACATGCTGCAGGCACGGCTGAAGATGTCAGCCAGGCAAAGTAGTAACTAATTTGTAATAGTATCTGTTATTTGCTAGCCATATAAACGTTAATTTGATGCCTCTCTCAGTAACCTGCATATGTTGTAACCACAACAAAGCTAGTTTAGGTCTGTTGCTCTGAATGTAATGCCTCCTATTTGTTCCCATGGAAACTATAACAGATAAAAAGAACACAATAGCACTATTTCATAAAGCATATTACCAGTTCCAAACATCCTTTTTTAGCATAGCGACCACCATTAGCAATGCATTTTCACCAGCCATGAACAAGAAGCCTGCATGCTGTGCTCATAAGAATCTGTACTGGTGGAGGTGCCCCATTGTCACTGCCATCACTGCAGAAACACACCGCCCATTGCCTCACTGTGCTCCATCCACTGCTTGGGCTCCATCAACGTTCTGCAGATGTCAGTGAATTTCACTGGGTGCCATTTTATTCACATAGAGAAATTCAGTTCCATCCCTTTGCTTCATCTGCACTTCCATGTCAGACACCATTCTGTCAGACTGCCCCTCTACTGCTAGCACCACTAATGCTAACTTATTTAAAGTTCAATAGCATTTTCTCAAGGCTCTGTGTGCTGTCCCAGACAAACATGCCCATTCCTCTGATGCGATGTCCCACCTGTTACACCTGCGCTACACTGATGGCACTGCTGCTGTGTGCCTTCACTGCAGGACACAGGAGGTTTGTTGCCCTGCACAGGTCTAACTGGCTACATTAAGGTGCAGAGCAATTCAGAATCTATTATGCTGTGGGAAATTCGTTTCAGGACGATTAGCTAAATGGCATGTATTTCTGCATTGTTAAATCCTGAGTTAAACTCACATTTTACTCCCAGTGTGATATCTTTCCACACATGAATGGCTCTAGCCTTAGATAAGTGATGTTTTAAAAATTCCCTTTTGAGTAGCTAGAAAAGACTGTACTAAAGCTGGAGAGCTGCTGATGCTTAAGCTAATGATATGCCATGGGGATTTATTTTGAAGCCCTGAGTCTACAGCGTAGTCAGATGAACTATTTTTGGAATAACAGAAAGGAGCTCTACTATCAACCAGCACACATCACAGAGTATGCTGGAGAGCAATCACTGAGCAGTTAAACCAGTGCAGCTGAAGGGAACAGCAGACCTTAAATCCAGTTGTGCTTCTGGCAGAGTGATTCAGCTGCCTGCTGTGCTGCCAAGGCAGCTGCCACATGGCACAGCATCTCAGGTTTGCCTGCAGGGGTCTCTACAGACGTTTTCTGGGACACTAATCCACCACAAGCCAAGAGTTATTCTGAATAGTAAGCTTCTGCTCAAACCTAACTGAAATTGAGTATCTCAGGAGTACAAACTCAAAGATAACTTTTGCACAGAAGACAAGATGGTCTGTGCTGTTTTCCTGGTGTTTCTTTCTGATATTTTAAACATTTAGGGCTTGAAAGAGTATATAGATGATCAAAGTAGCTCCCATTTGGATCACTGTATTAAATCCTATCACTTCTCCTCAGCTGTAAGAACTTTGCTGCATGCTGAGAGCTGGTTTAGAGTTCTTTTTTCCCAGAACAGATGGCTTCCAGAATCTTGTCATTATCGGATTGACTCGACTATCACTAGAGGAAAGATTCCATCTGAAAGGCTTTCTGTCTGAAAATCCTTTTCTGCAAGCCCAAGAGAAGCTGGTGAAGGGTGGGGCAGGAGACATTCTGCAGGAGTTCTCGTATCTAGGGAAGTTTTTTGGACAGCTTTAAAAGCTTTACAGCAAACTGCATTAACATCAGGTAGTCCAGGTCACTTGGTGTTCAGGTTGTGCTGACAAGCAGCGTAGCTCAGAAGAAGCAAGTCAGGTTCCTTTTGTGCTGCGGGATGTCAGTGCGATGCTGCCTCGCTCTGCTTAATTCATAACTGTAATCATGATCTGTGACGGCAGATGGCAACTGCTTCTGGACTGATTATCACATTATTTAATGGTAGTGTGATTAATGAAAGGGATGTCGCTGGCATAAAAAAGATTTGAATGGTCCTTCACTCTTTTTCATAGGTAGAGGTATCAAAAACATGCTGTACATTTTTGCAGGATTTAGCACTGTCTTTATTCTTTCATTTCCCATCTGATTTCTGTCTGTCTTTTCACTTTAAATAGTCTATCAGACTGATCACCTTAGGGAACACAGTCACATTACCTTACCTTGACCCTATGTTCAACAAAATATGTAAAAGAAAGATACGTGCTTTCTGAAGGCCATTAACCTGGACAACATAAACTTTGTGAGGAATATTATCTGATTACTTTCAAAGGGATGTCAGCACATGTAGCATCCACTGCAGAAAAAAGCAAGGAATAAAATAAAGGAAAAAAAAAGCCTCTGACGCTATAGATTGGCATCTAGATAGCGACAAGCAGCCAGAGGGAAATGCACACTTCGCAGAAGACTTGCATAAAAGGAATTCCTAACTAAAATGTATTAGCAGTAACTTTTGCACTTCAAATCCAATTCCTCATTTAATTTTACTTTGTTGAATGTCACCTAAACCACTGAAAAAGTAAGACCTAGGAAAAAAAAGCTACGTTGCTACTGTCAGCAGGGAGTTTAGCAACAGCAATGTGCAGCTGTGCCTCATGTTCCTGGGTGAAGATGGTTGATGCAGCAGTTTTCAGATCCACCATCGGGGAGCAGCCACACCTACTGTGTCACCTCTTCGAAAACATACAGCTACCTGGGAGCTGTTATCACATTGCCTTCCCTCTCGAAGAGAAGAAATTAAATATTTATTGAACAACAACAACAAAGTATAATTGCTTTATAGCACGGTAATAATACAGGCAGAGAAAAATGCTGAATCTATTTCCTCCCCCGCAGATTTTGAATAATTTTTCTAAACAGAACAACATGAGAAGGAGAAACTGAAAGCACAAGAGGAGTATTAGAGCTGCAGGCCACAGGGCTGTTGGAAAACTGGGGGACAGTAGAACCATCAGCACTAACTGTCGGTTTTGCAACTTAAACTATGAACAACATTCAGTCTGAGTTTGCAAACTGCTTCCAGATGACTGAAATTAATGGTTTTTTTTTCTTTCATGAGAATGAATACATCACAGAAAACTCCTTACTTGTCACTACTTAAGCATTGGAGTCTACTCAGCTCCCCTTGTGTTCTAACCTGCAGGCACACTGAGCGTTTCAGTTTCTCAGGGCCAAGACAGATATTGCATTTCTGGCCATAGGAGGAAGCAACACTGCTGTCCATTGATTAAAATGCTTCTTTGTAGGCACCTTGGGTTTGAGGAGAGAAAATGTTTATAATCGCTGTCTATGTAAAGTCTTGTCTCCCCCACCTTCTATCCATTCCAGGCAATGCTTATAACTCCTTCGTCCCTTTTTTGCAAAACCCTTAGAAAGTTCAGTATTTTCTCTCCCATAAGTTAGCTAAAGATTTTCTACTACTGAGTGAATGAGTACGGTCAAATTTCCTAGAAGTTTCTTTTAAATAAAAGATTTCCTAAGCCCTATTAATCTTTTTTCTTTCTCCCAAAAAGATTCATGTTAAATCTTCAGATTGCATCAGTGTTCTCAATGTTTTGGTCAAGAATTACATACAGCTGTTTTATGGGAACTGCTGGGTCACAGCCTGAACCTCTGATTGACCACCTGAGGCGAGCCATGAGTCAGCCAGAGCAGCACAGGTGAATTGCCTTCACCTGTGCAGCCGGAAGGGGTGGAGCCTGGCTGCATCCCTCCTAGACCTATTTAAGAGCTGGCTACCAGTGGGGAAGGATCTCTGCTGGAGATCTGCTCTGCTGGAGTTTTGTGAGTGAGCCTAGGATAGGGGTAAGCTTTCTATCTATTCTCTTTTTTGTTATCATAATCTGCTTTGCCTGACTCTCTTGTTTATTTTGTAACTATAGCACCTTGATATTCATTGATTATACAGCTGTATAGAGAAAAAAAAGGACCAATTTGCTTTGTTGAAAAGCAAGTTCAGGTTCATAATGTCTTGAATTCTGTTTTGAGAAAAACTTTACCAGGTAAGAATTTTCATTAAAGTTTTTTAATTCCCAGAACTGTTATTTATGAATTCAACATATAAGGGGGTATCAGTTTTCAGAATCACTTTGAAATTGTATCACTTCTGACATCCAAGAATGAGAATCCTCAGACCAGAAGGCTGTTGAGCATTTTAAGGACCAGTATTATGAAGCTCTAGAGATGAGACACAGCTTGCTTCTAGCCTTCTTAAGCACCTCTTTGAACTGACCTCACTTACTCTGAACCTTAATAAAAGACGTCTCTCATTATTAGCAAAAATGCTAGGTTCCTAACTGGCTCATCGTGAGACTGAAGTTAATAATCGTAGTCTGAAATTAAAAATGGGCTGGCAGTCACTGAGAGACTGGTAAGGCACTTCCTATATAGATTTTCACTTTTGTTTGCTTGAATGTTATCCTACCAAAACCAGAAGGTTAATTAGTTCATTACCTCTTATCTTAGTCTCTCACACTTGCTCATTAAAGGTTCTCGGCATCTTCTATCAAATTACTAGCACCTAATGAAGTCTTATCCCACCTCTTTTAAAATTGTGCTATGTTTAATTAGAGAAGGAATTTCTGCTTAATACAGCTTGGGGTTTTCTCCTTCTTACTCTTTAGGGCTATGCCCTGAGCTCTGTCTAAACTGAAAACGCCTGAATTCCCCTGAGAATAGGGGCTGGCGGGTGAGTTAAGCACTTGTTAAATGGCCAGTTGGCAAAAGATACTCAAATCTACCATTGGCTTCTGGCTTCTTTCAGCGCTTCTCAGATGCTGTCATATCAAGCTGCTGTCAAGTTGAGCTAAGATTCATGGAAGCTGTCAGGAACTAAAGATAGAGCAGATATAATCTGTTGTATGAGCAGTGTTCTCCCAGCAGTATACCAGATCCTAGGTGGGATCCCCAGTGAGCTGCTAATGTAGCCACAGTGTAGAAATTTGCTATTAGCCTAGCTAGCTGTATGCAACTGCACAGTAAGTAACTTAAAACCATTTTCCCTTGTCCTGCTATTACCTACCCTTGTAAAGAGTTGACTCTCCTCCTGTCTGTGGCTCCCTTTGGAAGGCTGGAAGGCTGAAGCTCCCTACTGGAAGGCTGCAATGAGGTCACCCCACAGCCTTCTCTTCTCCAGGCTGAACAAGCCCAGCTCCCTCAGCCTCCCTTTGTAGGGGAGGTGCTTCAGTCCCTAGATCGTCTTCATAAGAATTGTTTGGGGTTTTTTTGTGTAGGAATAAATACCCACATGTGGAGTTGGCAATGTGAAACAGGTTTTTAGACAATATGAAGGTGAAGGAAAAGGTAGGATACAGCAATTTTCAGATGAAAGGGGTTTGAATTCTTGATCCTTCTTTCCCACTTGATTTCCCTTTCACCATAAAAAAGTACTGCATTTACCCCTCCTTTCTCTAGTAGTCAGTGATATACTTCTTTATCATTGAAAAATGTTTGGCTCAGCTTACAGCACATACTTCCAATTATGCAAAAAATGCAGTATAAAGGCCATTATCAATGCATAAATAATATTCCGTGACTGAGCACAAGAGCAGAAACAGGCCACAGAATGTTTCTGATTCCTTGAAAATGGGTGCAGAAAGTGCAAAATAATTTGATAGTCAGAATTAGAGGTAAATTTTTACTGTTTCACTGTACTTTTCCCAAAACCACTTCAAAGTTAAACGCATTATTTACACATTTTACATATTTAGTGTTAGAAGTTTTGTCATATCGGTGAGATTTCCATATGAAAACTGAGCTCTGACAGCAAGTGACTCAGTGTTGCACTGTGCAGCCTACCACTGGGACGGAGCACTGCCTGAACAATGATGGCAGCTCTTACAAATAGTAACAACGGAGTTTAAGGTGGGGTGTTTTAGTGCCCAGCCTATTCAGCACGGTGTGCCAGTTCTGCATGGCTGAGTGCCTTGGGCTTGTGCTTTCTTCAGGCCAGCTCCCTTTGCATCATCTCTTCATTTGATTGTTTGCACTGAATGCCTCCTGGAAGGCATTATTCTATACTCAACCACTCCATGCTGCTAATGATATTTAGGACATCAAAGCCAAATTCAGCCCTGAGGTACCTTCACTGCCAGGATGATACTTGTTGGTCTGACTTTCACGCCTTCCAACTCAGAACCTCAGGCTCTTTCACACCTTTAGGGATGAGGTACTGCAGTAGTGCTCAGGGCTTACCTAACTATCTCCTACCACATTAATATGGATTTTGCACTTAAATCTCTGAAATCCAACCTGAAAATGTCTTCCTTGCTTTATGTACTTCTTCATCGTTAATTTATTTTAGCCCTTTTAATCAAAGAATTAAAATCTTAAGGCAAAATGAAATATGAATAGTTAAAGAGAAATTTGAAAACTTCTTTTCTATTGAGCTCTTAGTAACTTTCAGTTTTAGTAACTTCCAGAGCCTTTGTGAGAAAGAAAAAGCTTCTTGTGCTGGGAAAAGAAGAGAGTACTTTCTTGGAAACTAAAAAGCTAATCAGTTTTCAGTTCATCTTGAGCAAATTGAGAATGTGACTCGAGCAAATAATTGTCATACAAGATTTCATCATGCGAGGGCTGAAAAGAGAGGCAATTTTGTCACGCAGCATTTTGCTGCAGGATATCAAAGTCGGTTTGACTCAAGGGCATGAACCAAAGGTAAAACAAAGTCAGGAAAACATGAAGTTCAGCCGTCAGTAACATATTTCATCAACACAGATAATGATTCAATCTACTGGCAGAACACTACCACCCACCTGTAGGACTCCTTAGTGAACGAGGAGCCTGTCAGCCATGACAGCTATCTAGCAGTAGCAGTGGGCTTCTGACTACCCAAAGCTGACTTTACACCTGAACATTTATGTTAACGTATCTCCAAGCTGCTACCAGAACAACCCAAGCATAGGGAGCTTCCAGCTGCTGTGTTTGCTATGACTAGTGAAATTTTAGACTTAGCAAGAAAGAATGGCATTAATCACTTTCTATCTTACTTCAGAATGCTTAATATCAGGTAGGTTAGCCCAGCTGTTAGAACATTTACTAAAAGGACAAAGAAAATGATTAAGTGGGACTTAAAAACAGGGTGAGTTCAATTTGCTTTGAAAAACAGAATCAGCTTCAGAATGTAAGAGATGTAAAAGTAGTCCAGCTTCTCACGTTAAAAGAAACGGTGAATGAGAGGCAAGCTAGAAAATGAAGCAAGCTTGTCCATGACCCTGGATAAAAAACCTCAGTCTACGTTATCAGCTTATGTCTAATAACAAATACAAACTAGTCTCAGAGATTGACCCTCTAAAGTCATATCAAATGGTGCCTTGTGAGCCTCTGAGACTTCATCTTTGAGTGATAACCATCTTCTTGAGTAGCCACAGCCAGGAGCAGACATAATTTTGCTTGGAATAGTCAGGTCAGAAGTCTCTGTAGAGTTGCTCCTAACTGGAGAAAGTGGAGGTTTTTGCTGGGGATAACCCAGACTGGCACAGGTTGCTGCCGCTACCCCTTTTCACAGTTTTTAGGACTGTGAGTTGAAATAAAGGGCCACTCCATGATTAACTTAAATACTACATAATATTATATGAAAAACGAACAGAACTTTGCTATAAGGAGACCCCCTCCTGATCTCCCTTCTTTCATTTGTTATGTAGTGAGTACAGCTTATTGAAGTGCCCTAAATCTCTGGCTGGGCAGAACGCATGGCAATTCTTTGGCACATTCCCAACACAACCTGCTGTCCCAAGCACTTTCCACAGTCTTGAAGGATACAAAGTGGGAATTGGTTTCCATTACATTTATAATCTCAGAAAAGTTTTGGCAGTCATGCTTGCCATTGCCAGCAATAGGGTTTTGTCCTGACAAGGGCTTGAGATTTCTTTCTACCTAGGTTTCACAGAAAAGGAGTGGAGATTATTAACAGCCTCATGATGTGTCATTTCTGTTACCATGAGGATGTGATTGTAATAGCAGTCATTTTTGTTTTTCAGCACATCATTATTAATAAGAGGTTGTATTTAAATTTGAACACATTCATCTGTGTGAAGACAAGCAGGGATCAGGCTAATTGAAGAAGCAGAGTACAGCAGAGCTAGTGCTGTGCTTCAGAACATCTTACTTGGGGGGAAAAAAAATCTTTTGAAGAGAAGAGAGGGAGGTTGAATTTCTTTCAACTTAAGAATTCCCACGATTCACTGTTGGTTTCCCCCAGTTTAATTGTTACATATATTACATTTGCTAAAAACCCTGTTACATTTATTGCAAGTATGCAAGGTAATAACTGCACGATGTCACTTTATTTACAAATATGTCTTGATTCAATTGTATTCAGTGGCAGACTCCAATTGAGAAGACTAAACCCTGAATTAGCGTTAAATATTGGCTCTAGGTGTTATCATTGCTGGTCTGACAAAAATAGGCCCTCTAGCTCATAATTCATGCTGGTTTCTGGAAGGTGCAGAGCATTCCCTTGGCTTAGAGGGAATAAAAGAGCTCCCACAGCCCTCCTTCCCAGTTAAAATGAGGGAATGGGAGCCTTTGAAGTTTTATATGCCTAGAGGTTAGCTGCAAAATATAGAAGTTGAAAGGTCAGGTTATAACATCTTGATGTAACAGCAATGTCTGGATAGCCTTATATCAAAGGATTCAACTACATCTTATTCTTTCTTATCTCTGTCTTTCGAAGTGTAGGCAAATTATACAAGAAGTGGCTAAAAAAATTCCTGTAATAGTAATATAAACCATAGCTCTACCTCTAGATGTCTCAGGGTCTCTGTTCAGTCTAGGATACTGACACATCACTGTGGCAACTAAAAAATAGTGATTTCCTTTCATCCTCTACCCCACTGTGTGCTTTCAAGAAGTCTGTAGGAACTTAGTTATCTTCATGTCCTTATTGAGGTTACTTGAACTTTACCAACAGATTCAGAATGAAAAGGAAGGGTAGTTAGGCAAAGAAAGGAGAAATGCAGGCACACAGAAACAGTCCTCCTTTACAGGATCTTTATTTTCAAGCTTCCCTGAGAATTCATATCACTAAAAAAGATACTGAGGAACTGTGAGGCTGGCTGAGAAGAATATGCTGATGAAAATGAATGGCGTGTCTCTTTCTTCCCAAATGCAATAAGCATCATGACCAAAATGTCAGAACACCTACACAGTCCTTCAGGCTGCTGTTTTCAGCAACACAAAAGAGCAAACTCCTGTGAAAAGAGCATTTCTGCCTGATGCGGTCAGAGATGGAGCGAGCATGCCAAAATCCATAAAAATACTAATCTGAATGTCTTGAGCTCAGTGAGCAGTTTGACCAAACTCAGCAGTGCTCATTATTTTTATTGTCCTCTTCTTGCATTTAGTACTTTCGGTGGTGATGTGCAAAAAGCCTGCTTCTTTTCTCTTGAATACTGAACTGATACAACTGTGTAGCCAGCAAGGGTAATTGTGGGGCTGCCAACCACAGAAATCTCTTATTGCTCACAGCTGAACACAAAGAACTTGCCAGAACAATCCCAGGAGACAGTGCTATATCACTAAACATGCATGGGGCCGCTGACTTTGCGCATGGTAATCAACAGTCACACAAATAACGCGGAGATGTGTTTATAGGCCATTAGACGTGGCTTCACATTTCTGCTAGATGATTTTGGAGGAATGAACTCCAGAGACTTCATTCTTTTGTTGCTGCCAATAAAATGCTTTATTCTTATGCTCTTAGCACATCCCAGGATAGCTCTTGCTGAAGCTGGTGTTAACAGCCCTTCTTTTTTATAAATCAAACTCTGGTTTCAGTGAACAGCCATACGCATATAAGCATAAATGAAAGTTACATCTGAATTTAGGCTTCTTCTAGTTATTCTTGGAAAATAATCAATTGTAATGTTGAATGTATTAAAAATTCAACATAAATTAGTTAGCACATTAAAAATATTCAGGTATTTAAAACTCCAAATTAATTTAAAAGGTTTATTTTTCTACATAAGTGCTTGCGCTTATGCACTGCCTGCTGCCAACCCATTGTGACATCTAATTCCCATATCTTCCCCCTCCCCCTTCCATTTCTTTTAAGTTCTCTCAGCTTGGGAACAGTTGTGTCTGTTGAATAGCTCCATAGCCTATTCAAGCAAACATGGTGAGGGGTTCTGGAGAAAGATTCAAATCTGTATCATCTAAATTTGAAATAATTAACATTTGAATGTTTCTATGTTAATGTACTGCTCATAGATAGAAAAGTGTTTGCTTGCTTTCCACTGGCAATGCTTTGTTCTACTGTTGTCAGTGCTATTTGATTTGCAAATTACTGAAAACTTTTTATAGTATGTGCTTTTCTGAGGAAAAAAAGCAGTCACTGTATCTGTGCAGACCGTAATAAAAGAATAACACATACTTGATTGTTCAAGAGCCATAATCCACCTGGACTAGCAAATAAAGATGCTAAACCTGTACTGGTACTTGACTCCAGCCCTTGACTGCACACAGGTGCTCCAAGGATTGCTCTAGCAGCAGCTCCTGGCTTCCCTTGCCATCAGCCCTGGACATGCTGCAGCACTCCTCTGCCAACTGAAGGACCCCTGCAGGTCACGTTACAGGAGCAGGGCTGAGGCTGTGCTGCTGAGGTGTGGGTTTCATCTAGGAATTCATGCAGCCCACAGCATCTTCCCACTGCACTGCCAGGAGCCTTCCAGAAACAAATGGGTCCAGCGCTCAGATTCTGCCCCCGCTGTGCCTTTACACTTCAGTCAGAGCCAATTAAATCCAGCAAGAATCAACCAAATTCCCATCTTTACATGCACAGTTAAACAGGCTTTGTCAGTGAGCAGCAGATTATAGAGTGTGTAAGCAAGGCCATGTGTGCATAGGGATGCAAACTTTCATCATAAGTCACATTATCACTAGGTATCTGCTCACTTTTTGGGTTAATGGGGCATCTGTGCCAATGTATCTAGAAAACTAAGTACTAAGCTCACTGTCTGAGATGACTAGGTGACAGAAAGGTGATGAAGAAAATATCAGCACCAAAATACATTGAATAAAAGAATTTAGAAGCACACGAAAAACAGAAAAATCCCACAAATTACAGCAGCAATTTTTCTTTGCAGATCAGTATCTCACCGCAGCAGGGTTGGAGATGTGTTATCTGCTGGTTTTGGTACATTAATAATAAGAATATTTTAGGCTGTTACTTGAGAAGATCTATTCTTCGTATTCTGTGTGGGAGAAGTTCTGTTTTCTGTTATCATTCAGCAATTCTAGTAGGTATTAATCTGATTAAAAATACTGAAAATCATATTCCAGCGCCATCCTGCTTTTCTAAATTCTAAGAGAGATCACAGTAGGATGGCAAATGGCCGCAAGAGGAAAGTGAAAATATTTTCTCTTTTCAGCATGGAGGGAATAAAAACCAAGCTGTCAAGGGAGAGGAAAATAATGCTGGAAAAGACTTTTTCTGATGTACCCAAATGAATGCTAAAGTTAAAAGAATAATGCAGATTTGTTGAGCTTCTGCCACAACCATTGTTTACAAAGAGGCTGCTGAGGTTTGATAAACAGCTTAGGAACTTCTCTAGCACAATTTCTCAATGAGCCTGTTGATGTGTTTTTTTATTTGCCTTTCCAGATTTAAATTTCTCTTTCTTCCTTTTATTATTTTTTTTCTTTTTTGAGGAGCTGTTTGTTTTATAGTCTGCTTCTTTACAGAACCTGTTCTGCTTCTCTGAATGTCAGCATAATTTTCTCTTTAAAATTTCAAAATATTTCTCATTACTATCTTGCCCAGTGGGTCCAGGGTGTTTGATTGCAACTTCTGAGCCTGCAGATTCTTATGCAGGCTTTCCTAAGTGCTGGGTGTAAAGTCATTGAAGTCAACTGTATACTTAGACTCTGTAAAATGAAACAAGGACAAAAGCTCTTGAATATATAAATCTAAGTCATACAAGTAAGCAGGGCAATGTGGGATCAGCAAACTTTGACGGAGTTCAGATAAACATAAAAAGTTTTTGTGTTTTCATTTTTTCCTTTGGTCTGCACAAGTGAATCAAACAGCCTAAAGGAACAGAATCTCTTGAGATTCTGCTATTGCTCACAGGGTACAAAACAACTATTCAGCACTTTGCTTTCTTGTAACCAGAAATTTTAGAAGGACAAACTGGAAAATAAGTGAAAACTGTTGTGTAGTAAAAGCTTTAATTAGCTAGTTAACGATCTAGCTCGATCGCATCAGCATTAACAGTAAGCCAAAGGGATAGGGAAACGTCCATCAAGTCAAGCCAGTCCCATTATCTTCACAAGACAATGTTTAATTCTACTGTTGTCCTCAATATTCTGCAAACCCCTACCAAATGTAAGTAATCTGCTAATTTAATAAAAATATTCCTTATTCATCTTCTAGGTGATTAATGAAAATAATTAAGGATGAGATGGGTTCCTGGGGAATCGCACCATGTATCTAAATCCCACCATTTGGACAATCCATCATTGACAATCACTCTGCCATTTTATAACCCATTCTACAATCATGGCCTCACCCCCTAGGTTTGGTTTTTTTTCTGAGAATGTTATTTCAAAAGGCTTTACTGAAGTCAAACTGCATACCTTGCAGCAAGTAGTCGTGCAATCTGATACACATCACTAGAAGTATCTTTATGTAATGTGCCTGATTTTGCTGAAGAATGAAGAGTGCCTTATTCTTTCAGTAAGTTTTCAGCATTGTTCCCAAGGTGGAAGTTGGGGAATTCTGATCAGATGTTAGGGAAAAGTTCTTACCTTGAAGACAACTAGATACTGAAACAGGTTTCCCAGGTTGTGGAGTCTGTCCTTGGAAGCGTTCAGTACTTGACTGGACACACTTTTGAGTGGCATGATCTATTCAGACATATTTGGAGCAGGGGTTTGGACTAGATGACCTCTGGAGGTCTCTTTCAAACTAAAATAAGACTGATTCTTCTTCTTATCTAAATAGCAATAGAAACAGAGTTTGAACTACCACTGTAAAAGTCAGTGTATTCCAGTACTTTGTTTCTGTTTCTGAGCAGTGATTTGCAGTATAAATGTATGACCATTTGGGGTTAATTTCTAAGGTTTCATATTCTAACTTCAGGGGAGGGAATTCCCATTGATGTTTCTCTTAATTCCACTAACTTAGAGCAAACATGAATGTCTTGGAAAAATGTCATTCTAGGCACAGCATGAATACCTTCTCAATTATTGTATTTGTTTTTCTGTGCCAGTCCTTGTTGTGCAGGAACAGCACCACTTCAGTGTGTATTCCAGTTGCTCACTGTAAACCAATACGTTTAGAATAATCTCTGATGTTATTACTGAGATGGGTATTAGAAGACAAAGCATGAATGTTAGGTGCTTGCCTCCACTCAGTGCTGAAGAAAGGGGTGGTTGTAATTGTATCCAGTGTGGAAACTGCACACTTTAGGAATCTGTTTCACAAAAATGCATATACTGATTGCTTTTTACAAAGCATAGGCTAGGTTCGTGCTCTGCCAGCAGTGAAAGGCAGAGGCCATAGACCAGTGTTTTGTGCAGGTAGTGAAGTTTCCATCAGCTGAGGTGCAGAGAAAGCAAGTAGCTTCTCTGCATCTTGTCCTGTATTGTTTTGACACTGTGCTGAAACTGTGACCATGACCAGCTATAATTATCCACTAATCCCTCTTCCTTTACTGCCACTAACAAATGCAGATATCCTCAGTGTTTGCTGTTAGGATTTTCTTCCCATTATTCTTGTTCTGAAATTTTGATTAGTTTTCTTAAGTCAGATGTTTCCATACATTTTCCAATTCAGATCAGAGAAACATTTATTATGCCTATGAGTTTGATATACATTGCTTTCCTCCAAGGAGTTTTGAACCAAGATTTCAGCAAATCACGCAGGAGGTAGGCTATTTTTTTCTATTTTATCAAACTGCTTGGCATTTCTTATTTCAAGAAAATTGAAGCAAATAGAATCATAGAATCACTAAGGTTGGAAAAGACCTAAAAGATCACCCAGTCCAACCGTTCACCTATTCCCAATAGCTCCTACTTAACCATGTCCCTCAACACAACATCCAGTCTTTCCTTGAACACCCCCAGGGTCGGTGACTCCACCACCTCCCTGGGCATCCATTCCAGTGCCTGACCACCCTTTCTGAAAAGTAATACTTCCTCATGTCCAGCCCAAATCTCCCCTGCCGTAGCTTGAAAATAATTACAAAAACCAAGGGGCCACTTATTTCATCCTCTAATATTCTAGTATCTCAAGTGTCCTTAAAGAGCATTTGTAGCCAGTTGGCTGTCTCCATTTTGTTTTCAGTTCAGAACAATTTAATTGTAAGGTTATTTGCAAAGGTTTAAGAGCACCAGCTTTTTATTTAGGCGTATAGGAATAAAGTGAACAGAAAGATACCTAGGATCTCTCCCTTGAATTGACACAGAAGCTTCCATTATTCGCCTTTCCGCTTCATCCCTCTGTCCTCTTGCACCTAAATTCTGACTTTCTCCCAAACTCCTTTGCTGTCCCTCTGGCCTACCATGCATGTGGCCCCATCTCCATTCTAAGCACTCCCCACTTTCCTAGCTCTCTACTTTAATGTGTTTCAAAACTGCATTTTTCATGTGCTGCCACTGTTTCCCCCCCGTAAGCAATACTTTACATAATTCATTATGTTTGTTTGCATCCACACTAGACAGTTCATTAGCTTAGTCTTCTACTTGACTAAACTAAGTTGGGAGCAATTTACACATCCAGTTCTCTCATTTTGTAGTCCTGATACCCATGTGCATATAAATGTTCAATACCAATAAAAAGATCTGCAAGGATAGGGTAGAAGTACCTGCTCGTTCTTGGAAGAAAAAGGTTAAACTAAAAATGTAAGGTGGGAAACCTCCACTGTACTGGGGAAGGGTTTCACGTACTCTTACCCCTTTGCTAAGTCAGAGCAGAATGGCAGAGACTCAAAGTAAAGACATGAGCATCTGGGATTCAGCCTGTTCTGCAGGGCAGTTTCAGAACTGCTCTGGATGGGTCTCACTCTCAGTTCACCTTGTATCAGCTGAGAGGCCATTAAAGTGAATATATAAACTGCAAGATAGCGTGATGTGACATGTTTTATTTCAAGCTTGTTACACCAGTAATTGTTACTGCAAATAGCTGTCATTCCCAGCAGTGTTTGCTTTTTGTTGACAATGAAGAAAACTCATTTGTTTTATAGTGTGAAGCTTAATTTACTTCATGGTTGGTTTCTTTCTTTGCCTGTCAATCCCAGATCTCAGAGAAATAAATGCAGTCAGATTTATAGCAAGCAGAATGAGCTGTAACTAAACTGCCAGGACAAAAACAGCAGCTTCTTAGTGATAATGAAGGGGATTTTTTTGGAAGGCATGGAGGATCAAAAACTCCTTCTGGAGCGCATTAGCTGTGACTGCCAGTCATGGAGTGTACCCAGATTGGCCAGTGATCTGTGGGTATTTGCTCTTCAGTTCTGCTTTTTTATTATTAAATTGGACAACTCCAGAAGTTCTAACTCTGAAGATGACCATCTGCTGGCCTTTGGCCATTTGTCTGTCCAACAGCCATCCCCTCATATGGTACAAGGACACAGTTATACCTGCGTGAGGAGCATGGGGAAGAAAAAGCCCCGTTCTTTAACAGATGTAGAATTGCAAGGGAAACCTTTATGGTAGAGATTCTATTCTTGGAAGAAGTCTCCAGGGTGCTCAGCTAATCCCATTCAGGACTCACCAATGATTTAAGGAGGACTTCTGTAACCTGCATCAGCAGCAGGAGGATTTGTCTACACAACAAACATTTCCCAAGGTAGTTAATATTCTAAAAGATGTTTAACGTGTTCAGGCCAAATAGATCTATACAGAATGACATCAGAGCTGCTCCAAAAGTAATACCTCCTATTTTATTATGTTGGCCCACGATGTCAGAGGCAACTATTGGTG
Source organism: Lagopus leucura (assembly GCF_019238085.1). Classification (NCBI taxonomy): domain Eukaryota; kingdom Metazoa; phylum Chordata; class Aves; order Galliformes; family Phasianidae; genus Lagopus; species Lagopus leucura. The sequence goes on from NW_024962269.1 coordinate 4,004,941, forward strand.
GTATGGCAGTAGAAGTTGAACCTTCCCACCAATATTCCATTACATGCTGCTGCGACAGGTGGCAGCAGAGGAGCAGTCTGACAGAATGGTGTCTGACACGGAAGTGTGGATGAAGCAAAGGGGTGCAGTTGAATTCCTTCATGTGGAAAAAATGGCACCCATTAACATTCATCTGTATCTGTTGAACATTTGTGGAGACCAAAGAGTGGATGTGAGCCCAGTGAGGTGGTGGTTGGTGCATTTCTGTAGAGCTGACAGTGACAGTGGGACACTGATGCTGGTGTAGATTTTTTTTTTACAAGTGTGGCATGCATGGTCTTGTTCATTGGTGGTGAAAACACATAGCTAATGGTGGTCCGATGTTGAACAAGAGTGTTTGGCAGCTGAGAATTTGCTCTATCAAACAGTATTATTGCGCTCTTTGTACTGGTTGTAGTTTCCCTGGAAATAAATAGGTGGCATTATTTTCAGAGTAACTTATGTATCTAGCAGTGCTAACAGTAACAAATTCAAACAGCAGAAACCCCAAAGCATCCAAGTTTTTTTCTTGACTATCAAAGCAAACCAAGCACCGGATAAATGTTTCCTGAACACACAGTTGTACAGAATCCTTTGAAGCAGACCTCACAGTCCTGTACCAGAGCAGAAGGTCCTCCAGCAGCTGGAGGCTGATCCCCAGAGGGAGCTGCAGGAAAAGGCAGTGCTAAGCAGTGTGTTCGTAGTTGGAATGGGGTTTTATTGAATCCTGGTGTAAGGTCCAGTGGAAACACCATGGTCATGATTTCTGCAGGAGTACATCAAAATATGTTTTAAGTGCTAAGTTAGAATAGGCCTTCAAAGTGGATAAGCTTTCCTGATATTCTAGCCTATTACTGCCAAAGATGAAAATCTAATTAAAACCAGACAGATAGGAAAGCACAGCCACAACTGGAGACTCCATCCAGCAGGAGCTCCTGCAAAGGCTTCTACAGGGCCTTCTACTGCATTGAGCTGGGCTGGAGCTAAAACCATACAGACAGGTCATATGGGGCCTGGGGGGCCTCAAGGATACTTGTGCCCTGACCCCATTCTCCATGCCATACATGGTGAGAGGTGTGAGCCAAGCAGGAACAGCTGCAGCAGAAGCCCAAACAGCGACTTTGAGGCATTTAGACCTCTGAAGCACTGTCCGTCCCATGCTGCTCTTCTTCCCGTTCCCTTCAGCTTGCCTCGCCTGCTGTTCTCTGCCAGGCCTCAAACCCCCACTGCCATTCACATCCCGCTGTTTGCTTTTACTTTGCGTGACCTAAAGGCATCTGATTAGAAGATGAATCAAGAAATTAATGTATCGCTTGTTAACACAGTACCATTTATTGGTTTTGTGCTTTTGCTCATTTTCTTGCTTACTGGTCTGTTGTGACTCTTGGTGTCCAGATTCACCTAGTACTGCATCTACGGTGTTCAATGTGAAGAAATCCACTTCCTTCAGAATCTCTAAGCTCACCCATAATAAGCATTGTTAACAACAAAAGTGTGCCCACAAACAGGTAATGTGATGCTCCTGTCACTGCATGAACCACTGGTACAGACTCTTATCTCATGTCCAAGTTTGGGTCAGATAACCATCGAGCTGTGCACTGCTGGCTCCCAGGTGTCCATGCAGTATAGCCATAGCCAGCATGAGCCTGTCTGCCAGCACCTCTGGCAATTGTTGTGCTCTGCACAACACGTTCGTCTCTTGCCCTCATTCAGAGAAGCATGCTCCACACTGCTCTGTTGGCTGGCTGGTATTGCACATACTGTCTCAGCTGCTGCAGGCAGGCTATAAGTGATGTGTTTGCCTGCAGGCCTCAGTGGTACTCACTGATTACAATCACCTACTCTCACTTCAGCAAGTAGTAAATATCACACTTGAAAAACATTCCCTAGTTTTCATCCTAGGTCTAATAACTCTACAAGTTACAAAAATGTTTATAGAAACTGTGAGAATTTAAAGCTGTAGAGTTCTATATGTGTGCTGACCTTTAGATACTACATGAACAATGCCTGGATCTTGGCAACCAGCAGCCTGTAAGGGAACTGAATGCAGGCCGCTTGTCATGAATAATCCCATCCTTTTCCTGAATCGTGTGGTGCCTTGGACTTTAAGCATCTAATAGAAAGAAGATGGAATTTGGAGGGAAACTATTAGTTTAAAGTAATTATCTTCTTTACTAGTGGTCAGAGCTGGCTGAATTCAGTACAGTTAAGTGCTGTAAACTTGCTTACATGTACAGTTTGACTTCAGTGCAGCTGTGACAGAATAAAGCTTAAATTACTCATAATGGAAACCAAAAGATCCTGCCTGGCAGGCGCTGCACAAGAACGTCCATCGCTATACCAACTAACTGTGGCTATAAATAAAGCAGATAAAAACTAAGTAGATAAAATTTAAAAACCTTTAAAAAGTCTAAAGAAGATTAGAAACAATATAATTTAGATTTTGGATTGAACATCCTCTTCCTTCTCACTGCTCTCCCATTCTCAGATAAGCAGCTCTTCAATAACCACCAGCAATCACAGCCTTTGTTGCTGCATATTCCCCCATGGGCTGAACTTGATGATTTAAGTACAGTTAAGGATTCAAAAGGCAAAGTATAATAAAGTTTCATTTATGTATTTAATACTGGTAAGAGTGTGGGAAATACTGGCAAGAGCTGAAGGAAGAAGAAAAGCTTTACTGTTAAATTTAAATTTACATTTTTCTTTTTTTCCTTTTTTAAAGGCAAAATTTGGCATTGCATCTTCAATTACGTGTGCTTTCCAGGGTCTTGCAGGCTTCCTTTCCCACTACATATCTCCATTCTGGGAAAGGAAAAAATCCATCTTCTTAAATAAATAGTTTCCTGTAAGGTTACAGACTCACCACATCCATGATCTGCATGAGGCTGAGAGTGAAATAGACAGTGAGTGGCTGGGAGTCATTCGCAACTGGTCGTTCCAGAGGGTTGTAGTTCTTCAGCAGCTCCTTGTACAGCTTCCTTTGGAACTCTCCTTGCAGGGACTCTTTGGGCATAGGAAGAGAGAAATCATTAGGATTCTGCATTGGAAAGTAAGGCTCAGACATATGTTCTTTTCATCCTACCAGATATTATGTAGCTATTATTACTTTACATGCTGCATTCTTGGAAAAACAATTCATGTAGTTCATCAGCTGCAATGGCAAAATGTTTTGCCAAATGCATTACCACTCTTTTCACCCCAAAGGGGATTTCCTTTCTTGGCTGTCCAGCAATGGTTAACTTGAAATGGCAGTGACCCTTTGTCATCACACACACTCTTTGGTCGGGCAGAGGAGTGATGAGGACGCAGTGCAGTGCATTTAGGCACACATGTCCTGGCACACATATAACCAGGGGGCCACAGCACAGGTGTGGCAGGGAGCATCAACCAGACAGTGGAAGAAAAATGGCTCCTGGCGAGGACTGAGCCGTGCACCCCGACTGCTTCGAACTGAGAACTCTTCGGGCGAGTACTCTGCTCTGTTCTCTGTGCAGTCAGCTATCAGCAAAGCGTGGGTACTGGATCCCTGGCAGGGATGGATGATAGGTGCTACATTAATGTACGTGATAATATTCGGGGATTTCTGTCCTATCGAATCCAGGGAGGATCTTTATTCTGCCATTTTCTATGGAGGGAGAAGGAGCTCCGCACGGATGGAGCAGAGCAGACCGGGCACAGAGGCAGTTTCGGGAGGAAAGGAAATCTGGGTCAGAGAGGAACAGGTCCTCTAACGTGCCCGCTCCCGTCCCCACTCCAGACAGTTTCCTCTCATTTTCGGTCCCGAACTTCCCCTGTAAAGCAGCAACAGTGCCCTGGGGGAGTTTGTCCGGCCATCTCCCCGGTCCGCTCCCGGCAGCGCGGGGCCGCTGCGCAGCGAGGCGCCTCCAGCCGCCGCGCCCGCTCCCGTGCCCGGCCGTGCCCGCGGCCCCACTCACCGCGCACGAGCCCCGCCGCCGCCAGCAGCCACAGCATCAGCGCCCGGAGGCCCATTCCGGGAGCCCGGCAGCAGCGGAGCCGGGAGCCTCCGTCGCCGCCGCGGACCTCTCGTCGTCCGGCCCCCTCCTGCGCCCGCGCGGGGCTCTCCCTGCGGTGCCGGCTCCTGCGGAGCCCGGTGCCGCCCGCCGCCGGGGTACGGCCGCCCTGCCGTGCTCGGCGCCGGCCGGAACGGGAGCGGAGCCGCTAGCGGGAGGTTACCGCGGGCGGAGCGGCGTGGCGCGGCGAGCTCCGGCGTTATAGAGACCGGAGCGGGAGCCCCCTCCCCGTGGAAGCCCGCCCGCGGCCCCGGCAGCCCGCCCCGCCCCGCCCCGGGCTGCCCCCGAGCGCTGCCCGCCCGCGCCGCCCGCAGCGGGAACGGCGGAGGCACCGCGGCGGGGCCGGGGACGGCGGGCAGCCAGCCGTGCCTCACGGCCCGGGCAGCCGCGAGCAGTGGGAGCCGGATCCCCGGGGCCGCCCTCCCTGCTTACCCTCTCCTCATCCCGGGGGCTCGGTCTTTCTCCCGCGCGGCGCCATCGATGGCAGCTGTCGTTGTGGAAGGCGGCCCCGAGGGCAGCAAGTGACCTGGGCAGGAGAGCACCTGTCCGTGCTGAGTGAAACAGCGGCAAGGAAACAGTGTGAGGCTCCAGGTGGGAATTCGGCTTTGCTGAGGTCTTGGAGAGGAAGGAGGTGGGCAAAACAATGTCCTCTCCCAGAGCACGCATGGCTGCTCAATCCTCAGCAGAGGTGCAGGGCCGTGGGGTCAGGTGTGCAATGGTTTGTCCATTTACAGAAAAAATAACCTGTGCTGAGGAGTGCTGCGTTTAGCACTTGACAAACAGGGAACTGAGTGAAATGATGCCAGAATTCCCGCCTGGTGTAGGTGCACCTTGCAAGCTGGAAAGCAGGCCCTGAAAATTCAGAGCATTTTGGTGATCATCAGGTTCCTGTTTGCAATTGACATTTGTGACACTGTGTGTAGGTGGTCAGCCCAAATCCCCGAATCCCCAGCCTTCAGCTGCTGCGTTAAACGAAGATCCAGGCAGCTGCATTCAAGGGAGGATGCCACGGAAGAGCCTCCCCTCTGCAAGAGATAACAAAATGTTTGTTCTTCCAGTCACCCAGCAAACACCAGGCGATTAGCCCATGTTCATTCCTAGATTTTAAAGTCCAGGTAATTTGTTTTGTGTTAAGCACTGATCTAACTTATGGAGGCACTGTTCAAATGTTTTTACATGTTGAGCTCAGGACCAGATGAACGGAGACAACCTGAACAGCCCAGCATATGCATGCATTGGTCATACAGGCACTTATATATGGCGCAGTAGAACCATGCCCCTTTGGAATGAGCCAACCTGAAAATCAGCAACAGTAATTCTCCTACAGACCAGCTCACGCAGGAACATACCCTGATAGAATTCTCAGGTGCTTTGGAATTGTCTAGGTTGAGTTTTATTTCAGTTTATTTTAGTTTTCAGGGTGGTTTTTTTGTTTGTTTGTTTTCTGTGCGATGTTGACCTTCTTGGAACAGCTAGCAAAGAGGAGGAATGTGTTGCTAGGAGCTCCATGTTCCTGTCTGAGCAGCCAAGTGTCATCCATTTGTAATGAAACCCTTACCTGGCAGTGCTCTGAGCACCTGGCTTTTACCTCTTCTTGTTTTGGAAGGGAACTCCCTTCCTCTTCCTCCTGTTATCCACTGCTGTAACAGCACAGATACATCAGATTATTTCTAGATGGACAGTCAACAGCAGAATTGTTCAGACAGCAAATTTGGAGAGGAAATGTACAGTTCAAGGCTGACCTCTGCTGTTGGCTCATTTTGCTCTGCACATTGTTTTGTTGATGGCTGCCTCTCCCCAGCCGCTGAAGGCAGGATCACAGTGAAAGCACTGGGAAGCTTGCACAGCCCAGGGTTGTCAGGAGCCCTTCTCTTTAAGCCACATCAGCCCCCATCTCCAGACTTGCTTGCACCAGACCTCTGCATCTCCTTGCTTCTTTGTTCCTTCTAGGCCACACAGCCCAGAGGAGGTGGACTTGCTGCCTCACAGAGCTGCTGTGTTTGCGCACCAGTGGTTCCAGGAGTGTCCATATTGTACAGCAACTGGGAATGCAGAGTGGAAGTACTCAGAGCCGTACTGCTAAGGTTGCCTCTTTACTCCTCCACCTCACTGGCCAGAAACTCATATTCAGAATGATGTCTTCTGAATTACTACCTGTTTAACAATAGGAAATCTATCAGACTTTAGTAGCCTTGCATAAAATACTCAACAACCTGTGGCCAGCAGAGGCTCTGTCCTCGGCCTCCAGCTCCCACCAGAGATAGAGTCCCATTCCTCCTAAGCTTTAATTCTTCTTTGTGTTTGCATCATCCAACCGGGTGATTTGGAGAGAGCCATCACCTCTCCTCAGATAAAGCTTTTCTAGATGCAATGATGAGTGCAAATTCATCTCACAATTGCAGGTTGTAAAAACTGCTGTGGGACTGCCACCACTTCAGGGTGTTTGCCTGAATATGGACAAGCCCTTAACAGTTCATTTGCCATGCATGTTGGACATAATAATACAAGGCAATCTGTCTTGTATCTGTACTGCTTGTGAATATCCAATATATTCACAGAGACAACAATATGCCCAGATCATACATCTTCACAGGAAGGTCAGGTATAAGAAAATGCTTGTGGTGATAGCATTTACCTAATGTCAGTGTGCTGCTTTTTGTTCCTTTATCTAGTAAGCAAAGAAGTGCGTGCATCTTGTGCAGAAGGCGCACATCCTCACTCGGGTATTATTTCAGGAGTCTGAGTGAGGCACAAAGCAATCGCAGAAACACATTGGCATTTTGAGTTTGTGACTATAGAAAAATAAGATATTTCCCAGTTTTATTTATAAGGCTGATCTAGGACACTGGTAAGTTAAAAGAACCGGGGACTGAAGCTCATTAAGAGTGACTCATGTGGTCATTACAAGATGTTGCAGGGATTGTAGTATTCCCCAGTGTGAGGAATAGCCTTGTCTTCTGTCTGCACTGGTTACAGGCAAGCAGGCAAAAGCATACAGCTGCCTCGTGTGATGGAAGATGGTAAGACAGCCCTGAGCTTCGGCTGGGAGAAGTGACCATCTCATACACAATCTGAAAGCGCCTGCAGTGCTTTCTGACTTTGATCTAATATTGTGAAACTGCATGGGCCCAGGGCTTCCATGGGCAAAAAAATCTGCTTCTCCTTCTTTTAGGAAGAAGGTAGACTGGGCAAGGATTTCAATTGAAACTTCCAGCAACTGTTAGATGAGACATGCCTACATTAATTTTAATGTTCTCAAATTAAACTAATTACATCTTTGATTGTTGCCTTTATTTTTGGATTTTTATGTAGTGTTAGTAAAGGAGTCTCATGTTATTAGTTACTCCCTCTTGTTTATTTTTCACAAGTAATAGTCTCAGTGGTGGGGAATGTATCTGTGATGACTTTGATTTTCTTCTGTGCCTTGAAAAAATGGCCTGAATTCTTTGCCAAGATGTAGCAGATAGCTTTGGTGATGACTTTTCCACTGAAGGACAAATTAGTGCTTTGAAATCTGGTTATTTTTATAACTGAACTTATTTTCTATACATCCACTCTCAAACAGAAGTTCGTGAAGGTTATCTCTTACTAATTTCTTAGCTCCTGCAGCAATATGTGATTTCCAGAAAACAGTACATTCCCCAAATTGCTTTTTGGTTGGAAAGGATAAAAAAAAGGGCACAAACTGTTCTGTTGTTAAAAACAACAGAGCTTCTGCACCCCTACTTTGCAAAAAGCAACAACTGAGAGAGTTGCTGTAATTCATGTGCTCTTACGTGAAGAATAACAACTCGTAAAATTTGCCTAATGAATTTGTGTAACTAATGAGTGGTGCCCATGGCCATTTCTATAATGCCAACATTATAGAATGTTCCGGATTTCATCCTCATCCCTCACTGCTGTTAGCATACACATACATTAGTGTATGAGTATAGCAATTAAACAGCAGTGGGAGCAACACTGTGGAAATGTGCGAGAAGAAAACGTAGACTCTTCTGTTAGCTGGAGCTAAGGCTGAGTAATATGGCTGCTCCTGCGGCGGAGACACACCGAGGGCTGCTGGGCCTTCTCAGCATTGCTACCCTGCCCTGCTTTTTCCTGCTGAGAGCTCTCACCGATTTTCATTTCTGCCGTGCTTAGCACATTTCCACTTTGATTCTGTAACAGGAATTACTTGTTCCTCTCTGCTTCGCCTCTGCCATTTTCAGTCCCTTTGAGTCATTCTGCAGTCCCTGGGCCTGGCCCTCATTTCTCACTGACGCGGAGTTCACAGCTGCACACAGTCCCTTCGCCGTCTTTTTGCATGAGTGTGAACAACTGAAAGTTGGCAAAATTGATTTTCTTCACCCTGGTTAATTTTAAATAACTTCATAATGTAGGGTTCGCAGAAGCTAATTAAAGTTGACAAGAAATCTGCATGTTAGGCCTGCGGCTTTAACAGCTCCTCATCTAAAAGCATCTGAAAATCAACCTTATTTATCTTATCCTAAAGCAACGCACTGCAAATTTCTCTTTGCTGAAAAAATTGCCATCTGGTAAAATTTAAATAACACGAATTCCACAAAAGAGGGTGGTTTTATCTGCAAAGACCATACTAATGGGGCTTTGACCACAAAGCTAAGCTCTAATCCTTTCAAAGATGGAAATGCTTGAACAATTATATTTTTTCCAGGCAGTAATGTTAAGTAATGTTGTTCCAGAACTGGGAACATATTTGTTTAAACTGCGGCGATGTGGATGAGGCAGGGGATAGGAAACAGACTAGTCTTGGGAAGTCACGTTTCTACAGATGGGGTTTCTAAAACAAAAAGTAATCCGGATGTTCCCTTCTGCTAAAGAATGCTGACTTTTTCCTTTAGAACACTAAGGCTTATGTGTAGGTTTGTCACTTAAATATGTTTTTAATAGGGGTGAGGGGAGAAATAATTTCGTATTATTCAGGTCTCTGCATTCTGTCCTGGAATGCATGGACTGCAAATTTGCATGTGTAGTTTGTACGTTGTAAAAAACAGCATTCCCCAGTACATCTCCCAGCTTCTCCCACAAGTCTTGGAATCACCCTTAAAGTAAATCAGCCTGGTACATGTATGATGATTTTAATTAATCACTGCTGGAGTTGCAGTTGATATTCTTTAAGCATTTGGAACAGACATCGTATCTCATATATCCTATTTATATCTTATATTGTAAATGAGGTTGTGTCCTTTCTCTGTAATTGCATCCTTTGCAGCCCAGCACACTCCTACAAAGGGACAAATGGCACAGCAGTTCATAGAGGCTGCAGCAGTGCTCATCCCGCACGGCTCGATGCAGCGGCTGCCTGCTATGCTGCAGTGCTAGGTGCTCATCGCCTCCAAGTGGGGACAGCTTCACCTCTTGCAAAGGACAGCATTCAGAGAATGGAAACTAAAAATCAGTAATTTCTATTCGGATCCTTTAGAGGCAGGGAGATTTTCAAAGGGTGATTCCTTATGGGACTTGGAGGAATTCTTGAGCCACTTTCAGATAGTTTTGCTGATGAGGACAGACCTGCGGCTGCGACAGCAGCTGATGAGCATCACCACCATTGTGTTTTCTTAAGCAATTAATGAGTCTCAGCAATTACAGTCTGTTTTTCTGGTCATCTGGACAGTTGTGAGTCTGAAGATCAAGTGACAGCTTAGACAGTTATGTTTGCAGGATGGCAGGTTGTCACAGTACACCCAAACGAGGACATGTGACTCTGAAATAAAAATTCATTAGGTATCAGAAGACCACATTTAACAGTAACTTTCTTCAGTGGGAAAAGGGAGACCCCTAAGCAAAGCACATGCTTTCCTGAGCAGTTCCGGCTGTCAGTGTCTGCTGTTGCCTGTTTACTGCCAGGCTGAATCCTTTTCCCTGTCTTGGGCAGCTGCTTCATTCTGCCTGTCTACTTCTGCAGTCTCTTCTCTATCTTTTCATTATTTGTCTTAATTCATGTGCTAATACTTCTTGATGAAATGGCCCTGTACATGAATGAGGACATACCACAGGGAAAGAATGAGGGAAGCATTATTTAACTGGGCTTTAGGGCAAGGGCACTGAGGGTGTGAGATAGACAGCGGGTGCTGCTGTATCACTGGGAGGAGCTGGAACTCCCATAGGCATATGTTTTGATGGAAAATTCACAGCAAAAAATTCAAACCACTAGTTTGGTCCATTTTACCTCAACACAGAAATGAGGAACCCAGGCACAGAGGAACTCAGACAAAGCGCTGAGGAAGATGAGGTGTGCATTTGCTGTATTCAGAAGTGCAGGCCATGTATTTCTGAATGGGCAGCACAGCAGAACCATGCTGTGGCTTCCCAAGCATGGCAAATAAAACCAACAGAAAAGGCCTGCTGCCTCCCAGGGCTCTCAGAAACAGCCAGGCATGTAGGAGTAGTGGGTCCTTCTTCCAGCTGCACTTCTGCTGTTATTGCTTGTGACAACGTGTGGGATTTTTCCTACTCATTCCTGGTTTCAAAGAAGACTGGCCAGCCGGTCTACTCATCACAGCACTCTGACTGCACAGCCAAGGACTGTCGGTGGGCGTAGTGAGTGTCAGCAGCATTCATCACGAAGCAGAAGAATGTACACAAGCAGTTCTGACTGTTGCAAATGGAAGGGGGAAGGAAAGCCCAAAGTGCTGGATATGGGCTCCCTGTGCTCAGCTCCTGCTGTTAGCCTCTTCATGCAAAGGGAGGAGGCCTTGTGTCTCTGCTCTTGCAGGTTGGGATTCTGGCTCATACATGGCTCACATAGCGTATGGCTTGTCAGTAGTCCTGAGGGATTATTGGGGTGCATTTTGGCACATACCTGGAAAATAACTACAGCATGCAGTTGGAATGAGCCAGATGGAAATAACAGAGCAACTGATGTTTCTGATCTGGCAAGAGGTGTGTGCAGTTTGGGGTGAGATCCCCTCAGAATCCCTGGAGTGCTATCGGCAGATTTCAGACGTATATAAGATTCAGTTGGTATGTTTTGCAAAGCACATACATTTATTTTAAGCACATGTTTGGGACTCATTTATTTCCACATTGTTCAGAACATACTGAGGTGCTTGACTAAAATGAGGCTTGCTGAGCAACAAGTGCCACAGAGCTGAGCTGTGGCCAGAGAGGGAAAGGTGTGCTTGTGTGAATGGTGTCCTACAATCAGATGTTGAAGTAATGCATGTAAATGGAGTCTGAAGCCTTATGAGTCTTATTTCCTCAGCAATGAAGAAACTACAGCAGGAATGACTTGATGATGGTCGCAGCACAGATACATGCAATAACTACTTTATGAGCAAACTGTTCGGTAGCACTGAAATCAGACATGTTGACAAAGGCCTTCCTTTGATTTTAAAGTGATCATTCTTAATATAAAACTGCTCTGTTTTTCAGGGAAATCAAGAGGACTTTGTAGACAGGAGTGAATGCAAATTGCTTTCAGTGTGCTTAAATTATATGTAAAACAGCATGCTTTGTTCCTACCATTGTTATGAACAAATCTATTCAAAAACTTCCTTCTTGTATGATGGAGAGGATGAAAAAAAAGTGGAAAAGAGGAGAATGGGGCTGTGAATTAGAGAAAAGAATAGCTTTGTTTCTTTCAGACATTTTAATTATGTTGAAGGTGTTTTTCAACCTTGAATAAGCTTTCAGGTGTTTCCTATAGCACTAGGTTTGCAGAAGGAGTTTTAGACCACTAGTAGCTTTACTGAATAATTATAAGATACAAGATAATGACTAAAATGGATTAAAAACCTGACCTAAATTCATCTGCTGATTTGAACAACATAGTTCTTACATTCAGAGGTAACCTTGCATTCACACAGCTCTGAGTCTCTTCCTCTGCATGTCTTGCTAGAATGGATGCAGGAGGCCAAATCCATGGTTTTGTTAACAGTATTGGTACTGAATTTAACTGATTGATATATGATAAAAGGATTAGAAAAATGATTGTGGTTATTGGAGCAGGGAAATACAGCAAGATATGTAAGAGAGCTTATGGAAATCTTTCTGTTGTCATAGTTGAAGTTGATTTTTCAACCAGAGATGTTTGGATACCTGGAGCTTGTTTATTGAAACTGTGTCTTCAGAGAGTTGTCTGTTATTACTACATACAGGGAGCACATTCCAAAGTAAAGCAGTGCTCCTGCTGTTGCCAATTCATGTCACTGAATCTTTGTTTTTAATTGAAGCTCTTGCTTCTAATAAGTCCTCTGGGAGGCCTAAACAAAAATTCTGTGGATCTCTTTAACGGCTGCAATTCAAGGCTATCTTTGTCACGGTCCAGAATGTTACTTTGGATTCCTGCTTAATTATGAAGATAATGCAGCGTGGCAGGTCAGAGGCAATAATGGCATTGCTATTGCCAGGCTGCATGGACAGCTTATAAGCAGCTGAGGTGGCTTGAATATTTTAATTTAATTTATCAATTTGCTGGTGCGTTGTCTGCAGGAGTGATATTTGTAACCTAGATTTCCATGTATTCACACGATGATGACCCATAGACAAAATACGTTGATAATAGTACAGTTTTCAAAAGCACTACAACACATATCATACATTCTAAAGAGCTTCTGATCACCTGGGAGCTTAAGTCTTAAAGACAGCCAAAGAATTTATATGCCTAAGAGCAGGTTTTCTAAGCAGACAGCTGCATTTTATTCTTAGGAGTGTGGCTTTTAATAAATCACTTGAACATTAAAAAAAAAAATAGAGTATCTCTTGCATTAATTTTAGTGTTTAAACATAGAGTAATGAACTCATTTCAATGGGTTGATTTGAAAGTTTTGAATATCAAAGCCCAGAAATCCCCAGATAAGCATGTTGCAAGAACATTATTTCCCCACACATCTCTTGTAAAATGGGGAATCAGCTGAAAGTGTCTTATATAAGCTAAGCAAAGGTGTTAGCTTACTGCTGAGCACATTGGGGTATTTTGTGACACAGGTCTGGTAACTGCCTTGTCAGCATCATCTCTGTTTGGTTGGTTCACTGAGCAGCAGATTGGCAGTAATACATTTTTCTTTACCGTTGACTCTGAAGTTGAGTCCCTCCAGGAAACCATTCATTTCTCTAATGCATTCTGAGCTGCCCTAGGTTTTCTGTGGCTTCTTTGTCTGCACATAGCAATATCTTTGATTTATGCATTAGGTTACCAAGTCCAGCCCTAAATTGCAATGTAATTGTATCAGTTTTCTAGTTTTAGGAGGATGTTACAGGTTCAAGAAAGCAGCAGGATTTCTTTAAGGAGAAGGAAGTGTATTTGTTCTGTGAAGGTGGAGCTGCCCAGGTGATAAGAGCAGGACACTGATAGGTTCCCACCTGAGGAAGTCTGTCTTTTGGGGTTGAGGATGGCAAAGAGAGAGATGCCTTATTAAGACCATTGACTCTATTAGAGTGGCAGCTTTTTTAATTTGTTTGTTTGTTTTAATAACTGAATTGATATCTGCCTAGTTAATACAGCTTAGCTTGAGGGAAAGGTTAGATGAATTTTGGATGAAATTTTAATATGACGTTTGCTTTGTTAAAAAAAAGAATGCTTGTAGATTTGCTATTCTGTGATTTGTGTTGTTGCTTTTTAATTAAGTCTGTAAGTTTGTAGAGCATCTTATTGTTGGTACTAGCATGTATTCAGGTTAATTATGTGAGAAAGATACTTCTGTAATTCAGAACCCAGTGAGGGATTTTCAGATAACTTTCATTCATTTATTTTTTTTTCAATAGGGACTGCATAGCTCATGAGAAAAGCAGGAAAGCAATAGATTGACTGATGCAGATGAAACACAAAGCAATGTGAAAGAAGATGACAGGCGAGTAAGTTCTCAATTCTTTCTTTGACCATCTTGCAAACTTGACATGTGATTCTGGAGAGCTTTCTTGTGGGAAAGTTCCATTGAGTTCAAACAAGGTAAGATTTAAAGCTAGTATAGTGAAATACTCTATAGAGCTCTGCTTCTGGATTTCCTCTTTCCTGGGTCTGAAAAGCATAACTCCATCTTCTTAGTTGTGCCTTGAGCTATATAACTTAACTAAGGGATTAGGAGTTTAATGACTAACCTAACGAAGGGGCCTGGGCTCATGGGAGGCTGCAGTACTAGCCATGCAAGGTTTCCAGTCTGAGTCAGGTGCCTGTTATATTCCTTAAAGAGAACTTGGAATGAGTTCTGTGAAGTGTTGTGTTGGGTATAGAGCCACCTAAGGCAAAAGGGCTAAGAAATGCTGGGAATATGTATAGGGCTTAAATGTTTTTCTTCTCTCTTCTTATCTCTCCTAAAGGCACTTATGTTGTCTTTGTCTCATATACCTTACAGAAAATAATTCAGAATTCATTAGGGAAAATTAGAATGATTGTTCAAATTGATGCTTGTATTACTGGTGAAACTGAGCCTTAACTACAAGGCATATTTACGTATATAATGTAAAGCCTCACCAACTGAAATACATGGTGCCATTTCATCTAAGGGATACTTTTGTGAAAACCAAGCTTACCTTGCATGAAGCTGCATGTTTGCTTAGATGCCATATGTATGTATATGCATGCAAGTTTCAGAATTAACCACTATGTTTGTCTGTGAGTAGAGTATAAACAACGGTTGAATTTTTGTCATTTACAATTAATGTCTGTATGGCCTTGAGCTGAGAAGTTCCCTGAGTGCCAAACCCTCTGCTCAGGCCCACTATTCTTATGCACCTTAACTTGCTTCTCTGAATGCTTTTGTAGGGAAAGACTCTTCTAAGATGAGCAGACTTGTCAATTTTCTTCATTTCTCCTTTATTATCCTTTGAATGATATTAAAGTTTCTTATTTTCCAAAATCCTGCAATTCTGGTTTTAATACCATAACATTTTGTCATCCTCACCAGATATGAAGTTACTACCTTGCTGTAATGCATATGGCTCCACTCTTATCCCCTTTATTTGGAACTTACCTTGAATCCTCATTTGGTTCTCTATGAACACAATGAGGGCTATTTCAGGGCCAGCAACAAGTAGGAAGAGCTCCATAATTGTCATTAACCGTATGAGTTTTTTGTCCTCTGCTTGGGTTTAAGACCTTCTGTATCAAACCACTAACTTCATATTTATGGAGTTTTCCTGATAGTTATGCGTGTCACCGCTGTTGGAGGGTCTGGTGCTTCATACCCTCCAACAGTCCCTCCCAGACTTTCACTGCAGGCTGCAGAGGGACTCGTGCTTAGCCAAGGCTCTGTATTTTTGCCTTGCTTAATGAACGTGTCCTAACAATTGCAGTCCATCAGACGTATTTTGACTTAGCAAAATAATGTGTTTGATTTCCCTAAGCGTTTCCTGCCTGCTCAGAGCCTTTCCAAAGCTGCCAATTCATGCAGATATGCAGCCTGCATATCTTGTCTTGGCTTGGCAAGAACAGCAGTGACATCAGGTGATATAAGGGCCTTGAGGACAGAATGATGCTCAATTCCTTCCTCTCTTTTCCTCATTGTGTTTTGAATTTAATGTAGTGCTGGAGCCAGCACAGCCAGGGCAACTTTGTGAACATAAATAATCCATTTGCCACTAGATAGTTTACAGAAACAAAGAGCACAAAGATATAAACTGTGGGTCCAAATGATCTTGAATTAGGAGATCTAGTGCCCCAGAGCAGTGCCCTGTCCCTTGATGTCAATATTCCTGGCTCTTCCTCATCTTCCTTTATTCTTGATAAAAAATTAATACAAATTAACAGTGATAACATTATATTATCCATGTTTTTTTTTTTGTCGTGTTAGTTCATGATAGTTGGAAACCCCAAGTGTTACCTAGTGGTTGGGTTTGTTTGTTTTTGGGTTCTTTTTGCTGCTGATGTGACAAGATACCAGGAGACCATACCAGAGACCAACTATCACTTTTATTTTATAATGTGAAGTGTTATACATGCAAAGAGGTAAGCAAGCAGCTTACTATATGCTGTGAGCTGCCACATTCAATTTAGTGAGATTAATCTCTGAAAGGAAAGCATGTGTGGAATTGGGTCACAGTGCTCCACATATTCAAAACTGTATAAAATACGAAGTGGTCAGTTTTCCCCCATAAGATCTCTATGAACTGAATAGGGTTTATTAATTGTAGTAGTGAACAAGTTAGCATCTACCTTCTAAGAACATGATAGTGGAATAGAATATTTAACTTCTGTTGTTTTCAGCTACCTGCATTTTAAATGCTCTACTTGGTTATACCTTCTTAGAATGTCCTGGTTTATATATTACAAAAGGTGCCCACAACGTACTGGAATTGCAAATCTCAGACCTGGGGAGCAAGAAAGGAGTATGGGACTATATAGGAATTAAGTGTTACGTATGCAGATGTGTATATTGTAACGTTTGTAGTTGTTGAACCCTTTAAATTTTTGCAGCAAATGGAGCATCCTCTGTAGCTGCCCACAGAAGTGCCAATGCAGCAACAGCACAGGCTGTGTAGTGATGGGGTGTCCCAGCCTCAGGGTACTGCCTCACTACAGGGCTGTTCTGATTATGTATATAGATGCCAGATGTGAGTACAGATTTATTGTCTTAATGTGTTGTAGATGACTTCATTTGTGGTGTTTTGGTTTAGGCCTCACCTCTTCATGTATTAATTTCCTGAAAACTTCTGTCAGGACCCACATGGGCAGGAACAGGCAGGTGCTGATATGCTTGTAGTGCTTGAAACTGCAGGAAAAGACAGAGTGAAGTACTAAATCAGCTCAGTATAAATTGCTGTTGGAATTGTACAGATTTAGCATCTTTTTCTCAGTCTCTGAAGGAGCCTCAATCTCCTTTCCTTGTTTTCATACACGTTCATTCTTTCAAATGCAGCATACAGTGTCTGACTGTACAAGTTCTGCAGCCTAACCAAACCTGACTCTAGTCTCTCTTCAGCAAGCTGGCTGGGTTCCAGATGTCTCTCATGGCTTTGCTATAGGCTTTCTGTGTTGTGGCAATTACAGCTTTGATTTTCTTCTTGAAACCAGATCTTGGTTTGGCATGCATCAGTGATGCTGCACTGAACTCAAAATACTTTCTTTTTTTTTTTTTCTTCACTGATCTCTGCCAGCAAAAGTTACAGCTCTCTCAAGTATTTCTGCACTGTTAAGGCTATTCCAATATTATTATATTGAGATTATTCTTGCATGGATTTGAGAGCAGCATTTTGCACTAGGCCCAGAACATCATCTGCTAGCAACTGTTTGGATTACCCTGTGGTCCTCGTGCCAAAGCCCCTCTCAGGAGGGGAGGCAGTGCTGGGATAAGAACCCTGCATGCCAGCAGCTGCTCCTGAAATGACCTGTTTGAAATGCATGTTGATCTTTGAGCTTTGTATGATTTTTAAGATCCTCTATTTGAGAAGAACTGCCAGTAAATTTCATCTGGTTTTACCTTACCTTTTAGTGCCATGTGTTGACTTAAGTTTTGCTGACAGAAATGATAGCAAAGGACCTTGGTTTCTACTTGGTGTTCCTTGCACGGTCTAAAGGATCACACCAATCTCCCTCAGAATTCTAGTTAATGAAATGTCAGTCTGTACTGAAGCTTCAGAAGGTTCCAAATGTCTTTTTTCAGTTGTCCAAATGAGTAGTAATTTGTAAATTGAGGTGAGCCTGCAAGTTGTGATATTGTTAGGGATCGTCCCAGTAAAGCCAGCACTTTTCTTTACTTGACAGGAGTAATGGTGACACCCAGTGGCCTGTTTAATAGAGGAGTTGCTGAATTTCTTTGCGTTTATTTGAAATTGCCTCTAGATTTCTTATGCCACAGAGAAGGTCACAGGAGAAACACCTTCTCTGTGCGTAGGAGGACTTCATCCATTTTTCGTGTCTCTTACTAGACACTTCTGTAATTGGAACGCGTGTCTTCTGAGCACTTTAATTTGAAGATAAGGAGAGCATTCTCTGTTGCTGACTGCCAACAGAAAAATGTAGAAACTGAGACAAGGTTGGTTCGGTTTGACTTGGTGTAACGTGTGCTGCTGTATGTTTTCTTTCACACTGTTTTTCTCTAATGTCAAAACTGTGTCCACTGAATTGCATCACTATTGGATTACTATCAGTGATGTCAAACTGCACTACATAAACAACTGGGTGTTGAATTCAAGATCATCTTTTTTAATTTTATTTGCATCACTAACTTGCCTAATGAGTGTAAATAACACAATTATTCTGTCACTATTGACAGTTCATTTTCCAGTAACTTCTGGATGCATGGTGCTGTAGTTTTGCTGTGGTACCACATGAGGAAGAGGCATGTACTCCAGTTAGAAGGATTTTCATGAGGTTACCCACAGATGCTTTGTCATGTCACTCAGACTGAATCCTGTGGTCTGCAGACTGCAAGTGCTTAAAGCTTTGTGTGAGCTGAGGAGCTGACAAAACTACGTTTTTTATCTCACGAGAGGAACTGGTCTGCTTTAGCCTGGTCCCTACACCTTCCATAGCAGTGATGTTATGGGATAGGGCATAGATAGCTGGTGGGTTCTGCAACAGTAAATGTGAAGTCCCTCTGCTCAGCAAGAGTTCTTCCATTCACTCTGTATAGCACCAGTTCTTTTTGCTGTATTAGGAAGGGTTCTTCTTTGGATTTGCTTTGGCATTTGGGTTGATTTGGTTTTAAGAATAGTCAGAGCTGAATCCTATATGTTCAAGTATGGTAGCAAATGCTCCCTAAAATGCAAATCAAAAGTGCTGGCATCACTTGATCATTTTCTTCTATCTCACCTAAGCTTACAAATGATATCTCTTAGAACTTTGGGATTTGTTGGCTCACTGTGTGCTCTATTTATACTTGCTTTCAGCTACACTATTATCAATATTTTTAATGGTGACTTCTGAAAAATGGTGAAGAGAAAGGAAGAAGGAGAAAGTAATCTGATTTCAGAAACATTCTTGGAAATGCAGGTCTTGATTTCAATCACAAAGATATTTCATCATTTAAAGTTGTACTTTGCAGCAGTTCCTACCTGCTCTCTTAATCTCATGCTGCTGGAAGCTGTTATACTGATGTGATATTTGGCTTTAGATTTATAGAATGGGGACACCCTACAGTAGCATAGTTTTGAGTTGAACACCCCTGAAATTTCTGCTTCTGTAAACTCTTCCATAAGGAGAACTCAGCCTAGAAGAGTGTAGTTGTTTTACCTGCCTCCTGTGCTCTGTGTGCTCCAGAAAGGAGTGAGTGAGGTAAGAATTGCTGTCTGAGCTCCTCTATTGAGCTCAGGGAGTTTTTTTGAGAGGGGAATTTTCCTTCAGGGACCAGAGGTGGACCTGCTGATCCAAATTCGCATGCTGGCTTGGAAGGGCTCAGCAGATCTTTGGGTTTCCTGGTTTTTCTTATTCTTTGTTCAAAGGCCATGTATCCCCTAGGAAAAAATGTTGCACGCCTTTGTACCATCATTGAATTTCTATTAAATGAAAGGCCAGGGAGGGACTAAAGATCTGCTTCACTGTATGATGACTTTCGATATTGCTTAAGCTTTATAGTAAGCACAAACTGTGAAGACCCTCCAGTCTTGTCCTGCAATTCAGGCAATAATGGCATCATAGCCAAGCATGTGGAACAAAACCAATCTCCAGCATAACATATTGGAGTTCATCGAAGGAGCAGGAGTTAAGGAGTTTTCCCTGCAGGGTCATAGCGATTCAATATAACCTTGAATCACACAACATTTTATAAGAGAAACATTTTATTAAATTCATATGTAACTGTTTATCTGTTTCCCTTTATGCCTTTTTTTTCTGTGTATTGTACAATACTCTCTAGGGTATTTGCAGCTACAGAAGAAAAAGTGTTGAGTTTTTGTTCCATCTCTTCAGGGTTTTTGTTAATTTTACAGAACACCAGAGATAGCACTGCCATTGCACCTGGCTAAATATTTAAGAACAGAGAAGGATATGTGAAGAAAGAATTAATTTTTAGACAATTCCCAAGACACCTCTGTGAGAATTTCACTGTCTTCCTTTAGTGAACAGGGCTTCTCTTTTAGCTGCCATTGTAAATATACTTCACAGTACATGGCTGGTATAGAACAGGAATAACAGAGGCAGTGTGGTTATCGGAGAGCACTAGAAGTCAGAGTTGCAAAAATTTCAGGTATCTTTGCATTAAAATACTTACAACTACATAGGAAGTGGATACAAATTTAGGCAGTAATCTTGTAAAGATTAGTGTGTGTTTTCTTGATTATTATTTTTTTTCCCACAGTATACTGTCCTAGTGAAGGCAATGGGAATGTTTTTAGAGCCTTTATTTATTTTACTATGGTAAGTTTGTGGGCCATAGATTACTCCATAGAAGTGGAGAAACGCTTGCCACAGGTTGTCCAACTAAGAGTCTAGTTTTGCAGCATTAGCCAGAAAAACAATCAGCCTACAAAGACAGTGGGAAGACATCCTATCAATTTGTACAAGTTAGCAGTAATGCTTGTATAAACGAATAGCATTTTTGTATATGAATTACTGTGACCTGTACAAGTTAATAGGATGCCAGATGAAGCCTTTTGTGAGTGCTTAATGCTACATGATTTGAAAAGATAAGGAAAATGAAGCTGTGGCTGATAATATCAAATCAAAATATGTATTTTCCCACATAGGCTAGTATTTTGTATGAGTGCTTATTTTCAGTGTGTTATCTGCTATGGGAATGAAAATAGGCCGTTATTATTTGGAAACACTGTGAACTCAATTACAAAATCAAACCTACTAAATTATTGAAGAGTTAGCTGTTGAACTTCAGAGAAATGTCTAATCTGATCATAAACTGCATTTTATTTTACATCACATTCTCCAGACTGTTAGATTATCACTTTCTTTTGTTTTCAAACCTTTCAAAGCTTTTATCAATAAAATGAAACAAGTCACAAGAACACATGCCCAAGTAAAAAATACTGTTATATAAATATTTTTGTCTCGTCTCAAGTCCACTTGGTTATTCATCTGAAAAGGTCACAATACCTAAGACCACACGTTGTTTTTTACATTGTTCATGAATCATTTTTAGTCTACAACTACATTATGTAATGCTATTTAGTTTACACACACGTGCGCACGCAGGATATTTGCACAACTAAACAAAAAGGGTTTTGAAAATGGGCCTGTCCAGTGCCAGTTTTGCCTCACAAGGAGTCAATGTCCTGTAATGACAGAGAAAGTCACTGCAAAAATGTCCATCAACTTCAAAGACAGTAATGTATATCAAGGTGGAGAGCCTTGCCAAACTGATACTACACAGGTGATATCAACCTGGTTTGGGTTTTTCTGTCTTTTTGTTTTTAAATAAAAAGGAAGGAAGGAAAAAAAAAAAAAGCAGGGGCGCAGATGCTTATGTATGTATAAGCATATAATAGCCTGATCAAGCCTACACAACTGGGGAGCACTGAAACGCTGTTAGCAAATTAGGTGCCAGCTTCACCAATATATTACTCCAGTTTTACAGCTGGTAATCTCCTGAGAGCAGCTAGAGTAGTGCAGTGGCAAATGAGCACCTCAGCCCATAAAAGCTTCTTGTCAATTGGTATATTAAAAGCTTGCATTTACCACTCAAAGTAAACATACAGACCTGTGCAACAGCAGCATGTCCTTCAGTACATGCATTTAATTTGGATTACAGACTGGAACAAGGCTATAGTCTGCCTATTCAGATAAGTAAGTGTTCATCTCAGTCAAAATCTTGCGGTCATGGTCCAGCCTCTCCCCACATTGGAACCTCCTGCTTCATTTGATGGATCTGCTTCTGTAGTTCATCTCTGTCAAGTTTCATTTTTGCCTCTAGAACTTGCCGTAGAGATCCAATGCTCTCATAGATAGCTGCAAACCCTAATTACAGATGAGAGATAAATTAGTTTGTAATCTAAAGCAGTAATAATATGGCATAGTTGATAACAGAATATTCTTCCTACCACAGTATTCAGTTTTCCACTAGGAAGAAGGCAAATGTTCTGAAGAAAAATAGGACTTTCATTATGCTGGCATACTAATGGCAAAATGCCCCTGATCACAGCAAACTGTGCCAATGTAGGTTTGGGGGAAGCAATTCTAAGCTGATGTCACCTCTTGCTGCTGTGAGTTTCACACTTAATGAAAATCCTCTTGAATGCCACAGATGCAGCCCAGT
Organism: Lagopus leucura; assembly: GCF_019238085.1. Taxonomy (NCBI): domain Eukaryota; kingdom Metazoa; phylum Chordata; class Aves; order Galliformes; family Phasianidae; genus Lagopus; species Lagopus leucura. Next base: position 4,027,091 of record NW_024962269.1, read on the forward strand.
GTCTTTAAACTACTTTGTTACGAGCACAGACGTTCTGTACAATATTAAAGGTCAACATTACCACAATTTAGAATGAAGATCTTGTTTAATTATGGCCCTACCAGCATTAACTTCAGCTTTCATTTCTTTTATATCTTCGTTAATCTCGTTTTGCAGTTTGCCAATGCGAATATTTATCTTTTCTTCAGTCTGTTGTGTTTCATGCGCTTCCATGGTTATCTTCTGTATTTCTTCTATTTTGTTGATTTTCTCTGACATCTGGCTGAATTTCATCTCTATAGCTCTTTCACTCATTTCCTGGAGCCAGGGAAAATAATTTTAATGATTTAGCATGTGCATTAAATGAGTGGCCTTCCCCAGATATGCACCTTTTATTAGGTGGAATTTAAAGGTGCAGGTGCAACAAATTAAAATTTATTTCAGTAAGCTTTTTAAAATGACTTGATAGAAGGGTAAAATAGTGATGTACTCAAAGTGATCAGATGTATGTCAGGACCCTCAGTCTGTGGTGAATGTTACACTAGACATCAGTGAAAAGAGAGAGAGTTCTGCAAATGTTAGTGAGGTCTAAGAGTCTCACTCAAATAACATCCCTGTAACTCATAATGCTTTTGAACACTTCCTGAGAAGTATTACTAGGACATTGGGATGAAACTTACTGTGTTCTCCTTAAAAGTCAATGAGAGTTGGTCAAGTTTTTGCACAAGCTCTTTTTCAATCCTCTCGTGTTCCTGTTCCAACCAGCTGCGTGCAGACAAAATCTGGCTGCTGAGCTCTTCAATAGCATTTTTTAATCTGAGAACATAATGCAATTTAGGAAATGGTAAGAGCAGAAGTTTCGGTCATTCTGCAGTGATTTTTTTTATGATAAGAAAAGATTTAATGACTGCTACTAAATTGGATAAGGCAACACTGTTTTGAAAATTAAAGAAGGAAACCACAACAAAATAGCAGCTATTTATATGAAACATCACAACATTTTGAGGTTCGTTAGACGCAGATTCTTTGTAGCACTGAAAATGGAATGCAGTCATCTTCATAAATCTCAAATCTGAGCAAAGATCTGACGACCACTTATGTAACTGGCAGTGTCAGTTCATACAGCCCCACTTGCACTGCCTCATCTGCCTCACATTTATGCCATCCGTTCGGGCACACTTGTTTTCCACTGAACATTTGCAATCTGGATCTGCTCTCCCATCTGGTTTACAAACAGCCATAGTGCTGTAGCTGATGGGATGTCAAGAGGGTGGCAATCGGCAGGCAGGAGGAAAGGCTGAATGAGGCACAAGGACAGGAGCTAGTATCTGAGTTGAACATAGCTCTAGATAGAGCCTGGCAGTAACACAGTGACTTTACTAATTTGAGTATTTGAGTTCTCTTTAGAGTCACTTAAAAGCAAGAGCACTCGGTGAGCTCAGCGCTGAGCTTCCTTGCGGTCAGAGCACAGCTTTGGACTGCGGCGCTCAGTGCTTCACACGGTCAGAAAAGGTACTGGGATGCTTTTGCAAAAATTTAGAGCTGGTTTTTAATACAATCCTACTTGAATTCTTAGCTAGGGACCCAGCGGGGTTTTCAGAAGTGTCCAGCCACGGGAAGGGTGTAATTTCCACTGGAAAGGAGGGGGCACCGGTCAGATCAGCGTGCTTTTGTAAAACAGCTGAGCACACGCACGTGTGCAGACAGGTAAATGCGGCTGCAGAGCTGCTCCTTAGCGGAAGGCCGCACAGCCCAGACTCGGAAAAGCGGGGCCCTCGCTTCCACCCCCCCGGCCCTGCCGCCCTCCTCCCCCGCCCCCCGCGGCCGCCCCGCGCCTCGGCCCCGCTCCGCTCGCTCACTTGGTGTCCAGCAGGTGGAGCTGCTGCGCGCTCTCCTTGTAGGCCAGCTTCAGCTTGGCTTCCTGCTGCGCCACCGCCTGCTCCACGCGGCTCAGCAGGTGCGAAACCTGGAACGCAGCGCGCCGTCAGCCGCCGCCCCACCCAGCCTGACTCCCAGCGGCAGGGGAGACTCGAAAGGCCCGCTTTGCTGGCACTTCCGACGTGATTCAGCTTGCAGGGTTTGTGATGAAAAATGTATTGTCTCACAAGATAGAAATAGGAGTGCTGGGAGGACTGCTAACAAAGTATTTCCCACAAAAGCAGCCGTGGCAGATTTACAAAGATGCTGTTCAGTTCTACAAGATTCGTGACAATACGTTGCTAGCACACTGGTGTGCCTGTATACTATACTGGGCCTTCCCACAGCATGCAAAAGGCAGCAATTTAAGGACTTTTCCAGTCAGACCAATGCATTAGCATAGCTGTGTAGCAGTACTTAATCTAAGGACTATGTGCATATATAAAGCATAGAATCACTAAGGTTGGACAAGATCTCCAATATCACCCAACCCAATCATCCACCCAGCACCAATATTTCCCCACTAAATCACGACCCTTTTTACCTCATTGCCCCCCCAGGACCCTCCTCCATCTTTGAATCTGTGACCTCGTAGGCAGGAAAATAATTCACAGGAACGATATCTGTTTGAGTTAGACCATGGCTCGACTGTACCTGTATTTCTGTCTCTTTGATTTTCGATTCTAAGATCAACTTAGAGGTGTGCTGGTCTTTAGTTAGGCTCTGAAGTCTTTCGTATGTGATTTTGTGCTCTGCAGACAGTCTGGCTAGCCCGGCATCACACCTGTTTGAATAAATAAATACCAAAACAACAGTTGAATAGCCCACGCTTTTAAAATCACCTGTTTTACATTAGGCATTTCTATGAAAGTACTGGCTGTCCAGCAAAACACTGTCTTATGGGGCTGTAAAAATGCTGATGTATCTCGCCCTATCCAGCAAGCTGCTCCCAGATGGGAATAGATCCCAAACTCTTCATCACACTCCTGCTGTACTATGGTTCTTTTGCTATTGACGTGGAAATTGTGTCATTGTCAGAGTTGGGGAAATTGCATTAGAACTTCAAAGATGCAGGATTTCAATACCTCATTACTTCTCTTATTGTCCAGCAGATATCTGCTGTGGTGTGCATGATTTGCCCTGCATAGAGGCCTAAATAATTGTGAAGATCATTTTTTCATTATTTTAGCTGTGTTCCGCTAAGCCTTACAATCTTATTTTTGTTTGCCAAATAAAAAAGATGTGATAAGTACACAATATAGAGAGTAAACAATGTGAGGAAAAGTTATGGTTTAACTAGCACAGCCTGTATTTAGGTAAGGCTGCCATTTAAAGCAATTTTGTCTCACTAAAGACTACAAAATGCAGTACTGGTACATAATAATTACTGTTTCCTTTCTTCATGTTGGAACATTTCTCAGTGCTGTAACATTTTCACAACAAATGTGCTATGGAATATGTCCATTTCTTACCGCGTTTCAAAAATACTTTTGTCAGGGGGATTTCATCTACAGTAATACAATAAGGACATAAACTGCGATGTAAAATAGAAGTACTATAATTTCAGGAGTGAGACTCCTGCAGAGTATGAGTCATGTATATTTATAACCACCAAAGTTACTAAAATTGATCTATGAAACTGGTGGAGAACAGATAGTGGTTACAATATAAGGGAGGAGGAGAGGGGGAAGGCAGTAAATGGGACAAACTACGGCTGGTTAAATCATTACACAAAGCCATGGCATGTTTTCACTGAAGTTACATTTCAGTTGGAAAGCTTTCACTTCAAAATGTGTTTTCAACACCTCAGTTGTAGTTGTGTTACTGTAATTATGGTGGTACACCTTCAATATCAAACTAACAAATGAAGTAAAATATCACAAATTATAAAACCTGTGGAAAGTAATTTATAGTTTGGCAGTTCAGCATAGTAAGACCAATTAGTAGTATCTGTAAGAAGAGTAGCTTAGGTTTATATGGTAAATTCCAGGTCTTACAATCTGGCAGCTTCTTTAGAAAGGCAAGAAAAGCCAAATGTCTCCACTTTGTTGCTAACTGAAAAAAAAAGAGGGATGAAATAATCTATCTATTCCCCAGAAGCCTGCAATCTCTGGGCAGGAACAGCAGAGCTATAGACTCTGCATAGCTGACCCTGGCAGGTCAGAGCCACCCTCCCTGTGAGCTTTGTACAACTGCAGCTGGCAGAGTGCAGCAGGTTTTTTACTCACAAAGATCTTAAACGTGGTGCATCCCAGATGCACCAGGCTCATTTTCTCATGTAGGAAAATCTGCCTACATGTTATAAGTCCAGGGTGTCTGAAATGAATCACATCTGCAGTGTATGTAAAAATATGTAAAAAACATATGCAGAGGAGGCCCAGTGTGAACATGCATGACTGCCATCTCTCTGGTATCTGGTATCAGGCAGCCTCTGGAGACACCAACTTCTGTACTGACCGGACTGCTGTATTCATACTTTGCAGACAAATGGTCTTAGTAGACAGACATTATGTAAAGATGTGATAAGGCAGTGCTCTCAGGTTTAGTGATCTTTTATCACTAGAAATAGGCATGGCAAAGCTGTTTAATATAAAACTTGCAATGCCAAGGACAGAAGGCAAGAGTAATGGATTTATCGGCATATACATAATTTTCTGCTCAGTGTGTCACTACTTTTAATTAATAGAGGCAATTTCTGTCTTAATAGTAACTCTGATTCTTAGGAAAACGGACAGCATCGTTCACACTGAACCCTGTAAGGATGCTGTACAAAATCATCAGTAAAAGACACTTAAAGAGAAGTGGTCCAGAGACATGAGCTGCAGTGTGGGCCTCATCTTCTCCTGCTAGAGATACAAGTTGGTTCTCTGATGCAGGTGAGCTCAGCTGTGGGGTCTGTCCCAGCCACACTCCTCCAGAGCTGTGGGCAGTGGAGTGCTGGAGCTGTGCCTAACTGCACACACAAGTAGGAATCCCTGTTCTCATAGCTTAAAGCTGCAACTCTCAAGAATAGAGAATTGCTCACTGATATTGACATGTTACAGAACAGCTGGTGTTAGGAAATAAATAGTACTCTTTCATACTGAAGTTGAATAGAATTTTAGTGTACATGTAATCACTGGAATTGAAACTTAGCCAGAATCCTGAGACTGACACTAAAATTCTTACAGGATCCGAAGGCTCAGATGTAGGTGATTTACCATCACTCAGCTTATACAGACTGAGTCATGGCAACTGTCCACGTGTGTACTTCTATGCTTGTATACTTGCAGCTGTTGGAGTGGGTTATCAGAGACTACTGGAGCGCTGCAGTACCTCTCCAATGAAGAAATGGGAGCTGGGCCTGTTCTGGAGAAGAGAAGGCTCTGGGGAGACCTCACTGCAGCCTTCCAGTACTTAAAGGAAACTTATAAGGAGGGGGACTGACAGTAAGCACAGTCTGATAGTGATAGGACAAGGAGGGATCATTTTAAACAAAAAGAGGGGAGTTTGAGATTAGATATTAGGAGTAAATCACTCAGAGACTGGTGATGCACTGCATGCTACAGGCTGCCCAGAGGAGTGTGGGTGCCCCGTCCCTGGAGGGCCCAAGGCCAGGTCAGATGGGATCCTGGGCAGCTAAGCTGGTGGGTGGCAGCCAGCCAGCCCACAGCAGGGGTTTGGAACTGGATGGGCTTTAAGGTCTGCTGTAAACCAAACTGTTCTATGATGCTAGCCTAGAGCAAGTGTGACTTACTTGGAGTTAAATTAGCCTACTTTCACTATAGCCTGAGTTGAACTTAGCACCTTGGCTATGGTCAAGAAGAGGAGTTAGCTGACGTGCAGTAAGTTGGAAACCCACAGTAACTGGATCACATATCTAAGGTTTCACTCTTCCAATTAATCTGAAAGCTAGCAAGACTAAATGCTGAAGTAAAATTACATTAAGTGAGTTTGGCTTATTTTACATAACAGATTTTGGGTAGAATAATCAGAAATTATCACAGGGAAATTTTATATCGCATATCTGTATAGCACAACAAACTCTAATCTCGATTATGATTTCCAGAAATACCATAGTCATTAATCATAGGAATACTAATGAATGAAGTAGAGTACGTTTGTAAATGAAGGCAAATAACCTTCTCTCACAGATTACCGCTTTAAATTGAGGTATGGTAAAGACATATTTCCTTCTCCACATAAGGAAAATACAGAGCATAATACTGAATAGGAGCTAACAGTTAGAGACAATAAACTAATCATCTTATGGTAATGAATACAAATGAATCCACATTCATTGCCCAGTCTGATATAAGGGAAATTGATGTAGTCTCTTAAAACAGTCAGATAAATTGTAACCCAGGCACAATGACAGGGAGTTGCCCAAAGTAAATAAAGGAAGAAGTCTTGGCAAAGACTGTGCTAGTTGACCGCTGCTCTCAATACCAAGTGCTCAGCCATGCAGGGCCATGGTGAAGCTCATGCTGGCACATGTTTATTTATGTGAATTCTTTACTGAAACCAAGGGCACTATATTTTGCTTCATAAGCTAATCAGTAAGTGCATTGCTCCATATAAAGGTCTGTCTTAGGTCACTTTATATTTATATTATATTATTATATATTATATATTTAATATTATATAATATTATATATTATATATTTTATTATTATATATTATATATTTATATATTTATAAAAAAAAAAAAAACGGGGGGGGGGGGGAAAAAGGAGGATGTGTCATGTCCATCCTCATGTGCCACGAGGATGTTCAGAGAGCTGGAGCACTCCTCCTATGAAGAAAGGCTGAGAAAGGAAGTTGTTCAGCCTGGAGAAGAGAAAGCTCCAGGCAGATCTCATAGCAGCCTTCCAGTACCTAAAGAAGCTTATGGGAGAGCTGGGGAGTATATGGTAGGATAAGGGATAATAGCTTTAAACTTAGAATAGAATAGATGTAAATGAAAATGAAAAATGCAGAAGAAATTCTTCCCAATGAGGGTGGTGAGATGCTGGCACTGCTGCCTGGAGAAGCTGTGGGTGCCCCGTTCCTGGAGGTGCTCAAGCCAGGCTGGATGGGCCCTGGGCAGCTGTACTGGTGGTGTCCCTGCCCATGTCAGGGGTTGGAGCTAGGTGATATTTAAGGTCCATTCCAATCCAAACCATTCTATGATGATACTGTGAAATTTCCCATTGAGTTACGTATGTATTTATATCAATTCTCATTTGACAAAAAATGCTTATCTAGTTCATTCCTGTTTAGTAAAGGATAACTTCAGTGAAGCATAACTTTAAAAAAAAAAAAAAGGCACATAATGATTGTGTTAAGCTGCTCCTGAGTATTCTTTATAAAACGGCTGTTGCTGTTAAAGTTACTGTGGGAGCTTAAAAACAATTGAACAATTCGAAGGAAAACTTAAATTCAAGGAAAATCCCTCCCTGATTATTTGTGTAGGCTGCTATCACTAAATCAGTTGAAGTACAGGAAAAAAAGAGAAGTCATCTGTACATTATAGATAATGGGTCAAACTCAGGACAAGTATAATTCCAGTGAAGTTGTTAGCCAAGATATTCCAGGAGAGACTAGGTCCTTTTTCTATAGCTGTGCTAAACCATCTTTTATGTTACACTTTACAGACACTGAGACAAATGTACTTTGTGCCGTCACCAGCACATTTACAATTCAGCCTGAAGTCTGTGTAATTGCACAGCTGCAAGCTGGAGTTTGAAGCAGCCCTCAAACCTCTATTATTTTATAGCTGTCTGTTCTTTACACGTCAGGTGGCCTACGTAGGTTTTAATATGGTTAACCAGTAATTTCACACACATATTTCTACTTCTAAAATGTCTGCCAAAATGTGCAACTATTATGTTCTTTACAAGCGCAGATTGTTCCATGCCTCCTTTACAGTAATTTTGCTAATTAGTCTCAAAGACAAACTACAAAGACTGTCTAACCACAGTACTTTTAAAAATTGAACAAAATCCAAATTTATATGGAATTTGAGGTCACTTGTTAAAAATTAATCTCAAGAATTATGGGACATATTGTTAAGTTTAATATGATGAGAGATGCAAAGGATTACTGTTAATTTTCTTGAAAACACCGAGCAAAATTATCCTGGGAATTTTGCCAAAGTAGAATTCAGCCCATTAGCATTGACATTCGTAATTCAAGATTAAAGCAACATTAGTTAGTCCCAAAAATATACATTCGTAATGACATTTACCTTGCCACTCTTCCACGAAGATCCCCTAAACCAGAAAGCTGCCGCATTTCCAGGCTCTTTAGGGTAGAATTTGTTCCATAGCTGAGATTGTCTCTGACACGTATCTGTTCTTGCAGCATCTACAAAGTATTCACATGCAAATACAAATTCATTATGCTACATTTAATGTACCTTTTAAATGTCACTCGTAATTTTTCAGTATTTCAGTAAGACCAGGTATCATTTTATTGTGACTTTAATAGAGGCTGGTACGTACTGATACAGGTACCTCCATGTTACCTAACATTTCTTATTCTGAAAATCCACACCATAACCTATTAAATACAACTTTTCAGTGGAATGAAGATATTAACATTTACCCATCAGTTTTTCCCACCACACCCATGTTGCTCATCAAGCAGAGGCCGTGATTAGTCAGAAAAATGAGCAGTTGGGTTGGGCTGCTTGGTGTTGTCAGTGAGTCAAAGTGAAAGAAAGTTTAATACAGACTTAAGGCATTTCCTAGTGTTTATACAGCACAGCCTTTGGACTGGAGTTGAGCTGGGTATTAGTACCACGTTAATTCGTTTTGCCAAGGTTTTCCAGTGTTGCTTTTCAAAGCAAGCTCATTAGTACCACAAAGATTTCTGTGTTTACATGCTAATATCCTGTATTATTTTCATAGCCACTGGAGGAATTGCATAATTTGCAAACAGTTTTTACAGTTATAAAAACAATTTATAAGCTTACGGGATCTTTAGACCTTGCCTGAACTTTCTCATCCTGTGGTAAACCGTTGTTAAATCAGAAGGACTAAGTAGCTGAAACAGTATTAGTCCAGTGAAAAATTCCTCGCATACCTCAATGTCCCGGTTGAGCTGCCTCACGATGGCGGTTATGTTCCGGATGTGTTCTTCTAGGAGCTGCCTTGCTAACCGATCGCCCCCCCCTTTGTTCTGCATTCTGTGCAGAGTGGAAACAATGTCCTCCTTGATGCGAAAAGCGTGTTCCACAAGCGCTGCCGTGGTTTTCTCATGGCTGAGGATTCTGTCCTCCAGCTGATCCACCAGGCTCGCAGATGCCAGCGGGACCGCTGTCAGCGCCTGGCTGTGCAGCGGGATGTTTCGAACCCGTCTGATGGAGAAGAATGTTCAGATATGATTTGGGTCTGACACAAATCTCCATAGCATCTTTCTGCTGAGACAGTACGAGATTATCTTAGTGGCAGCACTGGGGAGAAACACCAAAGCACTTACAAAGGCCGGCTGCTACAGATGAATGGATGTTGTTTGCTGCTGCCTCTGTCCGTACAAAGGCAGGTCAGGCTCTTTTTCCTACAGTTTAAAGAAGCTTTACAGAGACATAGGATCTTAAGAAGAGGACATTAGCATTATAAAGAGTTACAGTTCTGAACTATAGTTTGATTAAGAACCCAAACCCAAGACCCTCTTACTGAGTTTCAGAAGTAATGCTTTTTGTCTCTACAGTTTTCATCTTTATTCAGGCTTAATCAAAGCAGAAACTGTGAAAGGGAGATACAGCAAACCAGAACACGATTAAAAAGAAGGAGCTTGCGTCCATGCCTTTTTGCAGTCAATACATCTGCCCTGTAATAGCATACAGAAGCTTGTCCTCACATGAACGGGACAGGAGGATACACAGGTGAAGAAACTGAGGAGAGATCAAAACTAATGACAAGCTTTGCAGCCACGGAAGTCACATTCATTTTTATCCTTTAAAGAAAGCTGACATTTAGGTCTACGTTTTTCAGAAAAGCTCTGCACTACATAGCTTCCATGAAATCAATGGGAGCTCATGGATACTTGAAGTGGAAAAAAAAATAGACTGTGGATGCATGCAATCTTTCCCTGTTCTGTAAAGAGAAAAGAACACTTTCAGAAGCCTAAGGTAGAAGATAAAAGTTCAACACCACTTTGAAAGAGATTTTTGTTCTCATAACTCTGCTATTCACTGTGTATAGTCCACATTGATTCTGCTAGTGAACCAGACTGACAATTTACTTTCACCCCAATAACATTGATAGAGATATAAGAGGACAGTCAGCTCTGGCTGTGAGCTTTCACATTTTCTCTATAGTTAGAAGACTTTGGTTTAAGCATAGTATTTTTGGACTTCTATTCAGTTAGAGTTTAAAGAATTTCATTCAGGAAAGTTTAAGTAAAAGCTGAATAAGGAATTGTGATCTGGGTATGATTTGAAGGAGTCTACAGTATTTCAGCTTGTTTGCATATGAAATTCCAAAGATCCAAGCTACAGCATTACCATAAACAAACAATTAAGAGAGGAAGAGAGGCACATAATACTCCACAATACGAAGGTTTTATTTTTCACATTCCAGTTGTACCTTTCAGAATGGGCGAGAGTTGGGAAGATTGGGCTTCGTTGGGCCATTTTCTGGTCAATAATTTATGTCTGTTGAAAAAGTACACATTGAATTATTTAATGGTTTATATTTGGCACTGAGATGATTTAATGCTCCTGCTGAAGTGAACCTCCAAGTAAAGTTTAAGATTACACTGACAGGTCTGATCTCGGAGTTTAAATTGCTTATAGAATAAATGCATATAAAAATAGATATAAAGAAACAGAATAATGGAAAGTAAAACCTACTGAAAAGCTTCTATAGTGAAAGTGATACTCTTGCAAAGGGAATGGTTGACAGCTTTAAAACTGAAATCTGCTCAACCCACAGAACTGGTTTGGCAGGACAGAGACAAACTTCTTGTCCTAGATCTGTCTGCTGGTCCCAGACACCATCGATCAACAAATACAAAAGTGAGAAATGAGGGATTATAGTAAAGCTTAGGAATGCATTGGCTAGACAATGACATGAAAATTCTTCGTGACAGCAAGTTACTGTGGGTAAGGTGTTTTTCAGGAAACCTCAGTAAAATGTTAGAGATCAGTGTAGATTGGGAAAACCGAACCTTTTATTCATTTATTTTTTCAAATCTAAATGTCCACACTTTATATAGTAAATTCTTACATAGTCAGACTATAAATTCTGTTTAAATTTTTTAGATGTAGCCAGCCAGATTGTGGCAGACTTTGCAGCAGAGCAGCTCTGTTAATAGCTTCAAAAAGATATTCCAGGTATCTCACTGTGAGACCAGACTGGAGCTTTGCTCCATTGTCAGAAATTTAAACAAAAAGCTTATAGACAAAATCAAATCCAACTATTCCACCCCATACAAAGCAAATATATATTTTAAACTGTGAAGATGGCATGATTGAGCATGGCTGTCCTATTGGAGGTCTGAGCCTAAATGCTTATTGAAAACTAAAGGCTTGCGTGCAGAAAGAATTCTGCAGTTGCTAATGCAATATGTTGCACAAACAGAGAGGACAGAATGGGTTTATTGAAACAAAATCATACAATTTTAATTGTAGAAAAGTAATAGAACTATTCTCCAAGATCTCAAAATGCCAAGCATGTTTGTGCTTCAGGAACTTATAAAAGCACTGCCTAAAAAGAGAGCAAACATTGCCACAGTATGCATGTTCTATTTATAGCACAGTGCTTCAGAAACTACAAATTAGAAAAGAAAAAAAACACAGTTTGAATAGAGGCTGAGCTGCTGAGCAGCAGTAACACAACTGTAATTCAGAAGGTCTGATTTCAGTTCCTTGCTCGCTCTGTGATCCTGATGCTTTTGGATCAGTTATTTCCATGCCCAGTGACTCAGTTTCCCTTTATGGAAAACAGATTATAGCACCTACCTCTTCATTTAGGTTCTTGCATGCCTGTAAGTAGAAAGCCCTGTACAAGAGCTGGGTATCATGGTGCTGGCGTCCGCATTCAGGATTGCACTGCCCTGCCCCAGGCCTGCAGTCTGTTCCTGCACACGGTGCTCCCCAGGTGTTCAAGCAGTGCCTCTGTCCATGGGGAGTGCCTGGCTGTCCCACGAGGTCACACAGCAGCCTGAGGAGCCCAAGCTGCTAGCTCTGAGCTCTGGGCTCCTCGTGCTCTGGGCCACGGCACAACTCAGTGATCTTGATGCAGGATTTGAACACAAAGCTATGAACGTGGCAATATCCCACTGATTTTGGTAGAGCTATGCATATCACAGCAGCAAGGCACCAGATACTACCTAAAAAAACAAAGATCAGATGTTGGGGACTGTACGTCCAGTGATGTCTTAGTGAAACACTCCTTATAAAAAAACAGCAAAACAGGAAACCCACAACTGAAGCGCTTTCATCTTAGGGCCTTTGGTACATATTTCATACCAAATGACAACCATTTTTGGAGCACTGGAAGCATAGGATTGCATGAAGATGTCACTTTTTCTGCCAGACTGCCACTAGACAGCCAGCAGAACGTGGGTGTCTGCGGAAACAGTGTGCACAGGTGGGCTTCCCAATCTTTTGTTAATTTGAGCACATCTCTAAGTACATGTGGAAATCTCAGAGCCAATTGGCAGCTTTCTTGATCTGACCCAACATCCTGAGGGGATGTACCAAGGTCTTGTTCAGCAGCTGTGCAAAACTTTATTGCAGTTTGGAGGTATTGCAGTTAGCAGTTCCACGAAGCTGTCAGGACTGATGCCATATTTCTTCTCATTTAGCCTAATAAACAGCAAATCAAAGAAAAAATAAATGTTCCAAAGTCTAGAACTGGGGGAGTGTGATTTCACACGGATCCCAATTAAATGGTGCTAAACTGGGATCAGCTTAGATACCGGCTGAAATACAGGCTTCAAGTGCATGGTTGTCACTGTAAACGGAGTTGCCTCCTGCTTCATACTGCTGTGGCCATTTAAATCGCAATACGTGAATCCGGTATTTTCGGATTAAATTGCCAGCTATTCCAAATGCACTTGTCACGTCGACACGAGAAAGGGCGATTTTCCCTGTGCCGCCGGTAGGGAAGCGAAGCGCAGGGGCAGCACGGCTCGGCACTTCGGCACCGGGCACACGGGAAACGCAGCCGAGGGGGTGCGCGCCCGGCGAGGCTCCGAGACCCGTTTGCACCCAAAGCAGAAGCGGGTGCAAGGGCGGCGGGGGGCGGCTCCTTTGGGGGCGGCCTCGCAGCGCGGAGCTCCGGCCGGGCCGTGCGGGGCGGAGCAGGGGAGGGGGCCGGGACCGGCCCGCCCCGCCCCGGTCCGCCCTCGGCTGGGCGCTGGGTGCCGGGCGGCGGCCCGAGGGGGCGGCCGGCCCCGCCGTCGGGTTACGGGTGGCGCGGGGGCGGGCGGCTACGCCGAGGGGGCTCGGGCCCGGAGGGGCGGCACTCACCACTGCGGCGGGCGGGGGCTGCGCACCTCTCCTCCGCGCCCCGCGGGTCCCGCTCCTCGCCGCGCTCCGACCGCGACGCTCCGCGCTTGCCCCCAGCGCCTGTCCTACCCTGTCTGCCTGTCCGTCCGTCCGTCCGGTACGGGGAGCGGCGCGGGCCCGACGCAGGCCGGGCTGCGGGAGCTGCCGCCGTTGCCAGGACGCTGTCACCATGGGAACGGAGCGGCGGGGGGCGCGCCGCAGCCGTATTTATAGGCAGCGCCCGCCCTAGCCGCTCCCGCCCCGCTGCCGCGGTTCTCCCGCCCCTCCGGGGGCGCGCACGGCAGCGGGGTTCACCCTGCCCGCGGCAGCACTCGGAGCGGGGTGTTCCTCCGGAGGAGCGGCAGACCCCGGTAGAGTATAACGCTGCGATGTGTCTCCAAACACCGTCCTGGCGTGTAGCTGCAGTGAAACTTTGTGTCCCACAACAGGTGCTCTCTGCTGTACGAGCTAAGAGGTGCTGCTGGAAAGGCAGAACACACGAAAGGTGTGTCCACACCTCAGCTCTGCCTGCTGCTGTGGTGGGCTTCAGTACAGTCACCTTTGGGTAAGCATGGGCTGTTTGGTGTGGGCTGAGCAATCCCTGTGCAGCAGCACAGCATCTGTGTTAGAAGGATGCTGCAAACGGGAGAAGCACCGCAGAGTGTGCGTGCACCCATATAAAGAGCAAGGCAGGGGCTAACCTGCAGTTCTTAAAGTAAAGGGGTCAATATGTATTAGGGTTAGAGGCTAGAGACAAAAACACACCGTGGGTGCTTTCGGAACAGCCTGTGACTAACGTGGTGCCACCCCACCTACGGAGGGCTCTTATCCAGCTTCTGTTCCATGTAGCTGCACCCTTGGGGCCAGGGCCTGCTCCTGCTAAAAGCCACCAGGGGTAGCGGCCGCACAGCCTGCTGGCAGCACACGGGGAGATGTTCCCTTTACACCCAATCAGAACCCCACCTGCTTCCATTTGCGTTGCTGCTCACCCACCGTGCAGCAATGTGCAGAGCTCAGCTTTGCCCTGTGTTGGTTTTTCCTGCAGGGGCTGTTGTCAGTTCCCAACACCGACCTTCTGCTGCCCTCATTGGGTACACAGGTGCTGTCTCTAGCCCTGCAAATGCCTTGCTAACTGCACACAGCTGTGTGGTTGCCATGCACTTGGTCCAGGATTTTTCTTATTAAAGAACTGCCTGTATATATTGTGTTCTCTTGTCTATGTATGTGACTGTAAGAGCTGAGCAAAACATCACTCACAGTAGATCAGCTTAGGCTATTTTGTTTTAAAGACAGAGTTTGTGTCCTTCCTGCAGCATGTTGTTAGCACTGAGTCGTGTGCCTGTGCTCAGTGCCTCTCTGTGCAGGCTTTGCCCTGGCAGCAGCACACAGCAGTGCAGGCCCTGCAGCCAGGCTGCTGGGAATGGGGCACTGGTGAGAGCATCCCTCTGACCTGTACAGAGACTGCTGTCAGTATAGTCACGTGGCTTCCCTGATGCTTCTAACTAAAGCAGTGCTAAGCTCTTGTAGTTGATGTAATTATATCTTCAGTGTAATTGATAATGAACAAATAGATTTATTTTCTTGAAGGTTCCTATTAGCCCTGAGAATAACACCCATTCATACCGCCTGGTTTGCAGATGGAGAAATATTCACCTCCATGAATTTGGAGTCTCTCTTGAGTCTGAAGCTTCTCTTAATGAGCCCTAGAGCAAAAGAGCTATGAGATTCTCCTCAGAGAAACAGAGGTGAAGGAGGCTGCTGGCCTCCTTCCTGTGTTCCTCTGATGATATGTCAGAGGGCACCTTGAATGTGGTACCAAGCACATCGAGCAGTGTGCTTCCTTAGTGTGAGGCCAGCAGAGCAGGGGGATGCAATGTTAGAGAACGGAGAGTTTCACTGCTGCTGTCCTGCATGGAAAGCCTGTCCTAGTCACTGATGTGATGCTGCATTTAATGTCAGACCTTCTGGTTTTGTTTTGTATTTGCCATTTATTTCTCCCTGTATTTCACAAGAAGTGTTGAATCCTTATTTCATTTTCTGTAAGTAGCACTCTACACCGCAGAACGTAACTGAGGGCAGAATGAAGCCAGCTGCATTTTAGCAGAAAATGTGAAGACTGATGAAGTCTGTGTTCGTTCTTTGGAAAGCAGATCCAGCAGAAGTATCTGCGATGAATTTGTTAAATGTCCTCAGTCTAATGCCATTTGTTTTCCTATCCTTCATCTTTCTAAGAAAAAACAGCTTTGTGGTTTTCTAAGTGTGTGGATGATTTCTTGGTAATGTCATTAAGCCATTTTTAGTGGCCTACAGGCTTTAATTAGATGATTAATGAAATTATTCTGATCAATGGAACACAAATGCAGCATTTGGAAAACTTACTCTAAATATATTTGAAAAGCAGTAACGTCTTTATTTTTTTCCTCACTGACTTCTGTGTTTGTCAATTAAAGGTCAGGGCAGTGCCTGTGCATTACAGTTTCAGATCTTTTCCAGATTGATCACTCACAGTAGAGCTCTTTCTTTCTGAAAACACAGAACACTTTTTTAGAAGGAAGAGCAGGGGCAGCTGCATTCCACTGTGCTCCACAGGTGGTACCTTTGCCAACAGTTCGGTCTGTAGCCGCTAAGCACGAGCCCAGCTCCCACCCAGAGCTGCTGGCTGTGTGCAGGCAGCAGTGGGCAGAGGTGGGTGGGTTCTCCTCATGCAGACTCCTCCTTAGCTCTGCTGGAGCCCCTTCAGATGCGAGTGGCTGGAAAGCTGCCTGATGGAAAGGGACCTTGGTGAACTGATGGACAGTTGGCTGAATATGAGGCAGCAGTGTGCCCAGGTGGCCAAGAGGGCCAATGGCATCCTGGCTTGTATCAGGGATGCTGTGGTGAGCAGGACTAGGGAAGTCACCCTGCCCCTGTACTCGGCACTGGTGAGGCCTCACCTCGAGTACCGTGTTCAGTTTTGGGCGCCTCAGTGCACAGAGGACATTGAGGTGCTGGAGCAGGTCCAAAGAAGGGCAACAAGGCTTGTGAAGGGCTTGGAGAATGCGTCCTATGAGGAGAGACTGAAGGAACTGGGGCTGTTTAGTCTGGGAAGAGGAGGCTGAGGGGAGACCTTATTGCTCTCTTCCAATATCTGAAAGGTGATTGCAGAGAGAGCAGGGTTGGTCTCTGCTCACTGGTGACAGGATGAGGGGAAATGGCCTCAAGGTAAGTGCCAAGGTAAGTTTAGATTGGATATCAGGAAAAGCTTCTTTACAAAAAGGGTTGTGAAGCGCTGGAATAGGCTCCTCAGGGAGGTGGTTGAGTCACCGTCCCTGGATGTGTTTAAAAACCATTTGGATGTTGTGCTCAGGGACATGATTTAGCAGTGGTTGTTAGGGCAGTATGGTTAGGTTGTGGTTGGACTCAATCTTTAAGGTCTTTTCCAACCTGAGCAAGTCTATTATTCCCCAGCTGAGTGCAGTGCAGGTTGGCCGAGCAGTTCAGGCACGCTGGCCGCCCTGCACACTGAGGACATCGTAAGGGAAATGCCTCCCCTGCTGCTGAGCTGGGTGGTGAAAAAGTGTTATTCACTCCACACAGCCAGCCTGGGAATTCCATATTTATCATTAAAACAAGCAGAAGTAAACCACTACATTTAAAAGCACAAAAAGTGTTTATTGTGAAATAGAGTGTACTTGGTGCGCAAAGGGCAAAGGTTGGTGCAAAGTAGAGTGAGGACAACTTTGGCCCTAAAATTTTTCTTAGTAGTCCTCTGGGAGTGCTTTGGGAGCAAGTGGGCCCCAGCAGCGCTGCTCTCAGCTGGCTGTCCTGTGCTGAGACACTTCTTGAGTGTTCTGCAATGTAATTTCTGTGCTTTTTTTCATAACTTGTTACAAAGGTGCCCGTCTGTACCTACACGCAACTGCAAACCAGGCATTAAAAACACCCGCATCGGAAGCAAACAGAAAAACCAGTAATGCTGATGTAGGTTCTCTTTGTCATGCCTCCCCTATTCCTGCTCTCTGGGTGCTTGCGGCTCTTCACTGTTTTTCGTCACAGCCCCTATGCAGCGCCAGGCACCCCCGTGCGGCTTTTGCTCTCTGCTTACTGCCAGCAATAGAAAACGATGCAAAAATAAGAAGCCATGCACCTGTTGGGAGCGCTTTGCCGAGCGCTCCGGGACGGACGGACGGTGAGGGGCTGCTGGGCGCTCCGACCGCCGGGTGCGGTATCGCCGCTGTAGGCGGCCCAGGAGCTGCTCGGCTTTTCCGCTCGCGAGGGGCGCGCGGCAAAAAGTTGAGTGCTTTCCGGCGGGCTGAGACGTGCCGCCCCGCGGGTCGTTCACGTGGAAGGAGAGGAGGGCACGGCGCTGCCGGTGCCCCCGGACCCCGCCGGGCGGCGGGCAACGGGCGGGGCGCGAGGGGCCGCGTCGGGATTCCCTCAGGGAATGACGTTCCGGCGCGCGGCCATTGGCTGCGCCGTGCCGAGTTCTCCATTTATGGACACGGCGCCCGCGCGGCCAGGAAGGGGCAAGCCGCCCGCGCCGCTCGGCCCTGCCCCGTCTGCCGCGAGCCCCGGCGCTCCCCGCCCCACCCGTCCGCACCGCCCCGCGCGCGGGGGGCGGGCCCGCCGCCGGCCTCGTCCGTCCCGGGGCGCCGGCGCGTCTGAGCGGAGCCGTGGGCAGCGCAGCGCGGGAGCCGCGATGGTAGGCGCGGGCCGGGGCGGTTCGTTTCGCGGGGTCCCGCCGGGGGGAGGCGGGGTGCGCGCGGTGCCGCCGTCGAGCCGAGACCCGCGGCCGGCGAGGGGCGGCACCGGCGGGGCTCGGAGCTCCCTTGCCGGGGCGCCGGGGTGTTCCGGGTCCGCGTGCCCCCCGTGCCGTGCCGGGGACGGTCCGCGCAGCGAGCTGCCGGGTGGGGGTGAGGGGCGCGGCGGGCCGGGCGGGCCGGGTCCTCAGCCGAGTTTGTCTTGCTGGTTGCCGCCGGCTCCTGCCGGTTCGTCATAGGTTTCGGAATGGAGTAACGCAGGTGTGACTCCGATACCCCGTGTGGAGGACTTGGAGTAAGGAGCAAGAACTCCGGTATGGTAACCAACCGGGCTGGAAGTGAGTCATTGGTTATGAGCGTGGTTCTGAAGCGGAGCCCTGAAGATCTGAGTAAAGGCACTGTAAAAAGAAAAACTTTTGTGCTCCTTCCTGTTGCTACAGCTCGGGGTGCTCGCTGACGTCCCCTCCCCCCTCCCGGCCCCACCTGCCCAGGCGCGGCCCCGCACACCTGTGCCGGCGGCGGTCGAGGCTCTGCCGTTCGCTGTGCAAATACAGCGCTGCGGGGCTCGGGGAGCCGGGATTCCTGCCCCACGGATGGGATGGGATGGCTCCTCGCTCGCTGCAGCCCTGCTCTTGGTGACGGGCTTTGGGAGGGAGAGCCCGGCATGCCGGCCGTGAGCTGATTGTTTACTTGGAGATTGCAATCGGCTTTTGCCCTCACCTTTGTTTCGCGGCGCTCCTTTCGTCAGGGTGATTGTGGTACCTGTGGGCTCCCGGCTGTGATTGCTGTGCAGCTGCTGCTGGGCGCTGGGTGAGGCCGGGGCTGCCTGGTGCCAGAGCTGCCTGACCGCTGCCGGTGCTGCTCGGATCAGCGCACCTCTCCCCGCGGTCAGTTTGCAGCGGGCCCCAGCGGTTCCCTTCCAACGAAAGGATTGAATCGAAATATGGTTCTTGTCAATACGTGTTACTAGGAAATGGTAACAAGCTCAACCAATTTTACTTTTTCAAACTGAAGAAATTAACAAGTTATCCTCTTCTGTGAGCAGTTCAGGCTACTACTGTTGTGGTTTTGATTTGGTATTGAAGTAGTCCTGAATTACGTGAGTACTTCTGTGGTTGTCCTTACGCAGCCATTACATTTCAACCAATGAAGATTGTTGTTTTGCAAGTACTGCTTCGACTCAGAGCTCTCTGCAGACAGCGGTTGGTGACCCTTCAGCAGGTAGCTCTGTGTAACCAGCTGGCAGCAGGGCTGTCTGCTGGGATTTCTAATGGCTGGTTACCAATATGAATCACACTGCTCGCATCCTGAAATGTTATATGCTTTTCTGAGCTCTTTGAGAAGTTATTTCCCTCTTTTTTTTTTTTTTTTTTTTTTTTTTTTTTTTCTTTTTTTTTTTTTTTTTTTTTCTCTTGACAGCTTTGATTTCTTTGGAGGGGGAGAAATGCTAGCACTGACATCAAATACATTTGTTTTGTGCTCTTCAGGCACTTTGATGCAGCAGAGCATGTGATGGTGACACTTGTGCAAATATTCCTCTTTCAGCCATTGTGCCCTTCTTATGTCTGCTGGTGAGGCCGTGCAGCTGTGTGCAGCTCAGCAATATGTGTGCTCTTTTTTGCTGGTTTATTTTTAATCCAGTCAATATCTATATCTAGTTGATGGTGGGGTTTCAGAAGGACTTATGCAGTCATGGAATGGGTGAGCTGTTCTGTGGCTTTTTGCTGCAGTATGAGGTGGGAGTGAGAAACAGCAGGGTGAAACTGCCCTACGGCTGACAGCCTTAAGGAACACCTGATAACTACTGGAATGCGTTCCTTTTGTTAAACTTAGCATTGCAGCTTTTTAAATTCAACAGCGTAGAATCACAGAATGGCTTGGGTTGGAAGGGACCTTAACGATCATCCAAGTTCCATGCCATTACTGTTAGCAGGGTTGCCAGCCTCCAGATCAGGCTGCCTGGGACTCCAACCAACTTGGCCTTTGCTGCCTTCACGGCTTGGGCATCCATAGACTGACTCTTTGGGCAAGGATTTCCTCCTAATATCTGTAAGGAAGGAATTATTTACACGGTGAGGCCATGGTACAGGCTGCCTGGAGAAGCTGTGGATGTCCCATCCTTAACAGTGTTTGCAGCCAGGTTGGTTGGGACCCTTGGTCAGCCTGATCTGGGGGGTGGAAACCCTGCCAGATGATGCCTAATTTCAAAACAGCTTGATATGAGTAGAGGTCAAATATTTATTGTTCAATCTAGCCTCATGCTGAGCATGGTCTTGGTTACACATAATGCTCAGGAAAGTCTGCAGAAATGCTGTTTCTTAGTTGCCCTGAAAGGACTTGCTTGGCTTCAGGGTTTGTTCCTAAAATAGTTTGTGTAAGGGACCTTATACTGTCTTAAATATACCATCTTACATTTTCTTCCTGTATGAAATTCTCAAGCAAGACACTGATGTTTCTGTATTTGAAGAGTGCTTTCCTGTCTGGTGCTGCAGACAGTAGCATAAGCTCAAACCTTACTCTCTGCCAAAAGTGGGATAGCAGGGAGGGCAGCCGCATGTGCTTTGCATTATGTCTAGAGGTGCATTCACAGGAAAATCTTCCAGCTATATGGTATTCCTGTCTGGCTGATACATAAAATAGAGCAAAACACAGTAGCATGTTCAGTAGCAAAACTAGTGATTCATTCTTGAGTTTGGTTTAAATCTGCACTGTGCATATTCTCTGCTTCTTGCGAGTCTGGACCTCTAGAACAGTTTATAGATATATGGTGCATGTTAGCAGGCTTCAGAAAACATTAGTGTAGGCAGAATACTACCCAAATGCAGCTTTTGATGCTAATAAAGACTGAACATGTGACTGTATATTGTATACATCCTGAGCATTTTCCTAAGTCTTTGCTTTCCAGAATTGCTTTTTTTTTTTCCTTGTCTTTGTGTAACCACTTTATGGTAAGGGAAATGGGGTGAGAATGGCATTAGTAGCTTGTAACTGAACTCTTTACAGGCATTTCCCTTAGCTTGCCCCAGTCTTACTGCCTTGGTCTTAAGGTGTTGCTGCCTGTATGGGAGGGGAAAGCTGAGACAGTCTTCTTTGAGCTGCTGTGACAGCTAGCAAGTGAAAGTGTCAGCTCAACTTGCCTGTTCCCCAAAAAGTTCTCAGTAAGAACGTTAGCAGTAACCTCATCTTGAAGTACGTTGTCACACTTGAAGCATTAAGCAGTTGCACACATCTTTGGTGAAGTTTTCTCAGCTCCTTTTGTAATGACATTAACTGCTTAATTTTCTTTTGGCAATACCAGTTTGATTTCTTCCCAGCTTCTAGGAATTAAGAGAGTGACACTGATGTAAAAGGTCATGTGTGGTCCTATCCAGGTTATATCCGAGGAGAAAGGATTTCTTGTATTTTTCTATTCCTGGTTTCAGCATCAGAAATGTTTGTATGTTTAGATCTGCTACTTAAGATTGTATGTATTACTAATGTGTAACAATTAACATGTAAATGAACATTTGGATCTACAAAAGAATCCTTTGTTTCAGTAAAACCTAATTGAGTTCAGTTGCAGCATCTGGTGAGGAAGGGATTGAAAAGGTAAGAGGTCATCTTTCTTGCTAAATTTCTGGCTCTTGTATGTACTTTGCCAAGGACCTTGTGCAACCCTGGGAATGAGCTTACTGTGCTTAAAAAGCAGTGTTCTGGCATAAATTGCAGTGGTTCTGCTGATGGAGACCTGCCTGGGATCTCTTACCGTGTCAGCTTATTAGTTGTCAGATTTCTTGCTTACCTTTTGGTTCTGGTTGCTGCCACAACACATGGCTTATATGTGACAAATCAGTCTGTTTCCTTTTCCTAAAGAGCTGTTGTAATGCAATACATCAGTCTGGTTGTTTTTTTTTTAATCTGGTTTCTAGATCTAGATGGTGTGCTACTACTGGAAAGCATTAAAGCTGTGTTATAGGCCATTTTGTGCCTAATTAAACAGTTGTTGTTCTGAGGAGTGAACAGCTCAGAACTTGAGGGAAGGGGGGAAAAATCAAAGCAGCAGTTCTCAGAACTGGTGTGTATGTTTGTTTTACAAAAATAAGTATTTGGAGAGTAGTCCAACCCCTGTACAAAGCTAGCAATAATCAGGCCTACCTTGGCAAGAAGGCACTGGCTTGTGCTGTTACTGACTTTCTGAACAAAGACACTTTGCATATTCAAGGTTTTGATTAAATAGTATGAGAAAGGCTTACATCAGCACCCAGGGATAGGCCCTTTGGAGAGAAAAGGTTCTCTTAAACCTATTCTTATCTGTTGGAATTCAGTTGCTTCCCTGTTGTTCTGTTATCCAAGAAGCTCTTGGCAGACTGCAGTGGTGTTATTACCCTCGTGGAAGTGTCTTTACTACTTGGGAGTGCAGAAGCTGCGTGGGCTACTTGCTAACTTTTGCAACCAGTGGACTCTGTTAGCTGCTGTGTGTTGTCTGGCTTCTATTATTTCTACTACATGGGCATAAAAGTATTAAAAAGTATCAGAGAAATGCCACAGTCAACACACTTTCTCCCTTTTTCTGATATCAGAACCAAGAGCTGTTTTGTTCTGAGCTGGTTGGGCCTTGTGCTCCCTGCTGGGCCCTCATCCCAGCACAGCCGCCCGCTGTCACACTGTGGTCTCTGCTGTAAGAGCTGCCTTTCAGATGAGCTTCCCTGGGTTCAGCTGCTCCCACCTCCTGCATCCACCGCGTTCTTGAGATGCTCTGGCTGTCCTGCCCAGGAAGTACGGCTGTTGTTCACCTCCTGACTCATCCTCACCCAGCTCTCCTGTGCACCACCTCCTGACTTCCTCCCTTTCTCCTGCCCCACCTTTGTGGAGAGCAGCTGTGCGGTGGTGTCCGGGCAGCACAGGGAAATCCCTTACCTTAGCTTGACCAAGTCATTGCTATGTGGGAAAAGGTTTCTTACTGAGGGTAAAGTATTTCTGAATGATAATCCTCACATAATAAAATGTGCTCAGTATAAATGTGTGTGTGGGTCTGGAGTTACCCACTCATGTACAGCAGCAAGTACATCTGAGCTCAAGATGTGTGTAGATAGACTAGCAGGAGGGGTGGTTAAGGGGCACTTTTCAAAGACAGACATTTAGCTGCTGTTAAAGCTATTGGTGGGTTGGGTTCATGAGCTGTCCAGGTTTTTAAGTTTTGACTTGAAACTGAGACTGTTCTTTTGAGTACAGCCAGTGAAGAGCTGTCAGGGAAAGCAGTGTCGGTAGTTGGAGTGCGAGTCAGAGTATCTTCAGTAGAAGTGGTGGTTATTGGAAAGGACGCTTGAGAGGGAGCTGAGATGTCTGAGGAGTTGTCTACTGACATAAGAAAACAAGTTCAACAACTGTCCTATACTTACAAGTTCATTTAAAAGTTAGCAGACCTTCAGCATGCTTCTCAGTTGTTGGAGCCTGGAAGTGCAGCAGACTGCCCACAAGTCTGCGTGCTGCTTTCCTACGTCAGCTGCTGCAGGTATCTCTGGTGGAAGTGGCTTTTGGCTGTTAGCAGCAATGCAGAAGCTGACATCACACCCACTTAAGATGGGATGGTGGCAGGTGGGTATTTATTTAACTTATCTCACCAAAAAATTGAACAAAAATGCTTTAAACAAAACCGTGTTCTTCTAGAAGCTGTTCTGATGCTTTGTTCGGCAATCCTGAAGTCTAAATAAATGTGTTTTTGGCACCCTTCAGACAGAACTAGCAGTCTTGTAGCGACTAGCTGCACTTGTTCCAGAACAGGAAGTGTGAGGGTTTTTCTCTGCCAGCTCACTGAACCACTCACTGAATCACCTTCATCAGCTGAGTGTGAGTCTGCAACCAGTTTTCTGTCAGCCGTGTCTAATTTAAGTGTGGAAGCCGTGGTCAAGTCTGAACAGTGCAGCCTGATATCACTTGTAAAATATGGCATCTCCACTCTGGCAAATGTTCTTAACACTCGAGATTTTAAATCTTTCACTCTGATGTCTTATGAACTAACACAGTGCCAGATGTTTGATCCGGCACCTAGGAGAGTCTTCTGTTTTCAATCTAACATTCCACAGCATTTGAGAGGCTTTAAATTCTAGGCCATTCACCACTGCTTGCTGGGATTTTTTTTTTTTTTTTTTGGTACTGATTTATGTCTTTTCTTGTGCTTTGAGCTGCATATTGCTAATAGCATAAATACAGAAGATGGAAATCGAGGCTTTTTGTCAGTAATACATTTGCATTGCCAAGCGGTAGTCAAGAATTTGTCTTTTTGTTTTTTTTTCTGCCTTGAGGGATTCAAGTCTGTGCAATGCCTGAGCACTTCCGAATTTGCTTTTGCAGTTGAATCTTAACCCTGTGCTACTCGGCTTTGTAGATTAATTGTGCTAGTCCAAAGTATTTTAGTTTCTTTTTCAAATACTGCTACAGTGCCCGAACTGAAGTCCCTTGGGCTGTGACCCCTGTATGCCGATAGCTTTTTGGTATGAAAGTACAATCCTTTTGGGCTGGGCTGGTAGGAAGGTTCCAAGGACAAAGGTTGCCCTATGTATCTACTGCATTATTGCTATTGTATTTCTCTGGATATGTACTGAGCTCCTTCAGAAATCTGTAATCAGTAGCCCCAGAACTGAACTTCTGTGGTATATGAACTGTAAAATATTTCATTTAAATGAAAGCAATGTTCTTGATCTGCAGTAAAGCTCAAGAGCTTGTGTTTTCATTGGATCTAATTTTAACTGCCTTTTTGTGGTACTCAAAGGCAAGTGCATGCCCTTAACTGAGAGCACTTGTCTTCCTTCAGTATGAGAAAAATTTGGTTTGTGTGTTGGTCAGTTGTGAAGTAATTTGTTTTCTTATATTATGCTTCTGATTGTGTTCCACATACACATTTGTCCTTTCTTTAGATACAAAAAAACTTAACTGTATTTGAAGAGTCATGCTTCTGGTACAGATAGAGTTAAATGTGAGTTTTTCCAACTTGATGAGATTCATTCTGGAAAGGAAAGCTACAGGTCTGCACGTTTGTGCTTTTTCAACACTGAGGTACTTAGCTGTCTGCATACTCTGAATTATGAAATAATTCTACAATATTTTCCTAATAATTGCACAAAATCATGTGTCATTGGCTTTATTTTTTCTTGTTTTCTACCCATGTAGATTGCCATCTAAATATGGATCAAGAAATCTGGTATTTTTGAGCAAGCTAGTGATAGAACTTTATCATCTAGGGAACAAACTAATTACTCACAGAGATCTGTTGTATTATATCATTATATCATTTCTAGTTTTGTAATCTTCATGTTGATTCTTGATAGTACAGATTTTGTGGAAGCAAGTTACAGACTAGACACAGCATTCCTATTGAGGAAAATTCTGGGTAGTGTAGAAACTGATCTATTACAGTATACGGTTTTGTAATATATGGCTTCTATACCACATACCATGTAATCATAGAGTCATTTGAGTTGGAAGGTACCCTTAATCTCCCCTGCCGTGAACAGGAGTCAGGGTGTTCAGAGCCTGGTCCAGCCTGACCATGTCTGTCTCCAGGGACGAGGCATCCACCACCTTTATGGGCAAAATATCCTGCTGCAACTGTCCATGTAGACCTATGGATTCAAGCAAATCAAGAAAAAAATACAGTTTTAAAAAAGATATTTGACTGTAAATTAAAACGCAGAAGTAGTTTCATGAAGTACAGAATTATTTCAGCTAACGTTCTGCTTCACCTCCCTCTCCCTGTAAACTGGGCCTTATTCACAGCTGTGTTTCCAGGACCTGTTGCTGTTCTGTTGGTAATCTCCCAGGCCTTTTTCAGTACTTTCCCTTGACTTTAAATACACACTGGGAGCTACTATCTTGGTCAGTAATTGCTAGATTCAACAAGCCAAAGATTCCTACCAAAATATTCTGGTCTTTGCAGTGCAAAAATCAAAATAACTTCTTCGAGTAGTGCAGTTCAGATCCTGGCTGCTGTGTGTAACCTGCACAACTTGGGCAAGTGGTGTGAGGTGACCTTTTGTAGCTGGATGGCCCTGGCTGGGGGTGGAAGTGTGGGCCTACTGCAGTGCAGTAGCACCATTAAGCCTGCAGAGATGCTTGCAGCGGGAGTGCTAAAAATGCATCAGTTGGGTCCTGAATGCTCTCTGTGTAGTTAGCCTTTTATTCCTTTTGTTTGCTCTGCAATGGCAGGTGGCTCTTCAAAGCATCTTTCTGCTTCTTCCTTGAGTACTAGGAGGTCATAATGCCTAGAGCCAGTGTGTGCTGGTGTGGGATGGTGTTGGCATGCAGTGTTGGTGTGAGGGGGAACATTTTTCTTCCTGCTAAGTGACAGGGGCTTCTGTGCTTCTCAGGGTTATGTTCAGCTTCCCAGGACACTGTGAAGACCCATGTAGTTCTGTTTGAAACCCTACTTCATGGGAATGGACTATCAGCAAGTAATCTGGGCTCTTAAGTTGGAGTTGGAATAACTTTTATAGGCTGCGCTATTTTTTGTGGGTTGTGTGGGTGTATTTTTATTTTAGCCTGAATGAAGCGTGCATGGCTAGGAAGAAGAGAAATGATCTTAAATGTTATTGTTCAGAGATTCTGATGTGACACTGCATACTTCTACTGAAGTCTGATTTGGGACTTGGCCCTCAATGAGCAAAAACTGGACTTCTCTTTAAAGCAGAGCTATGTGGGAGGAGGCAAAATGACTTCATTGTAGGCGAGGCCACTGCCGTTGTTTTCTGATGCTGTTGCGGTTGCTGCATTGGGTTGTGATTACAGAGGTCAAGGCACGGTCTCTTTCCTGTGAGAGGACGGGGATAGGTGTTGAGCAGATCAATTAGAAGCATACCCACTCAAGTGAAAAAGGATACAGTGGAGGTTGAATGTGAAACTCGGGCTGCGTTGGGTCCCCTTATGCTCAGTAACTGTCTTTATGAACTCAAATGCTAATCTGGTGTTTTAAACGACTTAAGGGTACTTGTCTGTAGCAGTCATTCTTGTCTTACAGCACTGTGTAATAATTCGTATCTGTATGACAATAAGGAACTAGATCCAACCTACTGGAGAAAATAATTTGCCCAATTTGATATTTGCTTTAAATAGCAATTAAATCAGTAAGTATGATGCTCTACAGTTAATTAAATTTAAATTCAATACGACTGAAATTGTTATGGTTTGGAAAAAAAAAAAAGTGCATGCAATAACAGAGGCTCATCTGTTCTAGCATAAAGCTGCCTTCAAACAGTTCCCTACAGGACTTCACATTACAGACTTCACAGGTCTTGGCCTCAGCCTCAGGAATATGTCAGTGGAACCTACCGCGAGGCTACACAGTGCTTAAACTTAAGCAGCATACCATAGTACAGAATGGGACTGATTATTCTGTGTAGATAAGTAGTATTATTAACTTTCAGTTTTTATGTGGAAAGGAACAGTTTACCAATTTACAGTGCCAGTTACTCAGCTGACTTTTCCAGAATTCTTAGAGCTATTCCCATTAGTACTGCTCTTTAAAGCTGTTCTAGTGGTAAGTAGGATTTCTGGTTCTAGGGCTCTTAATGTCTGAAATACCAGCACACCCAGTCCCCAGAGACCTGATCTCAGTGTGCAGAATAAGTTGATGACCAACAGTGGTTTCTTCCTGTAGTTTAGCTTGTGCTTTTATTCTTGATTCATTCTAGGAACACTTCAGGGGAAACAAAAGAACAGTGAATACTTATTCCCGTATTTGGTATAATTCCAGACAAAATAGGTATCCTTCCTCATTAAGTACTGGATGATGGTGCTTCTGGAAAAACCAGCCCTCCTTAAACTATGGACTTATCTTTAAATGGCCACATCAGGCTTATTTTCCTTGTGGCTGCATACAGTGCAGTTTTCTACATAGAATCATAGAGATGCTAAGCAATCAGGTAGCTCTAGTAGAGTGAAGAGGATTAAGATAAATGTTTGCCTCATTAGAACAGTAAAAGCTTGTATTTGCATATTTATATGTCCTTCTTTGGCAGATTCCATTAGCACTGTGCATTAGTAGGGTCATTTAAAATTACATTAAGAGTACGATTGGAATTAGTGGAGGTTATAAAGTATATGTTATGAAATACACATTTGGCTTTTAAGTGCTGATAGTGGAGGAGGAAAGAATAAATAAATGTAAAAGTCTGTTTCATCTCCTACATTGCTTTTTGTTCCTTTATATATGAGGGCAGCTCTGAAAATAATGTCTCCTGTTTTATTGTGTTGGCCTGTGACGTCAGAAGTGGATGTTGGTGTTATGGCAGTAGAAGTTGAACCTTCACACCAATATTCCATTACATGTGGTTGCTGTGTGACAGATGGCAGCAGAGGAGCAGTCTGACAGAATGGTGTCTGACATGGAAGTACACATGAAGCAAAGGTGTGTCACTGAATTCCTTCGTGGGGGGAAAATGGCAGCCACTGATGAACCAGTGGGCATCAGCACAGTGAGGTGGTGGTTGGTGCATTTCAGCAGTGGTGACAGTGACATGAAAGACAAGCCATGTTCTGGATGGCCATGCAGATTTTTGAGTATGGCATAGCAGGCTCTTGTTCATGGCTGGCAGAAAGTCTTAGCTAATGGTGGTGACTATGTTGAAGTGTTTTGTAGCTGAAAATTTGTTCTATCTACTAGTGTTACTGTGCTCTTTGTTGCAGCTTCCATGGAAAGAAATCGGAGGTATTACTTCTGGAGCAGCCTATGTAGTTGAATGAATTTACGTTGTTGTTGGTATTCCCAGTAGAGATCTGGTGTGGAGGGCGAACCCAATTTCAAAGCCTAGTTTCATTAACAGGCACTAATGAAGAAAGCCATTAGAATTAAGCAAACACAGCGTACTTCAGGAGAGCGTTTTAATCACGAGAAACATACTCCCTATTTCCTGCTGATCTAACCAGCTGCTTTACCTGCATCCATGTAGCTCATCTGTAAAAATACCCCTTAATTCTGAGACAGCAGATTTTAGTTGAGGAGTCCTGATCTTGCTAAGTGTTGCAATATATGCATAAACTCAGATTAACTAAACCTTAGTTGCATGCATCAGGGTAACCAAAATTAAATTGTTCTGAAGATGTTCTTGGGAGAACTAGAAATTACCAATACTGGGCAAGGAATGGAAGTTTGAAATTCAACGGGAAAATCAGAACACAATTCAGAGTTGTCAAATGAGACCAGTTTTGGTGACAGAGAATAAGTCTTAGAGTTGTAAGTCTGTAACCCTTTGCCAGTCCAGAAAGTTTCTTTTATGGGAAGGAATTGCAATGCTGTTTGTTCTGAAAACAGTTTTCACTATGTGAAAGAAATCAAGTGCTGCAGGAAGTATATTTGGGCTCTGTTGACAGTACAGCTTGTGCTTCTTGGTGTGTAGGCAGATAACTCACAGTCTGCAGACACTATAAGGATGTTCTGATGAATGTGAAGGTAATAGTTTGAGTGCGACAGAGAAGTATATTAGCCCAGTTAGTGAATTACTCATGAATAGCTATTTAGTCTGACCTGCTGAAAGCAGGTTTTCAGATAATTTCAGTGTTCAGGTAATGTCTTAATGGTACAGACAGAGATGTTCTTGTACATGTGGTCATTAGGTAGGTTGTTGCTTGACTCTTTTGGTATGTGGGCCTGCCCTTAGTCCAGAATATGCTTAAAAATACACTTAAAATTACAGGAAGATTTAGGTGCATTTTGCTGCTATACAGGAGGATTTTTCTTTGCATTGAGTCTGGGTAGTGGGAACCCTGTGCGCAGTCTCTGCTTTTCTCTTGGCTGAGCGACCCTTGTGCCTGAAGGTTAGGTTGACAGCAGCAGCTATGGTCTGATGCTGTTGTTTTTTCCAGTGAGATTACACAATTTCTTCTTGAAGAAAGAAGCTTATGGTATTTTTCTGCATGGATTTAATGACTGTTAGTTGTGTTCATCAAAACATGTGCAAGTGCTTTGCTGTTGGGTAGCTAATAGGCACTTAGTAAGCAACTGGTACTTTTGGCAGCCGCAATGAATTCTTGTCCCTTCTATTTTGAAGGTTTGAAGTCCCAGTAGCTGGAGTTCTCTGCCTACTGATTTCTCAGTTCTGTTATCCTCTGCACAGGCTCCTCCTTGGCAGCAACTTGGCAGGCTTTTTCCTTCTAGAATGTTCTGTAGAGCAGAGGCTTGCTACTTGGTGACCTATATGGGAAAACAGGCAAAAATGATGAAGCTTCCCAAAGAAGCATGAAGTGCTATGGAGCAGCTATGAAAAGCTGTTTGTGTGTCAGTTTTCTCGCTGGCTGGCTTTCAGCCTGCAGCTGTAAGAGGCAAGACAGTCTGATTGTAACCAGCCTGTTATGGCTTGTACTGAATCCCTGATACCTGGGAGCAGTTCAACAGCTGCTAAGTTGGAGTAGTGGAAAAGTCTTCAGTAGAAATTGCTAATTGTAACTTCCTACTTCTCTAGAATCCATTTAACTATTTGTACAGCTTTTCTTCCTGGTCTGCTACCAAAATGCAGCCAGAATCAGTGACTGGGTTGTGAGCTACTCCTTGTCTGGTAGCCAAGGCCATGAATTTTGCAACCAGTCACCAGTCTTTTAGGGGTGTATCCAGTTTTATTTAAAAATAATTTCATGAAGGCCTCAGTTAGATCTTCAAGTTAGAACTCAAGGAAACTTGTTTCTTTGCCATGCCACCCTCTTGGACTCTGAAAGTGTTCTGTCATTCTGCCCTTCTTGGATGCAGGGCTGGCTGTGAGGTACTAATCCTGTTGCTGTGCTCATTGGGACTGCAGGTGTACAAACAGGAAAGGAAAAAACAAAGGGGAAGTTAATATCGTCTGATTGCCAAAACAAAAAAGCAGCAATTTAGAAGCTAAAATTATGTCCAAGTTGGTAACAGGATACCGTGAACAATGAAGAATTAAAAAAAAAAATCTGTAGCTAAATGTGTCCTTTTAGGGCTTGTTCTGTATTTATTATATGCCGTTTGAAATTTGGAGGGTTGGAAGTCACCTCCGTGAAGTGAACTCATTTACTTTTTTGGTGTGTTACCTTTCTGAGAAGCTTAGTCATAAATGGTACTGTTGACAACTTTGGAATATACTCAAGATCTAAAACAGAGTAAAAGCCTCCTTTGGGGTCAGCCAGGGCAAGTCAAAACAGGATACCAGAGCTGGTAGGGGGAGGAGACTGCTTACTGTCTTTGGTTGTTGGGTTTTTTAAATGTAGCTGCACTAAAATATATGTCTTCTTCCTTCATTTCTGTTCCCGTCTTTCAGTCTCCAGTGAAGCAGCGTGTGAGAACTTTACTGTGGAGCACCACAGCTATGATCACTCTTTCTGTGGATGCCGCTTTCTTCTCTTGCTGTTTCTATTAGGAAGTAGAAGGGAATATACCTGGGGGCATTTTCCTAATGGCTGCCACAGCCTCTGTTGCG
This sequence comes from Lagopus leucura, assembly GCF_019238085.1. Lineage (NCBI taxonomy): Eukaryota > Metazoa > Chordata > Aves > Galliformes > Phasianidae > Lagopus > Lagopus leucura. The sequence continues at coordinate 4,058,590 of NW_024962269.1, forward strand.
TAGCTCTTAAGTGCCTGAATACTGTACAGCATGTGAGAGGGCTGGACTCCTGTGCTGGTTCTCACAGACAGTGTGCTTCTGCCCTGTGATGTGCGCTGGTTCCCCAGCAGGCTGAGCACCCGATCTTTGTTACGCAGAAGAGTGAAAAATGGATTGAATGTAAGAGGGAATGGCCATATCTGGGCTGGAGAGGTGGTGGGAGCCTAGCTTGATCCAGGTACGTTGTGTCCAGCTGCAATATGGAGTTTTGCGCCTTCTGGGGCACCCTAATAGTCCTCCCAGCTGTACAGATAGAATGACTGATTCTAACCTCATGTAGAAAATTGGTACTTGTCCTCTTGTTGATCAGTGCATGACCTTGAAATATTCAGTCTGGGTGTGCAGTCACACGCTGTTGGTCCCTGTGACTGTCATCCAGGCTTTCCTTTGGAGATCCTTCCCTTCCTGTGTGCCTTTGCCAATCTCTTCCTGTCCTCTGCTCTCGCAGAGCGGCCCCACTTTGTTACAGGCTTCATGTGGTTTTTGCATTTCTCTTAAATCTTGCCCATCATAGCACATATGCACTCTCATGGATAAGTTACACCTCCACTAGTGGTTCTAAACACATTTAACCTTGCCCAGGCAGTAGTGCTTAAGTGGTGAAAATGAAGCTGAAACTTGTATTTTGAGAAGTGCTGGGTTCTGTGCCTCGCACAGTGAAGGGAAGCTTGTGGTAAAGACAGGTGAAGTTTTATTTTATGCTTTGTAATAAGGGGATCGAGAAGAAGATGGAGTTCCAGCTCCATTCACGGGCCTGGTTTGTGAGTAGGTTGTGTTATTACTTAAATGCTATTATTCTGTGACTTCACAGTAGCTTAAGACATGTTCATTTTTTTAGTACTCCTTGCAGTAACTGCTGCTGGGTGTTGGAGAATTTCTAACAGCAGTGCACTGAAATGTATGCGCTATTCAATTTGTCATGTATTTGCATTAAATTGATGTTCATCACTGCTAACACCTCCAGTAGTCTGGAAAAATCTGCCATTAGGTGTTGCCTGCACACCGCAGGCACAGGTGTGTGTTGAAGATGATACAGGAAAGTCTCCCTGTAAAGCTAGCACAAGGCTGCTACTGTATAACTTAAAATGCAGACAGTATCTTTTTGAAGTTGTGGTTAGCGGTTCCTAAAAGCAATAGGACAACTTCAGGGCTGGATTCCAGAGTAAATCTGTTCTTGCAAAATGTTCTGTGGCAACTTTAATCCCTGCAAATAACTGAAACCTCTTTAACAATTGATTGAAAAGATATTTTCCCTTATGATAGCCCTTCTGAAGAACCAGTGGGCAGTTTTGGACTCATCAATGACTAAACTACTGGTGTGCTGTGTAGAGTCTTAGGCTTCACCTGGTGTTCTCCCTTGCAAACACTACGAAAGCCAAACCTTGCTAAACATTATGAAATTTGACAGGAGCAAACCCCAAAACATGATAGCTGCAGGCTGCATCCTGTGCTTTTGTGAGTAACGAGGTCCTGGCAGTCAGGCATTACAAGAGGTCTGCAGAAGCACATCTGTGTATCTAATGATTTGATTGTTTAAGCTACTGATGTTGAAGTGCTTTCCTTAATTGGATGAGACATGTTTGGCTGCGTATTAAGTATGAAAAACTACATTGTGAACAATCATACTGTTTCGCTGGGGAGCCAAAATGGCACGGGCTATGATAATTAGAGATCACATGTCTCATGTGCAGTGTATTTTTCCACTGTTACTTCACCAGAGGATACAGAATTGTGTGTTAAAAGAACCTTGTAGAAAACACGTTGTTATTTTTCAGTTAATATACCTGAATCCAACCAAAGTATGTGGTGGCTTCAGTATGGGTTTTGAGTGAGCTTGTAAATTCCAAACCTGTGTCACCAGATGAGTAACTGTACAACATCACATCCCAGCCTGTGTGCTGGGACAGCTGATGTATTCCATAACTCGTGCCTTTTCCTTCTCAGCACTAAGCTTACAGTCCTACAGCAGGACAGTGTGCTGTCCTCAAGTGACCTCAGCAGGGTGTATGGCCTGCTCCAGATGAGCCAACCCCAGCCTGCATCCAGTAGCATTAATGGTATTGGGAGATAACAGAGTGGCTGAGAGCTGTGTACACTTGCCTAGCATCACACCTACATCTGAGGGCTGCCAGAATGGGAGGAAATGCAGAAAGCATTGAAACTGCAGCTTTTAATTAGATTTCAGTGAAGTAATTTCAATGAAATGATATTAATGGACATCTGAAATGATAGAATGAGGTTTTATTGTAGTATGTATGAAACATAAAATTAATAGGGAATTGTAAAGTGAGGTGTTGATGTGCAGAACATAATCTGACAAGACATCCCTGTCATGGGTTTTTAGATACTGGTTTCTGTATTTAAACACAGTGCAATCTGCAGAAAAGACAGTTTGCATCATTTATGATACAAATCCAGAAATTCTACTGAAGAATGTTTCTAATAGCTTGTTCCTTTAGCCTAAAAAAATCTAAATTAAGAAAGCTGACTCTTAATTATGAATGTATTGATAGGATGAGTTTGAGATGCTAAAGCCTGTGTTCTTACAATAATGAAATAAACATACAGGTTTATTCATTTGCTGTAGTTGCTACCTTTATAGGTGTACAAATTTTAAAAGAGAAGATCTGTGTGTGTGTGCTGAAGGTTATCTTGGAGGGTACCTGAAGCTCCAGTTCTGTGAGCAATGATAACACCCTTAACTTCGGTGTGGTAGAGCAACTGGCCTTTGTAACTTCCATTTTCTGTTAGTGCTCTGAAATCTGAACTGTGCAGACATGGATGAGAAAGCTTACATCTTGTGGGTTATGTATTCCATTATTTTTTTTTTTCCTTTTAGAGAGCACTACCTATAAAAATGGGTAGGATAGCTCAGTTGTCTCTCCTTCCAGTTCTGTGGGATAAACATTCATAATAATAAAAGTGGGAGAACAGGTTGACAAGCTATTATAAATAGCTGGATGTTTCATGGTTCTTTGTTCTTTTATAATGCTAAATTTAAAATTAGAGGAATTGCATCTTCAAAAGCTTGAATGAGTTTCAGTACTCCAGCTGTTGAATAATTCACGTTAAAGTTTGTGCATTGTTTATGGTACCAGAAAGAACCTCAAGCAACTTTTTTAAAAAGAGATTTACCACCTTCCTTTGTTCACCTCTGGCTAGTAACATTTGAAAACAAAATGTGCTGCAAAATCGTTGCATCTGTGCAAAGATTGGCAGCATGCCTGGCCTCAGCACTGTTATGAGTGCCCTCCAAATCTTCCCCCTTTCTTTTTTGTTTTTATTCTATGGAAAAAATGCTCCAATGCACTTCAAGTTGGTTTCCAGCCTGGCTTTTTTTTTTTTTTTTTTTTTTTTGTTATCAGGTTTGTATGGCTGCTATGGCCCAGAACAAGCAGCTTGGCTATGAAGTGAGCTGTACTGGAGCGTTGTGTTAGGCTTATTGATAGAGGCTGAAGGGGTGTCTGTCCGTCTTTAGGAAACTTGTAACTAACTTCTTCAGGCTGTGCTAGAATGATGGCTAGCAGAGCATAGTATCAAGGAGCAGGTTAGGGTTTTTTTCTAATTGATTAGCAGAAAAGAGTGACTGACAGCGGTCACAAAGAATTGGGATTATGTAGAGGAAGAAACCCCACTTGAGATCCCTAAGAAAGGGCTTTCCTGTAAATTCGTAACTAGTTGGTTGGTTTTTTTTTTTTCAGTGGGAAAAATAGATTGTTGTGGAAATAATTTTATAAATGTAGAAGCGCCTACTGCAGCAGTGCCTTGTTTTCAAACATAACAGATCAGTGCTCCAAAAGTTTATGGCATTGAGTCAAATTCTTGATAGTCTAAGAACCTTACCTAAACGTATCAATCTGGAATCTGGGGAGGACACTGAATATGCAGTAGTAGAAAATGAACTGTAGTTGTGGTCTGCAGTCAGCTGCAACGTCTCTGTTGCTGCACACATCTACCTTTAATTTCTGAAGTAGCAGAAGGTTTGGGTTGTGGCCTGTTGCTTAAGCAGAAATTCACCTGAGCCATTCTCAAGAACCAGATGTGCTATGGATGCCTGCTGCTTTACAAAATCAAAGGTCATATGAGGCAAAAATGGGTAGCACTCATAGGGAAGAAAAAGGGACAGAACACAATTGTGTAAGTGGCGGAGTTAGAATAAAGCTCTTTATGTGTTCCAGTGACTGAAATGAAAGCCCTGGAAATGGACCAGTAGGGTTGGTGTTATCCAAAGGCTAATTAGAGTGTGCTGAACCCTTAGAGTCAGCACCATGGGAGTCTGGAGAGTGTGTCAGTATTTCTTTCTTAGGAAGCTGCTTCTAGGATGCATGGCTTCTAGGACTCCCTCCACTACTTAGTACTTTTTGTTTTTCCTCTGGTTCTTGGTCCAACTTGTGCTTCAGAATTTCAAGCCCTGGTATGAGGAATGTGACGAAAGAAGCTGGTGTTGAAGGAGTAACATATTGGGGGGATGTGTCAGAGTTCATGATAGACCTGTGCAGGGTTAGCGAAAATCAGACTAGGTGTAACTCTGCGTACCTCTTGGTGAAGTAGTAACCTTACATGATGAAGGTGCATGTGTGCAGCTGAGGGGTTTGTGGCAGAGTGCCCTCCTGCTGACCAGCTACAGCTGCTGGTGTGGCATTTGGGTCCATTTGTTCATTGCCACTTCAACTGCACTGTTTTCATGCAGCTAGAATAAGGCAGCATTTATGTCACAGTTGTCCTGTGGTTCTGAGGGGTTATGAAGAATGTCATTTAGCAACCTGACATGTAAACTTGAAGGAAAACTGCTTCAGTACAATTTGCCATTTTGAGCCAGAACTTTATTTTAAAAGGGCTGAAGATCTTGACTTGTGTACTTAGTATAGGGCAAAAAGAAAAACAAAAGAGAAAAAAGAAAAAGCTGCCTCTGAGGGCTTCAACAGAATATAATGGATTGAGATGGCTAAAAGCAGATAAATGCTAGGTTATCAATGTTCTTTTTATTTTGTGTATAGGCTGTGTGGGGCCTGAGTGGGAAGAAGAGTACTCTTTCTTAATTGAAATACGAAGCTTAGATGTAAAGTCAATATACAGCTGGAGTTTTGTAGCTGAGTACTGTGTGAAACTCAGCTGGCTTTAGTTCACACTTCTAATGACTCTTTTTTTTCTTGTTTGCTTGGTTTCTGTGGGTTTGATCTGGGGCTCAGTGGCTTTGTGTCAAATCCTGACAAGCTGAAGTCTTTGGACCATTGTGTATCTAAAACTTAAATGTTTTCCTGATTCTTTTTTTTCTCAGATGTGGAGACTTCAGTAAATATGATCTAGCTTGAATTTTACTTGTTCTGAGTTTTCATTGTGAAGTTCAGCATTTGCTGAAGATGAAAGCTAGCAAGCTTTCTGTTTTGAGGGTAAGATACTAAAGACTTTTACTGTTAAAGAATATAAACAAGCTACTGATTAATCATTTAAAAATTATTATCCAATAAAATCTAGTTATTATTATCTAATAAAATAGGACTTGAATCTCTAACTTGATAGAGAAAAAGATGATGGTGATGAAGAAGGGAACAGTGCAGAATGTAAAATACTGAATAGAGATTTGCATCAACACAGTCTTGAGGTTATTCGCTCGGCCTGGGTTTCAATTTTTGAATGCTTTGCATCTTTTCACTTGAGTGTTAGAGCTGAACCTCATTAAAACTTACAGTTTTAATGAGGTGTCTTCAATGAAGAAAACATTAAGTTTTCTGATAGAAAGCCATGGTCAGACATAGCTGTGGAAAAATTGAAGGGGACAGAAGATGCAGTACCATCACTGCTGTACTTCAGCAAGCACTGCTGTACTTCAGACGTGCTTTGTATTAAATTCCAGTAATAAATAAAGATTCCAGTAATTTTTCTGCAGTATATACAGCAGTTCTGTTTTTTCCTGAGGCTGATTCTTACTTTTCTGCTGTTTCCTTTTAGAAGAGATCGTTTGAAACGATGTGTCTTTGCAGTATTGATTTACAGGCATAAACGGGTATTTAATTCTGAAAAATAGGTGATAAAGCTACTGGCTGTGTGAAACAAGCCTTTTTAAAAGTCGATTAAAACACAGTTGGAGTACATTCAGTGCTTGTTTGGCTGGTGTCCCTGATTAAAACATAATTATGCCAATTCAGCATCTGCAAGACTGCATCTAATATGTATTCTGATAGTATTTGCTTTCTATAGCAGATATATGGCAAAAGCTCTTTTACAAATGAAATCAGCTGTCAGTAATCTGTTAAAAGCTTATAGCTATGAAGGGCTGGATGTCTGAACTAGTTTTCTGTTAGTTTTCTTATTCCAGTAATTTAAATGCTAAATATCTACATTAAACATTCTAACATTAAAAAAAAAAAAAAGTTAAAAACAAGAAGGAAGAAACCCACAAACTTCAGGAGCAGAGTAGCAGTTTCTTGTAAAAAGCCACCTTTTGTAGGTCAGTAGAACTGCCACTTAACCTGTTAAATGAACTTCTGCACCAAGTTGATGAAGACACTAGGGGGATGCAATTCTAGGGATCAAACATAAGCATGGCTGCAGCCTGTGCAGTAACCAAAAAGACCCAATCACATAGCTGTCAAAGGTTGTATTGTAAATTGTTTAATAATTCAACTAACAACCTTGGTGTTCCATTGGAGTGGAATGAGCTCTTCGTGTTCCAAGTGCATTTCTGTGCTTCCATCTTTCTGGGGCATCAGCTTTACTGGAAGACACAATGTGCTACTTAGCCAGTAGAGATCGCTACTAGTAGAGATCTACTAGTAGAGATATATCCATCTTTGGCTTTTTTCTTCTCAGTGCCTTATGAATTGTTATGGAAATGTACAAGTCTGTGGAGTTGGTATATAAGCTTAGTGAAAATTACAGTAAATAATTAAAAGTATGAGATATAACAGGAAAAAGGTATGACAACCTTATGAAATCTTAAGCAGGCCATGTTATTTGGAAACTTGTTCATTGACTCGGAAGATTGTAATAAAAGTCAGTGAAATAAAGTCAAGGTATTAAAAGAAAACAAGCTAGTTATTCTATAAAGCTATTACACACTGTTGATGAAGCTGCCCTTATTACAGAGCTGACTGAATAAACATGCTAGAAATTTAGCAGGATTTCAAATCGTAATTTCTATATGAATAATGGGTATGTGGGGGATGGTCTGGATATGATTCTGGGTTACACTCAGTGGGGTCTCTTTGCCTTGAGGTAGTGTCCTTGTTCGTTAAAATAGAAATCAATTTTCATCAATCAATAGGATGAATTTCCTTGTGCAGATTGGCCCTAGCAAGTAAGTATTTTCATTCAGTAAGTTCCCATTTCTGTATCTCTACCTTGAGCAGCTTGGGCTTTTCTTGCTGTTACCACTTGCCATGCAGAAGAGAGAGTGCTTAGGTTTGGTCCTTATGTGTGTATCTGAAAACCCAGGGTGGTCTGCAAAGTTCTTTGAACTGGATCTTAACAGCCTTGGTGTGGGGTGAGAAGAGGAACTTACTGACAGGCTGGCAGGAGAATGTGCTTTCTGGTGTTCTGTGAGCTCTGGTGTGGTTGCTGGGGGATCCTGCTGCCTTAAACCCGAAGCAATCTGCAATTTGCAGACCAGGATGGGGGATGAAGGTATGCCTGAGAAAGGGAAGCTTTCTTTTTAAAGTCTGCTACTCACTGAGTGAAATTTGTCAGGTCCGATGCTTGCTGCCTTTCCAAGATTTTGCTTCCTGTTGATTTTAGATTAAAAACAACTTTTTGGGAATAGTGTGGACTTGTAGGATTTGATTCTTTGGAAGTGGATGCGTAAGTGATTCCTGAAGTGGGATGCTCAAAAGAATTCTCGCTTGTGTTATGTAATATTAAAAAAAAAGAAAAAAAGAAAAAGGAAGCATCTGTTTCTGCAAAAACTGGAATAAAAATCAAGGTTGGATTCTTCCAGAGTTAAAATAAAGATTTAATCAATGTATCTAACAGTCTACCACACTTTGAAGCCAAGTCTGACTTCTTTGCATGAATAGCAAAACTGGAAAGCTAATAAAAAGGAATTTGTAGGCTAAGCCACAGGCAGCTTGCGTGCTGCTGTCAGCTCCTGGTAGGGGAGTGAATGCTCTCCCTGAGCCTTTCCCCTGTTGTCCTGAGTCAGTACCGTGGGGGTAAACAGGAAGCTGCTGTAGTCCCACAACCTCTAGCATGTGTTTACTCAGCACCCTGTGAAATTAAAGAAACACAGAAAGCAGTTCTTACATGGGAGCCTCCCCTGCTCCTGGGCCCCTGCTGCCTGCCCCAGTGAGCACCTCCTGCCCTAGCATACCTGAGCTCTGCTGTCAAATGTGGCCTGAGGGTGTTGTGGGGCTCTTTCATCCAGTGTTAAAGCAGGCATTTTTGCAGCCACTTAAGTGGGAAAATCCCAGATAAACTCAACTGTAGGTGCTGAATTTCTGCATCCAGGCCTTCAGCAAATGCATTCCATACCCTCTGATCCCAGTACAGCAATGGTTACCTCACCTGTCAGTCCCTGCTGCTGCAGTGCTGTGTCTCCAGGCGAGCGTGCTGTGGTTGTGCCAACTGAGCAGATCGATGCTGCTATCTTAAAATAGGCTGCTTTGGAGCCACTGAGCAGTCCTGTGGGCAGACTAATAAATCAGCAGTAGACTTAATTTGGCATGTCTTAGACATCTTAGCACTGCATTACACTAATAAAGATTTGAGGCGTCAGCACAAGGATGCTTTCTGGTATCTGTTGTGCAAAAACCATTCTTGGTCACAGTTTTCTGCTGTACTGCAACTTTTGCTGTTTTATTGTGATACTTACTTTTTTTTTCTAGTCTGAGATAACACAGGCACATGACTATGGGAGAGTTTCTATGTGTGTGTGTGTATATACACACACATGTAGGTTGCTCTGAAAGGTAATGCTTCCTACTTATTTCCATGGAAACCACAGCAGATACGCAGAGCACAGTAACACTATTTGCTAGAGCAAATTATCGGCTACAAAATAGTATTTTTCCACACAGTCATTCCATTAGCTGTGCTTTTTTGCCAGTGCTGAGTGGGACCTTGTATGCTACCCATGAACAACTGCACCAGTGGAGGTGACCCGCTGTCACCACTGCTAAAGCAGGCTGCCTTACTGTGCTCACGTCCCCTGGTTGGTCCCCATAAAAGCTGTTCAGAGAGCGTCAATGAATGTCGATGAGTGCTATTTCTTCCATGTGGAGGAATTAAATTCTATCCTTCTGCTTCATACACACTTCCATGTCAAAATGCCATTTTGTCAGGCTGCCCCTCTGCTGCCGTCTGTCACGCAGCAACAAAATGTAGAATTACTTAGCTGCGTAGAGAAATCGGTTGCCTGTAAAATGTTCTATCACACAGGAAGTGACTTGCCTCCCCTGAGGCACTGCTGGGGACAGACTTGGGCCTTAAAGTGTCAGGTTAATGTCTCATCAGTATCAGCCTGGTGAGGAAACAAATACCTTGATTTTATCGTGAATCAAAAGGGTCAATAGGAGAGAAGGGGGAAGAGCAGCTTCCAATTCCTGTTTGTTTACAGTGTACAAAGAGGGCAGTGACTGAGCAGAAAGGAATCCACTGGGGCGAGTTGTGGCCTGTGAGCATGGTTTGGTGCTAAGGGCTGAGCTTCCAGGGGCTGCAAGAAGTGGGCAGGGAAACGAAGTGGGAACATCAGCTAGAGCAGGACATGTTTGTGATGGCATTACTATAATATGCCACTGGTTTTACTTTCTCCAAAAGCTTCAGCTGGCACCAGTATGCAGAGAGCACCACAGCATCAAAATGCTCTTTCTGATGGTGCGTATGGAAGACAGTGGTCCATGTGTAGAGCTTCTGAGTCATGCTGTTCTGAGGTTCTTCTTTCTGGGAACCAGATGGTGAGCTCCCACTTGACTTCAGTTCCTTATTTAGTTTCAGGATCATCAAGGAAAAATATTTTCAATATGATGCTAAAGGAGAGTCTATGGTATTTTGTCTAAATCTGCTGATGGAGTTTTCAAACCACATATTTTAATTAAAGATGATTTATTTTTGTAAATCACATAGGAAGGCTCACAGTAAATTGATTATAGATAAATTGTTTTCTGTTGATTAAAAAGAAAAGAAAAAAAAAGAAAAGTTTTTTTTTTTTCCTGAAGGGGTGGAACAGATACTTGGGAGCAATCCATCTGTACAGAGATTTGTGGTCTTCAGCCTCTGAGGTCCCAGATGCCGTGCAGTATTTTGGGGGAGATTATATTTAAGTACTCTTATATTGTGTATGTACCAAAATGAGTTTTAGTACTTGATGGAACTGGGATAGCACATTTTGGTTAAAATGTGTAGCATTTATTTGAGATATATGGTTGCATAAAACCTTTTAAAACCAGTTTTTGATGGAGAAGAGCGTTAGGAAACATTATTTTTAAGAGCTAGTACAGCTAAGATAGAACTTGTTTCTTGTAATTTTTCTTTTGCATTTTCCTTACACAATATAAGAATATACAGTGCAATTTAGAGATGAAAAGTTAGTGTGAGTAGATGCTGCTCAGTAGACGGTTGGAATGGTGTGCATGTATAACCTGACTAAATTTTGCAATTACCTGTTCTTAATCCACCCCCATCAGAATTTTGCTATTCATGCCACAAAGTACAGGTGAAATGTGGCACACCTCTGGAGGCTGCTCAGTCAGTCAGGTAAAGCAGTTAATGTTCAACATTAAGTCAACCCTGTTAAGTAGTTAACAGCAGTGCATTTTCCTGAGATTACTTCTTGGAACATTGTGCCACAGCCACCCAAAAAGCTGTGGGATAGGCAAACATACCTTTACAGCTCACTAGCTACGTTTTGTGCCTGCTGTCTGTGGAAGTTGTATGAGAAACCTAAGCACGCTACCATGATCTGCTCATAAATTCATTCATGTCTTTAATTTATTCTGTAGAATATGTGCCTTTTTATAAAGAAACTTTTTTTTTTTTAATTTTTTAATTCTGATGCAATGCCTGTTGCCCATAGTCAGACACTGAAGTAATTTTTATGTTGGTGATTTTTTGTTATTTATCTCACAGGAGTGGTGATGGTTTACTGACTCCTGAAAACGAGCATAATGTGCACACCCTGTCAACATCTCTTGTTCTTATAGCTTGTGTTGTTTTACACGTGTGCATTTGCTATTCAGCTAAGAAGGCTCTAGTTTCTCCTGCCCTCCTTGAGCAGGAGGCAGTGCTGGGGGCATATCCCAGGGCCACCCCTGCTGCACCTGCAGCCCAATGTGGGTTGGCTAAGTGGCTGGAGGGGGGAGAGCGTTTGGGCAACTGGACTTCCCACTGCATGTAATCTGCTCTGGAGTCAATCTGAGCCCCCCTGGGCTGAGCCTTGCCCTACAGCAAGCTGAGAATTGACTTCTTCCCTAACTGCGTTTTTTGGGATATGAACCTGCTAGTAGTTTCCATGCTTTAATATGTTTTTGGTATTTTTAGTTCTTTGTATGAAATGTCTGCTGTGCAGCTAGATGCTGAAATTTTTGTTCTGCTTTTTTCTCAAATATTTAAACAGCAAATTTTGTCTCCATTAATGTTTCCCCTGTGTTCAATTTAAATTATTTGTCCTTGATCTTTGTCCATCTAGCTACTGCTTCTGTCTTCCCTTAACTACATCTTTCAAATATGATCACATCATTGCAGTAAATGTCTGTTTGTTCTAACGTTGTGTGTACAAGAGCTGTTTGAAGCACTTTTCCACTGTGGTGTCTCAGTTTCAATTACCTTATTTGAGGACCAAAATTCACATTAAGTTCTTATAAAATATTTTCTACTGAGAAGAGCAGACTGTTTTCTTTCATTGGAACACATGAATGATTCTTGTAATTGGATGGTAAAAGTTTGCTGTTTTGGTGGATGGTATTGCAAGAAGCTTGCGGAAGCGTTGACATCAGGTATAGAGTAAGTGGTGTGCAGCTTTTTCAGCATGATGTGTTGTAATCATGATACTAATCTGAGCAGAGGGACAAAAAACTACAAGGATTTTGTGCAATAGCACTGTCATACCTGAAAAGGGAAAGAAAAGGTCACGCTTAGGATCTTTTGATACTTAATCCTTCATGGGGGCTGAGTCCCTACTGGATGCTGATGGAGGATGAATGTTTGCTACTGAAAACAGCAGTCTGGAATGCAGTGTGGCATTTCTTTCAGTTATGGGAACCAAGGAATGATTTTCTATGATATGTAAATTGTTGTATTTTAGACAGCGCTGATGGAGCACAAGAGAAACAAGGCATTTTCTCAGGGCAGAATAGGCAGTCTCTTCTGATCCCTTGTTTTTAGCACTTCACTTTTAGATGTACTATTTTTAGACAGCTTGAAATACAAAAATATTTGCTTTTTCTCCAGTTAAAAGAAAGCCCTGTTGTGACACAGCATGACTCAGTCTTTTTATAGCCACATCAAATACGTGTTGCTGAAGATAACACAAACATATATAAACAATGATAAAGGCAAAAATAAGAAACTGTGAGTTGCTATTGTACCATGAGGTGTAGGCCAGCAACAAAAGTTCTGAAAATAAATGTCTCATCAATATTTATTATTCATCCTGAACAAAACAATACTGTGCTTTAACCATGTCATACCAAAAGTAGTACAAGAAGCCTAGAAAGTAGTTAGTATTAGTACATCATTCTTTACATCTCCAGAACTGCCTTGGCAGTAAGTCATGAAATCCACTCAGTGTTGATGGTGCTGTCGCCCTCATGTCCTCAGTAAGATGTTCCTATCTCCTGCTGTTCATGTAGCTATTGCCTTAAGCTGTTAACCCGTGGGTGCTAAGAGAAATTTGCAGCATTTCAGTGGAGTTAATTCTAGGCTCTTCAGAGTCTTGGTAGGCTTGATGCTGAAGATGGTGAAATTGCTGAGGTGTGCAGGGCAGCACTGCCGTTCCCAGCCCGCTGGTGCTGGGGCTGAGCTCCTGCCACAGAGCCTCTCAAACAGAAGGCCTTTGGCTCACGGGGCCGTCTTGTGACTCATAAATATTATTCTTGTCAGAGAGCAAAGCAGATCTGATTTTGAGCCCTCAGCAGCAACCGCATGAATAATAACAGCTGACAGCAGTGCCATACACTCCTTTAATTCCAGCTTTTTGGGCCAGCTGAGTTTCTGTGTGCTGCTCCGAGCGCAGGCTACAGCAGCCCTGGCAGCCAGGCTTGTTAGCACTCACTTCTCTCTCAGCCATGGCTTTTCTCCTTGAAGAGGTACCGTGGCTTTTTGCAGGCCACTGATAGGGTAATCTGCTGAGCTTATCTTTTTGCATCAGTTTAGGCTTTAATGTTGTAACACAAAGACATGTATTAGGCTGCTAGGCCCAGCCAAGCTCTATGCCAGCCCAGCCCTTCCCATGTCACTATTTCATTAAGCTAATGAAATAAATACATTAGGACAATCTCTATTTGAAAATCACTTTACTGGTTCGGTTTGTTCTGCAAGGATGTAAAAATTAAATCCAGATGCATCAAGACTCAAAGAAAAAATGTATTCTGAGGTGTAATTTATCACAGAATGGTTTGAGTTGGAAGGGACCCTTAAAGGTCATCTCATCCAACTCCCCTGCAGTGCACAGGGGCACCTACTGCTCCATCAGGCTCTCAGAGCACCGTCCAGCCTGACTTTAGAAGTCCCCAAGGACAGTGTATTCCACCACCTCTCTGGGCGACCTGTGCCTCACCACTTTATTGTAAAAATATAAAAAAATTCTTTCCTATATCCAATCTAAATCTCCCATCTTTTAGTCTGAAACTGTTTCCTCTTGTCCTGTCACAGTAGACTGCTAAAAAGTCTGTCCCCTTCCTTCTTATGGCCTCCCTTTAGGTACTGAAAGGCTGCTATCAGGTCTCCTCAGAACCTTTTCTTCTCCAGGCTGAACAGCCCCAGTTCTCAGCCTGTAGGAGAGGTATTCCATCCCTTCGACAGTTTTTGTGGCCCTACTCTTGCCATGGTCTCACAGGTCCGTGTGTCTCCTGTGCTCCATATCTGGACACAGTGCCCCAGGTGAGGTCTCACCATTGCAGAGCAGAGGGGCAAGGCCACCTTCCTCACCCTTCTTTGGATGCAGCCCAGGATACAGTTGGCTTTCTGCGCAGTGAGGGAGCATTGCTGGCCCTTTGGCACCTTGCTCTGTTATCGTTCCTGTGTATGTTCCTTTTTGCTTCTATTACCTTCATACCGTATTTCACTCTTCCAGATTTTTTACCATTGATATTGTTTATTGTTAGTAAAACTGGCTTGCTCAGTTATCTTGGTTTACTTGTAACTCCTTCAAAGAACGTAAGACAAGGCTAACTATAATTTGATTACATGCAAACTTTTCCTGCCTGGTGTTACATTCCTTAGAATTTTCCATTCCATGAGCAGATCCTTTTCCATTCACTGCCTGTGCTTCTTCATTAGTAAGTGAACAATATCAGCCCTTAGGATTAATTTATGAGGAACAGCAGTCCTTGCCTATTAAGTTCTTCTCCTGGTTTCCTACCTACTCTTTGGCTAAGTCTGCACAGCTTTCTACAAATCCAGCTTACTGTACCGTCATCATTTAAAAATCCTCATTGTGTATGTATATATTACAGTATTATTTGTCTGATTCTGAAAATGATCCTAATTGTATTTTCTCAAAGAACATTTTGTTCAGTTTTGTCTGAGTTATTTGTTGCAAGCATATCAAGTATAATTTTGAGATGGAAAATTTTTCGCATGTGTTAGAATTTTGGGAGGGACATCTAAAGTACGTTTCTATTGTTTGCTTCTTGAACAAGTTCTGAGAATTGAATTGCAGATATTGTAATTTTCAAACCTCTAGGAAAGGTGCAGCACTGGAGAGGCCTGAGGAGTGCCTTTACAACTCCTATGACACGGATTTATTCAGATGGTTTATGATGGGAAGATCTTTTCTATTTCAGAGCAATAGGAGAATGAGGTAACTGTCAGCTGATGATAGTCCCAGTTGGAAGGGCCTGAGGTTGATAAATTTGCATCAGACTCTGTAGCTACCATTCTATGATTTATGGTTGGAAGAGCAAGAACTTGAGGATCGTCGTGTAGGAACAGCACTCTGTTTTGCTACCTGGACTGAGGAGATGCTAGCCACTGCTGCCTGTCCTGCTCTAGGTTCCTGAGAAAAGGCAGGGTGAGGGCAAAGCTTAAACATGTAGGTGAAATTAGTCACTATTAAAGCTTGCATTTATTTCTAGATCTATAGGAGAAATCTAATAATAGTCTGCCAATGGTTTGTCACTTCTCCGTGCATTTTCATGTATGCCTGTGCTTCAAGGAAAAAATAGTCCCAGACTACTGGTAGGAACTTATTTAGTTTAATTCAATATTATTGTGAACTACTTGGTGCTGTAACTGTCAGCTGTCTCCATGCAATATGCTTCGTGGACATTTAGACTGCTGCCTTTTCCATTTGACTGTCTGATACTGTGGTACTTGGATTTGCTGGCAGCTGTTCGTTAAATCAGTGGGTAAGCACAGGGGTGAGCAGCTCTCAAGGTAAGCTGAGTCTTCTGGCACTGCCCCTCTTGCTTTCATTGTTGCATTACTTTTGGAAAGAACCTTCTGGCCCGGTAATGTGTAACTTGCAGTCAGCAGCAGTCACTGACTTCCATAAAGCTTGCTGTTACACAAACTGCGTGCACATTTTCCATACATCCCATGGCTTTGTGAGCTCTGTCCTTTTCTCACTGACCTTGCTGTCTCTGATATCATGCTTCTAATGGGCAGCTTGATTGTTTCCTACAGTCTCCTTTCTTACAAGTTTTCTGTAGTTTACTCCATTTTCCAATACTAAACCACGCTCTGCATAGCTTTATGAAATCTGTCATTCTCTGTGTTTATTTTTATACTATACCTTTTTTTAATCCATGCTGCCTGTCTCTTTTTTCAAGCACAATATCACAAATAGCTGATGAGTGCACTGGAGGAAATTATGTCTTCCTGCTGGACTTCCCTTTACTCAGATAACCTGACATCCAGCTGAGGTTTCAGTCATATGTTTTACAGCAATTTCCAAAAATTAATTGGTTCCTTCATTTACTCAGTGTTTCCAGATCATTGCTTCCATTATGCAAATATGAAATGGACATGTCTTACGTGAACTGAAATGGTTTTAAGATTGTTATTTTATTTAAGCTCATGTAAGGTTATTTGATGTTTAAGAGGACTGATGAGATTGTGTGCTTTCAGGTGTATTTTCCCCTGCTATCCTGTTTTTAAAAGTATTCTTTTCATTATCGATTACAAATACTCTTCAGTGTTGTTAGTGGTGATGGATAGCAGTAGTTAAAGACTTAATAAAAACAGGGGTAAAGCCTAGAAGTCTCCTGTGCTGTCTGCAGTGGGCAAATGAGTCTGTTTTTAGCGCAGGTTAATTTGAGATCAAATCCAGCTGGTCTTATTTACCATCTGTAATTATGCATTATGTTATTCTGCAAAATACGTTATAATAAGTTGCATGTATTCTGATGAGTATGACTTGATCCTGTAAAATGCATCTCACTGTTTGAAATTGTGATGCTAAGAAAGAGGAGGAATATACCAGATGACTGTTTTGTTAACCACTTCTTTCTTGACAGCATGCATGGCAATTTATTAGTGTAAAATGTATTCATTTCAGTATTACTAATTTGAGAATTCAGACTTAAAGTGCAGAAATACAGGAGTGCCGTGAGAATTACCTGTCAGACTCGAGGAATAGTTTTGGGATTAGAGAGCATTTAATCTAGACTGGATTTAATGTGTTTGTGGTTGCATCCATAGAAACGTAACTACAGTTCAAATCAGCTGGAAAAAAAACAGATTTTGATTTCAACTGGTACAAATTGAAATGTCACGAGTTTTCAGTAGCATCCTGAAATAGTAGTCTCTAAGTGTGGGGAGAGATTATCTATTCAGATGTCAGTTATGCACAGTGACTAACAGCTCAGAAGGGGCTGTTCAGGCACACAGCCTGTCAGGCTGTGCAGCATCATCTGCAGAACACCACTGAATGCCTTTGACATCAGTCTCACAGCTCCTATGAGAGTAGCAGCATCATATGTCCAGTTTTGGATTAGAAGACTGGAGAATCCAGGGTATCCCCATTTAATGCAGTTCAGATGGTTAATTATCCTCACGACTAATAGTTGCATTGCAGGAGTCTAATTTTTGCATCCTAAACTTCTAAGGATCTCAGTTGGAAATTCTTTTTTTTCCCCTGCATGTTTTAGAATTGCCTGACGTCTGAGAGCACTTCCACGTGTAGACATTCACAAAACCCTGTGAAATTATTGCTATTTTTGGAGGGCAGTGCAGTGCTTTAATTAATAGTTCAGAGATGTGTAAGGTGACATTATTTGTGTATGCTTTTCAATAGCTGGGTCAAGGGATAGAATTCAGTGTGAGCAATACATTTTGGAAACTGGAATTAGACTGGTTGCTTTCAGATATTTCATGCTAATGAGAAATATTGTAACCTTTTTTTTTTTATATACTTATTGTGTTTTCCTGCAGGGAAGCAAAGGGCACTACAGATATCACTGGCAGAGCCACAATGTCAAGCACAGCGGAGTGGACGATATGGTCCTTCTTTCCAAAATCACAGAAGATTCCATAGTGGAGAACCTAAAGAAGCGATACATGGATGATTATATTTTTGTATCCTTTCTAGTATTGCTGTTAGTTGGGCTCTGTGGGTGTATCATAGCGTCATATCATAGCATCATAGGAAGCCCTGGGTTGAAAAGGACCACAGTGCTCATCTTGTTTCAACCCCCTGCTATGTGCAGGGTCGGCAGCCATCAAACCAGGCTGCCCAGAGCCACATCCAGCCTGGCCTTGAATGCCTCTCTGGGGATGGGGCATCCACAGCCTCCTGGGGCAACCTGTTCCAGTGCTTCACCACTCTCTGAGTGAAGAATTTCCTCCTAATATCTAACTTAAACCTCCCTGAAGGTTGAAATTAAGATGCTGTACAATTCTTTTTTATGTGGTAGTTCTTGTCACCGTTGAAGATAATTTTGTAGCTCCATACGTTCTGACCCCTCAAGCTAATCCAGCATTGCTGATGCTTGATCAAGAGTTAATAGTTTTAAGCCTTACGTACGTGTTTTGAGATGGTGTTATCTTCTTTACCTCCCAGATTCTAATGCTTTCACATTAGCATTTCTCCTATTACATAACCCTGTTTACAACTTGTTCTGAATCATGGGTTGATGAAAACATGTGACCATGTGAACATCTGTAAATCTACGATGCTTGTTCTATAATTTTTTTTTTTATTTACTATGATTAATGAAAATGTGAAAGATTTAAGTAGTCAAATATATAACAGCAAGAAAAACAAATTTCAGCACCAAAAATGTTTTTGTTTTTGGAAATTTCACATGAATAGACTTCTTTGATGTAAAACACAAGCACTGTTTGATTTTTAGCTTCTACAATGTAACACAAGCTACAGTAATCAATTTTGTAACCTGCAGTCAGCGGTGATACTGTTCTTCTGCTTTAACTGGATTTTGGTACCAGCTAGTAGTGTATGGAGAGCAGTTATTTTGAAGAGTTTAATTTCTTTTTAGCAGAATGGGAATAAAATAGAACTTCTCCTATTTCCAAATACTCAGACAGTAAGAGCTTTAGCAAGGACCAGTAGAGGAGAAGTCATGCTATGGCTGTGCTGACGTTTACGTCTCGAACTGTTCAAGTTTTCTGTAAGTTCATGTGTGAGTTGCAAAGAATTTCTCAGACTGATTGTACTGGGGCAATCTACAGCACTCTTCCTGGTAATAGAAGAAACATTTCTGTCAATGGGAAGTCCTGCATCTTCCATGCACAATATTCACAAAGTTTTCAGTGCTCAATGCTTTTTTTTCTTACAAAAGTGAGAGTACCAGATTAACATAGAGATGTTTTATTTTTTCCTTTTACTGAAGCAGCTTGTGTGCTTTCCAAGGGGCCTGGTGGTCACATGGGTTATCAGACTCTTCTTTTAAAAGCATTATAATTCATTTGTGCGGAGAAAAATAATCCTTTTGCAGTTCTGTGCAGGCTTTTTGTTCTAAACTGGAGACTATCTCTTGAATCTTTCAACTGTTCTTATGCTCACCCATGAATGAACATTTCTCTGTGCTACTCTGCGCAGAGATTACTGATTCTTCCCAGAAAATGCTGGTATTGTTACCAACAGAAAACTGTCACTTCAGATGGTTATACGGGCACAACGAGTGCTTGATATTTTGGAGGCCCAGATGTTGTCACTCTTTGAATAAAATTTAAAAATGTATGAAGAAAGCATTGCAAATTAATAATACTGAGATTACGTTCACTGATTTATAGTAGTTCTTTGACTAATGCAATTCTGTCTGGGGCACCAGCATAATGGTTCTTACACAGCCAAACACAGGAGCATAAATTTCTCAGTTTTCCTACTTAGGTATGGAAAGCTTGGATAAGTAAGTTCAGTTGTGAGCAATTCCAGCTTGTTCAGTGAAACCAACAGTACAGTGTTTTGAACTCACTGACATGGGTACACTGCTAACTTCCAACTCAATGAACCAGTCCTGCCTGTAAAGTAGTACCAGTTGTTTCAGTTGCGTATATAACAATTCATTACCTACGCTGTAAGTGTAGGCGGATGTACAGCTGAATGTGGAACTGTGAAACACTGACATTCAGAATGTTGCAAAAAAAATTTCTGGGAGTAATAATAAACTGAAATGTTTTATAGGGTAGCCTGCAGGATATGTCTTCCAGGGAAGTGTCTTCCAATGTAACTGTTAACAGTTACACTCATAAAATATCACCACAGCACTGCATTACCTAACTCCCTTAGCTCCTTGCCTTGTACACACAGCTGAGTAATTGTCCAATTCAGCTCAGTACGGGTGGTTTCCATCTGTCTGCACGCTCAGCACAATCTCTGTGAGATCAGAATGTGTCAGTACAGCTCATTCTGTGAAGGTCAAAACAATCTTTTCAATACTAACAATATGATCTTCTCAGTTACAAAGGAGCAAAGCAGTTCAAATGTACCATTTCCTTTCTGTATTTTTGTTTAGGGAATGTTGGACTTGGGCCTGTAATACATGTTCCTGTGCTTAACTTGTCCTAAAATAAATATTTTGATAATATGAAAGTATCCCACTGAATGATATGTTTATATTCGTGTAAGCCTTCTAATTTCATTTTTATTAAGAATTGTTTTAAGCTTTCTTTTTTCTGTATTGTTTGAAGCTGTATCCTGTTGTGTAATATATGGAAAGGCTGTTGCAGTATCTGGTGGTAAGATACTACTATATAAACTGTGGTTACCTTAACTGCTTTTGAATGCAGACATATATTGGCTCTGTGTTAATCTCTGTGAATCCTTTCAAGCAAATGCCGTATTTCGGGGAAAAGGAAATTGAAATGTACCAGGGAGCCGTAAGTAAAGCAGTTTGCAATGTACTACAGTATTGCCAGGGATGTAAATATTATTCCATGTGGTTAAACTCGTGGAAGCATTTGTTTCTGGGTTTTGGTGGTATTGTATTAACCTGGAAGAACGTGGCTGATACCCTTCACCGTATACTGAGTCCTCAAATTGAATTCCCTGAAACACAGAATTAGCTCTCAAGAAAATACTTGCATTGATTAACTCTAATCCATACCAGATTTTTCCCCTTGACAAGCCTCTCCTCCTGCAAAAACACTTTTTAAGCTACTGTTTGCTTAAACTGTGGCACAGAAACCAAAATGGCTATTGGTGGATTTGAAGAATATGGGTAGAGATGTCACAGACCAGACAAGTAGAGTAAGAAAATTGGGATGCCAAAAATAGATGCTGGTTTTGAAAATAACGCTTGAAGGACATTATGGACTTAAAATTCTGCTTTCTGCTCTGTTTGAGTTAGGCATGTCCATGGGTAGAAGACCAGGGAAACCATCCAGTTTAGGCGGGTGCTGTGGATGAGGATGATCCCATTACAGCATCAGGCTGTAGTGGCTTAGGTAGTTTATTGTTAGCACACGAGCATTGATGGGATAGGCTTAAATTATATCAGTTTGTCTTGAACAAGTAATATATTTCAATTAGGGGCCATTATTAGAATGGTGTGTTTACATACTTCAGAAGAGAATTATGGGTGAGAAAAAGATCAGTAACAAACCAGGCATTGGTTTGTTTTAACTAAACAAACAAAAATTCCTGTAAGTGGATTTGAAAGTTGTTTTTTTTCCAGGAATATAGTTCTTCCAATTGAAATAAATTTATTTTTCTCTTTCTGCATCGTTTAAAGTTATGTTATGTTGAAAAATGTATGTTCTATTTCCCTTTCTAGGCACAATATGAAAACCCACCACATATTTATGCTCTTGCAGACAGTATGTACAGAAACATGATCATTGACAGAGAAAATCAATGTGTCATTATTAGGTAAGGAAAAGATCTGTAAGAAAATATTTTTGTCTTGTTCCTGTTGTAACTTCAAGAAAGGGAAAAGCTAATTTTTTATTATACTAATAAGAACCTTCTGAGTTCACGACCAGTGAATATTTTGGGGTTTTCTATGTTGGTTGTTTATGTTCTGACCCTCCCTTTTGTTTTCCGGTGGAATCCTGATAGCTTAACAACAAATCTCTCTCTCATAGCCAGCCTCGTGCCCATCACCTAATAGCAATAGCTCAAGTGACCACGTGAGAATGAACAACTCTAGCAGCCGCAGACACTGCTAGCTAAATCTGATACTCACATTGACTACATTGACTGCATTAGCATGTTCATTTTAGGTTTTTTTTTTCCCAGTTAAAAGTAAATGAACTTTTGTTCATTTCAGAATTTAACTTGCTTTCAGTCAGAGGCAAAAGGACGAGGCAGATACTAACAATTATTCCTTATTATTCCATCTGAATTAGTAGGCTGAGAGAATCCACTGTAAAATTACTGAACTTGTTTAATGATAGGCATTACTTAAGTAACAGTGAAAGTGAATGTTGGGTGCAGAAGGTACTCTTTGGCCCTGTCTGTGAACTTATAAATGGTTTATGATAAAAGAAAGCATACAGAAATACAGGATATTTGAGCTGGCCTGTTATCCATCCTTTGACTTTCCTTCTTACATAGAACACTTAGGAAATTCCCTGTGGTGCTCCTGGAATTGCAGTTTGCCTTTGGCACTGGTGCTCAGAGTGGAGTGCGTGCCCTGTAAGGTTTACAGTGCAATCCACTGGGGGGGTCTAGGATGAAAGTATTAGAACATTGGTAGTACATGTACATAATCTATAAGCAACCAAATTATAAGCATATATTGGGAGCCTGTGTTCAGTAATGTCTTGCTGGTTGGTTACATGATCAAAGGAGTTTGGAGAACACTGGTCTGTGGGAATGGATCAGTCAAGAACTAGAGAAAAGTAAGAGGAAGAAAGTTATTTGAAGTTAAACAGCCAATATTCCATTAATAACAGTCTTTCTGAGCTTTCAGTTGTTTTTCTTTGGAGCACTCAGGCATCACTATGAATTTAACTGCTATTGAATTTAAGAAAAGAGGTTGCAGCTCTCACTGATGAGCTGCTTTGGATCCTTGTTGAGGAATATTTGTTTGTAAGTTAGATTCATTGTCTTATTTCACGTGATCAGTGCCTGGGGTTCATCCAGGCCGTGCTTTACTTGGTGATGGCATACAGTGGAAAAGCAGACAGTTGTCGCCCTCAACATTAGCAGAAATGTATGTATGTATGTATGTGGAAATTGTTGGTTTTGCACATAGGAAGGTCAGCCGAACATTAATGGTTTGCTAAAAGCTGAGCTGTACTGTATTGGCCTTCCTATTATGGGCAGCTATCTATAGCATAGTCTTGTGTCTCAAAAATCCCAAATTCATTTTCTCTTATTCTTGTTTCTCATACTTCTGAATTGTTCCTTGAGCTGCCATCTGGTTTGGAAAATTGATGCCTGTTGCCATGTGAAGTTACCAGTCCCATTTGGTCAAATTCAGATCTGTTAGGCATGGGTAAAATTGAGATTTATTTTGATTTTTTGAACAAAATCACATTCCAGAGCCTGGAGTGTTTCTTATGAAGCTGAATTTATAGTGAAAATTCTTGAAGTGTTGTGGGTGGTTAATATAAAGCACAATTCTTGATACGTTGCTACTGCCTCAAAGGTTTTTAATGCAGTGGAATTGCATTTTCAGAGAGCTGAGATGCAGGCTTTTTTGAATTTACAGGTTAAAATTCTTAGGAGAATTCTTGGGTTTAAGTGATGGATTATGTGTTTTAGGAGCTCCTGCACTGCATATGTGCAGAGTGAATTCTTTCTCAGTCTGTGCACAAAAGATGCAAATTCTGCTGGAATTAATTAAAATATACTACAAAACCAGAAAATGTTTGCCAGGGACATTTCAAAGAGTTCCTCTTCCTTTCCAGTGTTTATTTGTTGTATGATTTGTCTTATTGCAAACTGGAAAAACTGCAGTACTTTCGGATAGTTTTCATGATAGTATTCATTTTTCTAGGACGCCATGAAGTTATTTCTCTGAAATCAGGTGACTTAGCTGTTCTTAAAATTAATTCTGTTTCATTTGATATTTTAATACTTTGCCCACATTTAGATACATCTCATATTTTGTGATTAGAATGACGTCACAATTTCTAATGACTAGATATGGCTTAAAACTGAAGTATCATTAAATTCACCATTTTGTTTCCTTACATTTTACTTAATTTCATAGAGCAGAAAGCACTGAAATTGATGGCTGACCGGAGATTCCTGAGATCCTGCAGCTCTGGTGTGAAATGGATGTTTGAGCTGCTCTTCTACCACTCTGTTAATAGCTGCCAAGGACTGTAGCATTACAGCCCCTAAGCTGCTGATTGTCAGAAAATTGAGATACAGCTCTGTTTGTTTTCAGTTCCACAGAAGTCTGCTGAATGTGAGCAGCTTCAAATGGACCTTGCATTTCAGTGAACCATAATTTTTTTCCATAAAACTTTGGCATTTGGGAGAGGAGTGATGATGACAGTGTGGCTATTAAGAGGTGCTGGTTTGCTTATCTTCTTCACAGCTAGCCTAAGTTTGGAATTGCTTCACTGAAAATTTGTGTTGGAACAGAAGAAACAGAGCAAGCTAGTACAGAAACAAACCCAATTTTTCCTTCTTTTCTCTCTTCGTATTGTCAGTCAATTTTATTTGTTTTTTTAAAGAGAGCTTTGCAGAGAGGGAAAGGGAGAAATCCTGCGTAGCCTGGGCTAGTTCAGTCACATCTGGTCTCATGGTGCATTTAGAGACAAAGGAATGGTGGGGAAGGGGGTTGCTGCACACCCGTCTTCCCACTGCATGTGATTGTGCACCTGCGGCTTCTACTTCCAGCCCTGGGAAGGGATGTGTGTTCAAATTGTGGGGAGCAGATTTCCAGGCAGGTGAAGGAAGGCTCCAGAGGTGTTATGCTGTAGTCAGGAACCTTTGTCAGAGGTGGGGCCACGCAACCTTTGGCCAGGATGTTTAGTTCCTGGATTGTAGGTGATGCATTTAAACATTGATGGAAAAAGTTCTTCAGAAAGTTAGGGAATTAACGAGGAAAGTAGATCTGAAAGAAAATACAGTTCTCTGAAAGACTGAATAGATTGTAACACTGGTATATATTTGTTTGTTTGTAGATTTATTTATTAATGCAGTAACACTCACTTTGAAAATCAAAATCTCACCAGCCAACTTTTCCAGAGCCAGAGAAGATTATTTCATTAGTGGAATAATTGCATATATGCTAAGAAAATAAAAAAAATAAGCTGAGAAAATTATATGTACATATCTAATTATTGCTGAGGAGCCGTGAGCTGTTCTGAATGGGTATTAGCAGTGTATGCAGTGATGTTATTCCTGGGCTGGCTTGTGGCTGGGCTGTGTGCAGGTGCAGAATGTGTGCTTCTGTGGGAGGAGGGAGCACTACTTGTGGCTTTCTTCCCTCGTTTGTATGCATCAGGCAGAATTAACAAGGGAGTTTATTCATCTGAGCAAAGCAGCTTTGCTGGAGTTTGATTTCTTATTGACTTCATGGTACTGAGCATAATACTTCATTGGGAACTCTACTGAACCAAGCTCATAAACTTGTGTCTGCTGCATCAGGCTGTTTTTATTTCTTCCTCACTGGGAGTGGCAGCACTTGCAAGCATCAGCAATGACTTGTCCCTCAAGATTGTAGTTACCAAGGGTTTTCTTTTAAGATTTTTAATTCCTTCTAGACTACCATTTTCTTTTAATTAAAAGCATGGTGGTTATGATTATTATTTTTCAATTGTGTCGCTATGAATGTTTCTCCAGATTGTTCTTAAGGTGTTGCCTTCCTTTAAATTTGAAGACTTTGCTTTTTGTGACTTCTGCCAGGAGATGCTGCAGTTGCCTTAAAGCAGTTTCCCAGACCTCCTTGTTTGTAATTTTAGTTTACATTTTAACTCTGTGTGGTAATGTTCGGATGCAGTGAAACCATATGTGACAACGGTGTGCCTGAAAAGACAATACAGCATCTTAAATGTTAGGGAGGTACATTAATGGAAGATCACTTATAAGCCTGACTTCTTAGCAAACAACTAGTATATATCTTAAGCCTATAAAGATTGAAATTTAATTGAGATTTTTAGTTAACTTCTATATCTTGGCTTTCCATAAAACTCAAATGACAGTTGTAAAACTCCTATAGGTAAACTAACTGGAAATATGGCTGGATTTTAATGAGGGAGTGGTAGAAATGTAAGTCTAATGTAGTAAGAAAAATTAGTTAACAGCTTTCAGTTGCAGAAGGGAAATTATGTCTCTGAAATTATGTTACTGAGGTCTCTGAACATAATTGGAGAAAGGGGATTTTGTATGTAAACAATCTAAAAAGCTTATTCAGACAAGACAGAATACTTTACACGCAGCGTTCTTTATATATATTTATTATTAAAATGTTCACCTTGTGCTGATTATGTAGGTAACTATTATATTGTCTTCTATTGTTCTGCAGCCAGGGAGATTACATTATATGTCACTCAGCAGGTTAGTTTTAGAGAGAAGAATGAGGCTCTGTATTGGATCTTGCTTGTATACTCTAATCAAAGGATTATATGTAGGTTGCTCTGGAAGTAATGTCTCCTATTTATTTCCATGGAAAATACAGCAGATATGAAGAGTATGATATCATTATTGATAGAGCAAGTTCTTAGGTATGAAGCACTCTTTCTCAATGCCATTAGCTATGCATGTCACTAGTGATGAACAAGAGCCTGTGTGCCACGCTTACAAAAATCTGTACCAGCAGAGGTTCCCCACTGTCACTGTTGCTGCTGCTGAAACTTGCTGCCCACCACCTTGCTGTGCTCACATCTACAGTTCAGTCACCATAAATGTTCAGCAAGCATTGATGAATGTCAGTAGGTGCCATTTTTTCTGCATGAAAAAATTCAATTCCACCCCATTGCTTCATGCACTTCCGTGTAAGACACCATTTTGTCAGACTGCCCCTCTGCTGCATCTGTCACACAGCAACAACATGGAATGGAATGGAATATTGGTGGGAAGGTTCAACCTCTGCTGCCTTACCACCAACATCCAACACTGATGCTGTTGGCCAATAAAATAGAATAGGAGGCATTACAGAATCACAGAATTGCAGGGGTTGGAAGGGATCTCCAGAGATCATCGTGTCCAACCCCCTGCCAAAGCAGGTTCCCTACAGCAGGTCGCACAGGTCGGCGTCCAGGCAGGTCTTGAACATCTCCAGAGAAGGAGACTCCACCACCTCCCTGGGCAGCCTGTTCCAGTGCTCCGTCACCTCACTGTAAAGAAGTTCTTGCGCATGTTTGTGCGGAACTTCCTATGCTGCAGTTTCCAGCCGTTTCCCCTTGTCCTGTTTCCATTCACCACTGAAAACAGTCTGGCCTCGCCATTCTGCCCCCCACACCTTAGATACTTATACACCTGGATCAGGTCCCCTCTCAGTCTTTTCTTCTCAAGGCTGAACAGACCCAGCTCACTCAGCCTTTCCTCATAGGAGAGATGCTCCAGGCCCTTCACCATCTTTGTGGCCCTCCGCTGGACTCTTTCCAAGAGATCCCTGTCTTTTTTGTACTGGGGAGCCCAGAACTGGACGCAGTACTTTCAGAGCTGCCCTCATAATTCCTCTGGAAGGGGAGGAAGGAAAGAAAGGAGGAGCTAAAAATTTCCTGCTGCTCATAGTCTTATTCTCATTGCAGCTAATTATTAATTAACTTCACTGAACAAAACTTTGCTTTTCTGACATTGCAAATAGTTCTAGAAAAACAATGTGTCTTTCAAAGCATTCTTTTTTTGTTAGTGATTGAGAGCATATGGTGTTCGAAAAATCTCCAAGAAAGTTGCAGCTTAATCTGCTTCTTACTGTCAGCCATTATTGTCATTTTTTTCTGCCTTTAAAAATCTCTCTACTTCTAGCTAAAAAAATATTCTTGAATCATCGTAATAGCAGCAGAGCAGTAAGGTGCATGTGAAAAAGCTTCACAAAGTATGAGAATCATTTCCCTGTAAGAGCTGAGTACCTGATCTTAGTGGTGGCAGAAGACATCAGCTAAAATTACTTGAGTTCATAAATAATGTATCATCCTGTTCAGCAGTAATTTAGTTGGAGCTATTTACTGGTCTCTGACGAATAAACTTTTAATACTGAAAATGTAAGTGTATGGATGCATATGTGTGAATCAAACTGAAAAAAAACAGTCTTTTAGGCAAATTCATTTACTGTGAAGGAGAACTTACATTGAAATAGAGACTAACAATAAAATGGAACTATGTGCCTCCATATAATTTTCCAAGACAAACACTACAGAATCATGAATGTAAACCATGCTTAATTTGAGCAAAGAGGAGAAGGATAATGAGAAAATCTTAATGAAATGTGCTATATTTTTACCTCTTGATAAATAATATCTACTCACATTCATTGAGTATTTGGCTCCAGATCCTTTTTAACATCCAGCAGAGAATGCATGTATCAATTTAAGAATACGTTTTCGGTTAGATGGGCTTGTCTGTCTTGTTCTACAGGATGAGCAAATTTACTGTGAGTAAATTTTGGTTTGAAGAAGTTATTATTTTTCTACTAATCAAACTGTAGCTGTTTTTAACAATGATTTGCCATTTAGAAAACTCAGTCTGTGCCTCAGAATGTCATAGATATGAATTATACAGGCTTTCTTGTCTTCGATTGTTAGGAAGAGATGACTGAATAATAAAAGTTGATACAGTTGAGATAATCAAGAAGTATTTTTTCACTTTTTTGATCTGTGAAGCTGCAGGCAGGAAAAGATGCATCGAAACATTTCTGACAAAATCATTTCAGTATTTCTGTACTGTTTGGAAACTTTAAAGATGTAAAATGATACTTGAAGCTTGACAGCGTGGGGAGCTTCTTCAGAATTAAAACCTTTGGAAATGTCTCCATTAGTCATGTTGATAAGGAGCTGTGTGTTGACATTCTCAGCAAGTCCTTTTCCTGTGCAGGACATGCTGATGTTTCTCTGGCAAACGTAGCTAAAATTTGTACAGGAAAAGATGCGTGCTTGATCCATATCCAGGAACAAGTAGGCATAAGATAGAAGAGCCAACATTCACAGAAATTATTCAGGAACATAAGGACAGCACAGATTTTCACACAAAGATATCTGAAATATTTTTTCTTAATGACACTAAACCAACACTTACGTAAGCCTGCAGGAATTCTCCTCAAATACAGGTTAGCTGTAAGGTATGAAATAAAGCATTGAGGTTGCATTGCCTGGTATGCCAGTCATCTTTTCATCTTGAGAAGCTCTTACTAATTCTGAGAAAATGAAACTACTGATGTTCTAAACTGTATTCACAATTGAAGTGAAATATTGTAACGGAAGGAAGGAATTGTGAAAGCTAGTATGGAGTATTAAAACTTCTTGTACCCTGTGTCAAGAGGTATAGGAACAGGAAGGTGGTTCTTCCGTCATTCAGGATGTGATTAATAACGTCTCATTATTTCATTCAGGATTGCCAAAAAAAAAAAAAAGAACTGAAGTAGGCATCTGGCATGGCATTCAAGGCTTGGAGTTTCAAATGAGTTTGTATGTTAAGATCTGAAATCCCACTTAATTTAATTGGGAATTGATATATTTTGAGCGTATTTATTTCTCAATTTACATTATTGCTGACTTTGAATTCCCACAGATATTCTGGGATCCATGCAGGATGATTTATTCAGAATTATTTATTCATAAACAAATCTGTACTGCAATATTGTATGACAGTCTGTTATCAACTTACCCAATGTAAAACTTGAATTACTTCTTATTCATTATTATAGTATTGTTACTAACAGCAAGGTTGTACAAGATATACCCTGATTAACTCAATTGTTAGTTATTTAAAAACTAACAGGTATATTTTGTGTCTCACTTTCTCACAGTGGGGAAAGTGGTGCTGGGAAGACTGTGGCTGCTAAGTATATCATGAGTTACATCTCCAAAATTTCAGGAGGTGGCCCTAAAGTACAGGTGAGTTGACACAGCATAATACTAAAATATAAGCACCAATGTCATTTATGTGGACTACTGATGTAATTTATGTGGACTTGAGCAAGGCCTTTGACATGGTCCCCCACCACATTCTTATTTCCAAATTGGAGGAATGTGGATTTGGTGGGTGGACCACTTGATGGATAAGGAATTGGTTAAAAGGCCGCAGACAGAGGGTGGTCATCAATGACTCTGTGTCCAGGTGGAGACTGGTAACAAGCGGTAACAGGGGTCTGTCTTGGGACTGGTGCTCTTTAACATCGTTATCAATGGCATCAATGGTGGAATCGAGTGCACCCTCAGCATGTTTGCTGACAACATCAAGCTGAGTGCTGCGGTTGACACAGAGGAAGGAAGGGATGCCATGCAGAGGGACCTCAACAGGCTGGAAAGGTGGGCCCGGGTGAACCTGATGAGGTTCAACACGGCGAAGTGTAGAGTTTTGCACTTGGGCCGGAGGAATCCCAGGCATCCATATAGACTGGAAGGAGTGGTGCTTGAGAGCAGCCCTGTGGAGAAGGACCTGGGGGTCTTGATGGATGAAAAGTTTAACATGAGCCAGCAGTGTGCCCTTGCAGCTCGGAAGGCAAATGGTATCCTGGGCTCCATCAGAAGAGCGGTGGCCAGAAGGGACAGGGAGGTGATTGTCCCCCTCTACTCTGCTCTTGTGAGGCCCCATCTGGAGTACTGCGTCCAGGTCTGTAGACCCCACTACAAGAAAGACAGGGAGCTGTTGGAGAGGGTCCAGAGGAGAGCCACAAAGATGATCAGGGGACTGGAGCAGCTCCCCTGTGAGGACAGGCTGAGGGAGCTGGGCTTGTTCAGCCTGGAGAAAAGAAGGCTGCGGGGTAACCTCATTGCAGCCTTCCAGTACCTAAAGGGAGCCTGCAAACAGGAGAGGAGTCAACTCTTTGAAAGGGTTGACAACTGCAGGACAAGGGGAAATGGTTTTAATTTGAGGGAGGGGAGATTTAGGTTGGATGTCAGGGGGAAATTCTTTACAGAGAGAGTGGTGAGGTGCTGGAACAGGCTGCCCAGAGAGGCTGTGGATGCCCCGTTCCTGGAGGTGTTCAAGGCCAGGTTGGATGGAGCCCTGGGCAGCCTGGTCTAGCGTTGAGTGTGGAGGTTGGTGGCCCTGCACGTGGCAGGAGATTCATTATCCTTGAGGTCCCTTACAACCTGGGCCATTCTGTGAGCACAGTCTGAAACTTGAGTTTAGAGGCAGAATGGCAAAGGTCTGCCATGGCAGGCAGTGGCAGCCAGTAGGCACTCTACTAGAGAAGCTTGTGAGCAGCTGTAAATATGTGCCTGTCCTCAACTGCCGAAACAGCTGAAGAGCATAATGAACTGCATACCTGAAGATCACCTGTGTGATGAGAGCCCTTATGGGGTAAATCCACAGACCTGGAATGATCTCTGATCTCTGTTAAAAGAATTATGTCTACAAGTTTGATTTTTTTTTTTTTTTTTTTTTTTTTGAAGTTAGTGTAAGAAAGATACTTTAATTACTGTTCTGTTCTGAAGGTTGAGAACAGCAATCTCCTGTTAGGAGATGTTTTGTTTTTTTTTTCCTTCTGGCTTGATACTTTATTGAAAACTGAGCTGGCTTTTCGTGTTTTTATTAATTCTATTAAATCTGATTTGTATGCATACATTTGAGAGCCAACAATGTAAATATCATCTTTTTTTTATGAGGTTAGCTAGTATCTGTGAAAGCTACTTAAAACAATAAATAGTTCTTGTTCTTAATAGGTATGCTACTGGTGTCTGTCTGTAGAGGAAGACCACGAACTGTAAAGCCAGTTGCCTTGAGCAATTTCTTTTGAAGTAAAATGTAGTCATCTTTACACAGCCAAGCATACATTAGGTTTCTTCTGAAGCTAATAGCTAGATCAATTTCTATTTCCAACTTCTAGGATCAAATACAAAAGTGATAGTAATAGGCTGCTTGTGGCTGTCTCTGAATGTGAGGTAGCAATACCACTGGCCCCCACACAGTCGGCTC
The DNA here is from genome assembly GCF_019238085.1 of Lagopus leucura. Taxonomy (NCBI): domain Eukaryota; kingdom Metazoa; phylum Chordata; class Aves; order Galliformes; family Phasianidae; genus Lagopus; species Lagopus leucura. The sequence goes on from NW_024962269.1 coordinate 4,090,166, forward strand.
AAGCACTTGCAGAATCCTGAATTTCTTGCTGCTCAGAATTCCATCGGTTGTAGTTTCAGACCCTGCAAAAGATTTAAGTGTTTGTGTGGAGGAAGGAAGTTATTTAAAAACAAGAAAGAAAACCACATCAATTTACTGGCTGTGTTGCTTTGCCCAACAGTGAATGGAAGGACCAGTTGTTTGCAGCCTCAGGCATTTTGTTAAATTTTCTTCAAAACAGAGGGACATAAAAACTCTGATAAAAGGTTCTGTACCTTATCCATCCAAAAGGATCTTTTCCACACTTGCACCTACGTGCTTTTTTATAAATATTTTAGATTGTCGTGGTTTTCTGGAAAATTCCTATGAACTTAAAAAAAAAAAAATCTAAAAAAAAAAGTGTTTTTTAAATCTCTTTTTATTTTGTTTCCTAATATTTTAGCATGTGAAAGATATAATTCTGCAGTCCAACCCTTTACTGGAGGCCTTTGGGAATGCAAAAACTGTGCGGAACAACAACTCGAGCAGATTTGTAAGTCTGTCTCCATTAGAAATTATTTTTCTAACTTCTATGCTGTTACAGACACATTATTCAGGAGTATAATATAGATTGACTACAAATTAAGGACATGTATATAAAATACAATGTGTTTTAAAATATACGGTATGTGTTGATAGGCCTCTATTCATTCTGTATTGGTTGTTACTCTTGCTGGTCAAAAATTATGAAATGTTCAGTCTGTAAGCAAATAACAGTAACAAAACATCCAGGTCAGTAAAACACATGCAACGATATAATTTAAAAGCATGTTTTTTAACAAATGAAACCATTCTTAGAATTCTTTAATGGGAAATACCTTTTTTTTTTACATACAGAAAATAGGTAGCAACAATCTTTTGTCTGTCCTCATAAGATACTCAAGTTAATATTGAGAGCAAGTGTTCAGTAGCTAGCTTGCTATAGGTTACACTGCAGAAAAGTTACACATAAGCTTTACAAATTTGATACTTGTTCCTAAGCCAGTGTGAATGTTAACATGATAAATGCATCACGGAAAGGTAAAAATAATTGCTTTACGTTGCTTTCAAGCACAACACTGTTTTTCATTGGTCATAAATCTGCTAAATTGACTTCCATTACAAGTGGTCATTATGGCTACCTCTATGCTAAGCAAGGATCTCAGCAATGGGAAGAAGCCCCTCATTGCTTCTCTGCGTTGGCATTACCGTGTGGCACATTGTCTCTAGTCTAACTGTATAAACAAAGAAAGAAGGAAGATGTGATAGTTCAAGAATCTAAGCTTACGTAATTCTTGAGCCAGCTAAGTCACTGTGTTCAGAAAGATGAATATCATACTAATGGTCCTTGAGATGCAGTACAAGCAGTACATGATCTGATATTTACTAATTATTCAACAGCTTTAATTATTTATTGCAGGGGAAATATTTTGAAATCCAGTTTAGCCCAGGTGGAGAGCCAGATGGAGGGAAAATCTCCAACTTCCTACTGGAAAAATCTCGAGTTGTAATGAGGAATCCTGGAGAGAGGAGTTTTCACATTTTTTACCAGGTCAGAAGTCTACAGCTCTTTTATGAGTTATTTAAAATAACTTGTGCCAGTTTTTCCTTTTGAATTAAAAAGTCATTCACAACACAGTGAGGTTATTGAAAGCATATTTAAAAAGATAATGTGGATATCACTGGAAAACTTCATAGCATGTTAAGGCACCATCTAACATAGGCCTGTCTGCATTTCATCTAAAGAATGTACTTCAAATGATCAGCTTGGAAATTCACTGATAACTCTCTTATGGGGAAATCCTATAGAACGTAATGGAAAATGAGAACTTTCCAACAATTCTCTCTATAAACTTATCTATACAATCATACTTTCTGCTCTAGAACTCTGTACGACAGCTCTGAAATAGAGATTTAATTACGTTTTATGGGATGTATAAGATAACAGCTTTTGAATCCTCCAAACATCCCCAGGTTTTTATGTTCCAAAAAGCTTTTCTGGCCTTTTCTTGTCTTTGACATGAGAGTTTCTTATCAGCTGAAGTCAAGCTCTACAAAACTAGAGTAAATGCAGTGCAGTGTAAGTGAGCAACTGTATGCAGCTTCACATACATTTGAAGTGTTTTATGAAGATGGAAAGCTGAGTTGGAGCTAGACTTGCTCCAGAAGCTGTGCACTCTCCTCTTCTGAGGTGTATAAACAACTTGCAGTTCCCTTCTGAATTTCTTCTGTGGCTGAGAGAGGCTTTTTGATGCAGAGAATTAGAAAACCACAGGGTTTTGAATATTCTGTTTGGAGATTAGTTCATTCCTTCCTATCACTGCTGTACGTCTGGGCAACTGTGCTTGTCTTTCAGCAAGCATGGAAAATATGTTGCTTTTGAGGATTTAGGTAAAATGTTGAAGACTGAAAAAGCAGCTTTGCCTTATCTTTGTGGTAAAGAGACTAGATGTTTACTAAACCATTTATGAGAATGGAAATAAGCATCTGATCTTTCAGGTCAAGCTAGTGAAAGAATAAGAAGGTTACTAGCCTGGCACAGCACTATCCTTGTCTTCTCCAGTAATTTCAGGCTCAGTCACCAGTTTCTGACCCACTTTATCTGTGCTGAAAGTTTTTTCCCAGTGACTAACGTGAAGATTTTTATTTTCTAGTTAATTGAAGGGGCTTCTTCTGAACAAAAAAGCAGTCTTGGCATTACCAGTATGGATTATTATTACTATCTCAGTCTCTCTGGGTCTTACAAAGTAGATGACATCAATGACAAATCTGATTTCCAAGAAACACTGGTGAGTTCTTGACACCAATTTGTGTAGCAGTGGGTGTTCATCTCACTGTCCATTCGTAGCAAAGACATTGGTTTGGGAATGACAAATTCATGTGCAGGCAATGTACATAAATTATGTTTACTTGCAGAGATTGTATGTTACCCTGTGGAGAACCTTTGTTACAGTCTAAGAATCCTGAGAAGATGGCTACAATTCCATCTTTGTATAGAAATACATTTTGTTTTCTGCTTGTCCTTTTTCATAATGGTGCAAATTCTTGGATTGTATGCAGACAAACTTCTATTAGGAATCTACAGTATGGAGAATGTGAAAATGGTGAGGAACTTCCATTAAGGAACATGTAGAAGAAGACTGTTTCACCTTGATTCTTGAGAGCGCCTAATCTTTTCTTCCTGTTAAAAACAGCACAGCTGGGAGGCTGCATAAAGGGACTGAGAAGGCATGGGTCAGAGATTTCAGCCAAAAAAAAAAAGAAAAAATTACTTGTACATTCTAGCTACTTTGGTATTTTGGGAAAAGTTATGTTGAGAAGACATCCTGTATGTTGTCATGTACTCAGAGCCCAATGAGGCAGTCAGTCATTTTCTAGTCAGTGGCTGAAATAGCCTGAACCAGACAGATTGTGCTGCTTTTGAGTTTCACAGTTGTTCATCTCAGCAGATAAACTGTCTGTATAGAGGGAACAAAACTGTTCTTTGTTTCGCATTTTGCAGTGAAATTGATTTCAGTGTGAAGCTTAAGGGCAGGTGCTTGTTGTTCTGCAAGTTTAATTCTTCAAGAATTTATGTAGCTAACTCGTCTTTAAGTGGTGTATGTAAATGCTTCTGTAGTTAATGGTTAAAAAGGAAGAACAGAAATGCTCAAGTAGGATATCAGGTTTTCTATCACCTTGAAATTTCTGGCGATAATGAAATTTCTTTGCCTTAAGTGTTTGAATTCATTTGAAAAACTTGAATTTTTAAGGTAAAAAATTTGAAATGACTTTAATGGAGAGAGTCATTGAAAAGATTCTTTGCTTAAAAATTCTTTTCTTCCTAGCATGCAATGAGTGTGATTGGGATCTTTGCAGAGGAACAGACGTTGGTGCTACAGATCGTGGCTGGAATATTGCACTTGGGAAACATTAGCTTCAAAGAAGTTGGCAACTATGCAGCAGTGGAGAGTGAGGAGTGTAAGTACCTCTGGAAATTCTGACAAGAATGGGCTGAAACCCAGGTGGCATGAGCTGAACTTCCATCTTGAGCTACTTATCCAAACATAGTGCATCATTTCTTTAAGTGTAAGGCTGCTAATTCAGATTTTTCCAAAACCAGCAATGGTACCAAGGCCCTCTTTGTCTAGTACAGCACTGTAGGCTTTAATAGGAGTGCAGTTTTGAATTTAAGAAATCCTTTTCCAGCTGTCGAGCATGAAAAAAGAAACTGTTTCTTACATGTTGTTTGAGCCCACAGTGAATAAGCAAAAATCTGCAGTAGCTTATAGATACCTATTTGTTCTCTTATTTCAGTATGATCCGTAGTGGTTTGTGTTTAGGAAAGCTGCATCTGTTACTCTATTTTTAGGAAAATTAAATATGAATGAAGTATCCTGTGCAGTCAGCTCCCCACTCAACTGTGTTATTGCTCTCCTGCTAGTTATTTTAACAAATTGAGAAATAAAAATTACTAAAAATTTCTTCATTTGGGAGAATATTAATAGAGAAATACGAAGGGAAGCATTTATTTCAGACTGAAATAATCAAAATTCAACAGTTTTGCTCGATGGAGTTATTATATAGCCAGTTGCATAGAAACTGATGCAAAAGATGTTCTTCAGGAAGCCAGATCTCTTACTCTGAGTCAGACTCAACTGTACAGAGACTATTCTCAACATTTAAACAAATACTTTTTTAAAACTGACAGTGATTTCTGTCTGTTATAGTGCTTGATTAACAATAATCTCTCATTATTTGTCTTCCTTACAAATCATGCTAAATACTACGTACTCTCTTTGCATATTGAAAACAATTTGAAACTGTCCCTCTTTACACTTTGTTTGTACTGGGAGATATATTTTACACTTCCTGAAAACTGATGAAGCAATCCTCATCTTTTACAACTTCTTTGAAGACAGTGCATTAAGCTATTTCACAGAACACCATTCATTACTCTTTGAGGATTGTTTCTTCAATTACCTGCATATCCCACTTTAAAGTAATTTCTAGACCTAAAAATGGAAAAAAATCAGGCATGTTAGGAGTGTGAAGTCTATCAGGTCATGTTCAGTTATTCCTCCTTTCCAGTGAATTATTATCACTGTGAAGGAAAAGTTTCAGAGCTCTGCGTGGTGGTTCTTATCATTATACCATCTTCATAAATTCTGACAGTTAATATTGGCTAAATAATTCATTCCAGCATCTTTCCAGTATGTGTGAGCCTATTTGGTCTACAATACCCTGCAGTTTCTTCCTTTTCACAATATGTGATGGCTAGCCATGTCATGTTCTCAGTGAGTTACCAGAGCTGTTGCTAGCAACTCAGTTTTGATTAGTCCCCTGGTTCCTGCTCCCCTAAGGGTAAATTTAATCACCTTGCTGATTGTAAGAAATCAGGTTCATAAAGCTGGCAGTTATTTACAATTAAAAAAACAGTTTTGGATTAAAATAGTAAGGGGTTTAAAGAATCATCGTGCTGTTCTGTTACGGATTTGTAAAGCTCAAGTGGCTGCTGCATTAATGATTGTTTTGTGTCCTCCTCACATGAGCAGGGTGGATCTGAAAGCAAAGGAACATGGAAGAAACGTCACTAGAGGATTATTGTGGTTTAGTGGAAGTGCAATAGTACCTGCAAGAGCTACCATTGGGAGCTATTTCCATATGCTTTCAAGCAGTTTCTCTTTTCCTGTTCCACCTGCAGCTGTCACCTGTGCCATGTGCTAAAGATGCAGAGAACGTTAGATTTGTTGTTGCTTTGTGCAGATACCTGTTTTTCTGCTTTGCTTTTTTTAGAAAGGGCAGCCAGACTTTGCAAAGTAGCTTCAGAATAAGGTATTAAAAAAAGTAAAAAGAAATAAAGAGCAAGGGAATTGAAGGTTGGTTGTTTTTTGTTTGGTTGGTTTTTTGCAATATCCTTAGAGGAAGAAGGGGAAAGGATTTTAGAAAGCAGCACTATTTTCTTCATTATTTTTTAAACCTTTCATAGTTTACAAACCACTTTCATTAGCTTCAATTTTAAGTGTGAGCTTTGTGTTTTCTTTTCATCTCCTCCAACCATGCCATCTCTGTGATTGTTTTAACCACACAGTTTGTATATATATGTATTTTTTTTTTCTTTTATTCTGCATTGGTTTAGTGTAAATCATAATCCAGCAACTCCGATCTTTCTTGCAGTTTTGGCTTTCCCTGCTTTCCTCCTGGGAATTAACCAGGACCGCCTAAAGGAAAAACTGACCAGCAGACAGATGGACAGCAAGTGGGGAGGCAAATCCGAGTCCATTAATGTAACACTAAACGTGGAACAGGCTTGCTACACTAGGGATGCACTGGCCAAGGCCCTTCATGCCCGCGTTTTTGATTACTTGGTGGATGTAAGTTGGATTTCCTTCTGTTGAAGTACTGATACGAGTACACTGGGATTGTATCTTGCAGAGCTCCTCTTGTCCATCTGTTTTTCAGCACGTGTATGTTTCTTTGCCTAAACCTTAGCGGTAGTACTGAGCAGTGCTGAGGGAACATGACCACAGCTCGCATACAAGGCACGGATTTTATTACAGATGCTGCACAATGAGCTGTGCTTTCAGCACTGTATTTGTTCAGTTTCTTGCCACTACTGTCCTGTCCTGGTATCTCCTTCCTGTCGGCATCCATACTTCTCTGGAACAGGTCTCACTTTCTCCTATATAGTTGAGCATTTTCAAATGAGCAGAACTAGTGCGTTATGTTACTGGCCTCCTGTTATCCTGTCCCAGTCTCTGCAGCATCCTGATGTTGTGGCATTTGAGCAAAAGCTTGAATTCTGTTCTCCATGCTGGAGTACTCTCTGACCAAGTGACTCTGGTGGTTGGATTGGTGGGGGATAAGCCTTTCCTTTGGCCACAGATGTTAGCTAGATGAAGTAAAGTCTGCTGCTTGGTGGCACTGCTAGTGTATCACAAGTGTGCCTCATCGTGACAGCTCTGAAATTTCTGCTGTATAAAATAATTGAATGTGGAAATTGGTAAAAAGTTTCATGTTGCTATCTGCAAAATGCATCAACTATCAGATTTAAAGCTGGTCTGTTTTTCTGTTCACTGTTTTGTTTTTTTTTTTCTTCAACTGAGCTCATTGCTGCAAAGGAGAAAGACTTACAAAGAAAGTCCAGAGGCTTACTGACTGAAAAACAAGACAGTATATTGTTCATTATCAAGCTATTAAAAACACTTTATTAAAAAGGAAAGTAGTATACCCTATTTTTATATATATATATATATATATATTCAATTCAAATATGTTACTTATGCAGAAACCCTTTTATATAAAGGGTTATATAATTTAAATAAGGGCATATAATTTAAATATATAAAATTTACTTTGTTTTCCATTGTGGTTTTTTTTTTTTAGTCCATTAATAAAGCTATGGAGAAAGACCATGAGGAATACAACATTGGTGTCCTTGATATTTATGGTTTTGAAATATTCCAGGTAAGCCAATGCACTGCTCAGGGTTTGAGCTGGTCTGACCTGAGAGAGGTTTTTTTTTTTTGTTATTTACAGGGGAAATACTCTAGAACATGAAAGACAAACTTATGGCCAGAGTAAAAGGAAAAAAAAATAAGCCAGCTTCCAGGGCATTAAGTTCTCCCTGCTAATGTCTCACTTAGTAAGCAAGAAATACTGATGGAAATTGAAAGAGATTAATTCATTGATCTTGAAAGATCTGAGATTACACAGCATGCCTATAAAATCAGAAACCCATCTGTCACTGGCAGTATTTCCTTACAGCTTCTCCTGATATTGCCAACATAAAAATTAAGAGTTACTACATGATTCTAAGTTTCTATTGTTTCCTTTTTCTGTAGAAAAATGGATTTGAACAGTTCTGCATCAACTTTGTTAATGAAAAGCTGCAGCAGATTTTTATTGAACTGACACTGAAGGCGGAACAGGTAACCAGACATTCATTATTTTTGTCTTCATAGAACAGGCTATCATTTTCTCAGCTGGTGGAAAAAGTGAGGTTTCATCATCTGTTAACAATAAAATTTGCCTTGGTAAGCTAGAGGGAGAGAGAGAGAGAGACAAAAAAACAACCCAAACCTTAGCTGTTGGCTAACCCTGAGAATGTAAACCGACTGAGTCCGTTATGCAGTGCACTAATGAAGTCATATGACTCTGCCTAGACTTGCTGCATACTGACTCACAGAAATGGAAAACTTCAGCTTGATTCCATCCCTGTGCTTTCATTGGACACGGCACAGAGTTAAATGGGAATACTTCTCTTAGTTTCCTCCACGCTCTTTTTTTAATGTATATGAACTAGATCACTGAGGCAAATGCACAAATACTTCTGAAGTTATTTGCATTTCTCTGCTCAAACTCTCACTGTAAAAACCACTCTTTATGTGAATGTGAGCTTTGGCATGGGAGGGCAGACAGTGCAGCTGGGACGTTGTTGCATACAGTATGAGCTCGGGCCTGGCACCAACTTCAGGACAGGGATTTCAGGAATGCACACAGAATTGCCTTTGTGTAAATGTAACTGATCAGTGCAGTTGAGCATGGGAGTGACCTACCTGCTAAGTGTTTAGCTGCACTCTTATGTCTGTAGCTAAGTAGATTAATTTAGTCAAATTTCAGTATGATTTTTTTCAATCCATATCTAGATACGGTTACAGTAATAGTGTACAGAAATAAGAAGAGTTGTCTCCACTTTATGTCCGTTTCTGAATGTGGCATTTTGAAGACCTGATCTGTGATACACGGTCACAATCTTCATATTTTTTAAAATAGTTTGGATATGGATGCTAACTGAATTGTCAGGAGAACATAAAGCTCATTTTGTTTCAGTTTGCAAAATGCTTTGACAGTGAGCGCATGGGAAAAAATAGTCCTGCTCTTTTTGGTGACTACTCAAGAGCTGTGAATAGCAAGAGTGGGGAGAACAGGGGAATTTTAGGTCAGCTCTTAGATGGTAGAGAGCTGGGTTTAATCATCATGTGGGTCATTGCTGCCCCTACCCAATAACAGAGTGGACAGGTCTTTCTAAACACGAGTGGAGTTTGTATGGATGTTGTGTATTGGGCAAGACAATATTTGCATCTTTCCTCTTAACAGGAAGAATACGTGCAAGAAGGAATTAGATGGACTCCAATAGATTACTTTAACAACAAAATAGTGTGTGACCTCATAGAGAACAAAGTGGTAAGTATTTGGCATAAACAAATGGAAAAAACAGCAAGATTTTTCTGTAAAATATCTGGGCAACTGCTTTGCTGTCAAGAGAAAAATGCAAATACTGTTGTTAGTATGGCTGAGTCATACTAAGCCTATATATAAGTCTTACATAAGATATTTTATGAGATCTTACAAGAGATCTAAGATGTATATTATTTAAGATAGTAGGCAAAAAGAGAACCATAAGATAGCATGATTGACAAATGGTGTCTTGAAAGTTCCATGTTTGCAAATTATAACTTTAGTCACCTAAATTTGTTATGAATTTCATGATGTATTCTTTTGTATGTGTTAGATAAGGCTCTCTCTGTCCCTGGGATGTGTGTTTCACTTTGGGAAAGCTGCAGTAGCAGCTTCTGTTGAGGTCCTGTTGCAAATGAAGCAGGAACAAGTGAAGAGGAAGTATTAGAAATTGTTGTAGCTAGAAGAAATCTATATATCTTTGCTCCAGGGAACTTTCTGCAGCATAAATTCCTTTCTGTCTTGGGATGACAACAGATGTTGTTATCCAGTTGTTCTTTAGAATACAGATAGTTCTCATATAAGACAATAAATTTTAATGGTAGTTCACAGAATACTTTGCATTGTACTTTAAAGAACTTCAGATTTCACCTGGCTTCTATCTGCATCGTGATAACTAGGAAAAGGATTGGATCTCTGTCACAATCTTAGATCTGTTTGTCTATAAGTGTGCCACATGCAGCATGTGAATTTAATTATTTATTTCAAACATGGCTTTATGTTTTTGGTAGAATGACAACAACAAAAAAATTTACATTGCAAAGTAATTAAAACAAATTTATTTATTCTGAACTACAGGCATCATTTCCCCCTTCATTTCCCACTCTGTCACTGGCTTTACACGTACTTGCATCTGTACTTAAACTATCTGTGTGCCAGTGGACAAATTAATTTGTACTATGAACTCTGCAGACTGATCTGATGGTGAATTTTTTCTGCTGTGTTTTTGTAGTAAGTAACATTCTTTGGGGAGGATCTTGGGGAAAAAAAAAGTCTTTTTTTATCCCCCCTCACTTTTTGTTGTTTTTCTCAAATGTGTTAGAATCCCCCAGGAATTATGAGCATTTTAGATGATGTATGTGCCACAATGCATGCGGTGGGGGAAGGAGCTGACCAAACACTGCTTCAAAAACTCCAGATGCAGATTGGAACTCATGAACATTTCAATAGCTGGAACCAAGGATTTATCATTCATCATTATGCTGGAAAGGTAATGTGGAAAATCATCACTGAACTCTGCATAACATATTTATAAAGAAAAAGCAAAGGGAAAGAAGTAGCTCTAGAAAGTTATTCTGATTTTAAATAGCCAAATTATCTCAGGAGATATTGTCTTCCTTTCACAACACAGGGATCTTGTGCCCTAATGTACATTCCTTACTTAGGAGAGCTGAGCCTTGCTGCTGTCAACCATAGTAACCAAAACTTACTATTAAATATAATAAATTGGTGCTTTAAAATCCTCCTTGCATAACAGCAGTAAGTTTAAAGCATTCAGGCATTTAAAAATGATCCTTAAGAGATAATATACCAGTCAAATTAGAAGTATTATGCACATTTCTGTCTTACTTGGGTATATTTCTCAGACTACTCATCATTTCCTGCTATTATATTTAATAACAGTACATCATTGTTATGCTTTTTTTCTGTAAAGTTCAGTATTAAATTCACTTGTATTGCATTCTGCTGACTTGTTCATAGGTCCTTTTGTTGTTGTTGTTGAGCTTAAACCTATGGATGTAATTCCTTTGTTTTGAAAGAGTCAAGTAATGTATGCAAGGATTTAGTCATCACTATACTGTCCTTAAATGGTATCAGACTAACCAAAACTTCAGAACAGCTACTGATGAGGACAGGATATAAATTTTCTGTAATTATTGGGTTCTCAACTTACCACAAACAATCAATTTCCACCTTGGCCAGGTCTCTTATGATATGGATGGATTCTGCGAGAGAAATCGGGATGTTCTTTTCACGGACTTGATTGAACTCATGCAGAGCAGTGATTTGTACGTAAGCAAAGTTTGCTAAAGCTAGGAATAATATGCTAGTTTAGATGGATGCAGAGGGCCTAACTTCTCAACTACTTCACAACTTGTGAAGTAATTCGCATAGAAATGGAAATGAAGCATCACTACAGTAAAACAGTATAGATTCTGTTATGCTTGATCTTCATTTCCTGCAAATATGAGTAAGTAGGGCACTAAAATGTCCAGCTCAAATGCTCTACTGATAAATATTTTTCTGCCTTGAAGAAGGCTGTCAGTATTATAGCATTATTGTAAAATAGGCACTGTTTTAACATATGAAGTAACTTTTTTCTGTTATGGTATTTTAATTGAGGCTTTTTAGGAAGCACTTTGTGTCTGGAAGACTGGTATCACATGTCTCCCAAAGCTCACTAAAATAGAGATCTCTGTGAGGAATGAAGCTCATGGAAAATACCAAGATTAAAATAGATTTGATAGCACTCTGGATTAATGTAAAAAGCTATTTATATTCTGCTCAACTATCAACTTCTACATCATATTTTTTTACATTTCTGCATCAAATTGTCTTTTACCAACATTATTTTCTTTATTCTTTTCTAGGCCTTTTATAAAGGCTCTGTTTCCTGAAAATCTTCAGGTAGACAAAAAGGGTCGTCCTACCACTGCGGGCAGTAAAATCAAGGTATGGCTATTTTCGTATGTGCATATATGAATGTGGCTGTGTTTGTGCAAGCATACCTAAACTAAAAAGAGGGTAGTCTTTGTTTTTATTATCCAGACCTTTATTAAAGATAGACATAGGAGTGTTCTGATCACAAAGCAGTGCGTTGTTTTAGTTGTTAGAATCATGTTTTGCCCGGCATCGCTATTTATTAAACCTTTTGTTCAGCTGCATTTTATGGTGCTGAATTTTCAAAATGAGCGATTGATGGTAGTGGTAATAGTACTTGCATGTGCATGATGAATGAGCCCCTTCACTCAGCCACTTGATGTCCTACAATTAACTACAGATAACTGGTCTCTTTATAGTGCAGAAATGCAGCAGGGCCTGATCCTACACCCACTGAAGTCAACAGAAGTCTTTCTATTGACCATAACGTGGGCTGAATAAGGCAGTAAGTGTTAGAAGGCAAGCATCTTTTTTTTTTTTTTTTGAGGCTGGGTGTAAAATATACATTTAGATAATGTACTTGAAAACTTTGGAAATTCAGTATTTTTTCAGCATCTTTCCTCATATTTCAACCTTACAGTTAAGACCACTTGATGCATTCCCCATACTCACCACTGTATTTTTATATAGTAGTTAAAATATATTACATAGCTGGAGATAATGGGGACTTCTGTTTACTGATTGTGTTTTCATGAGAGCCTGGTAGAAGGTGTTGAGTTTCTGTTAGGATGAGTTTTCCATGTTTTACAGATGCGTTCATAGGCACCAATGTGGGTAAGTTTTAAATAGAAAGAATAACAGGATGTGATAGAGGAAAATGATTTGTGAAAGAATTTGAGAAGAACCAGAGCCACGTAGATCATCAGCAGATGGCTGATATCCTTAGCACTCTCTCAGAGGTTTTACCCTGTTCACCTCTGTTTCTATAATTTCTTCCCTCAATTTTACAGAAACAAGCCAACGATCTTGTTAGCACCCTCATGAAGTGCACACCCCACTACATCCGCTGCATCAAACCCAATGAAACAAAGAAACCTCGAGACTGGGAGGAGAGCAGGTATGAAGCGAGAGCGCGTGATAGGAACAAGCACTGAGTCAAAAAAAAAAACCAAAAAAACCCTACAAAAATTCATGTTTTTTAATCATATAAGCCACAGACAAACAGAACTAGAAACTCTAAAAGCCTTCAGAAATGAGATCTCAATCTAAATAATTCTGAATTAATTCTGACTTTTGCTTCATGCTTTGAAAACAGCTTTTATTGGGTAGCAGAAAACCAGCAGGATGTTTGAATTTACTTTCATGGATCAAAAAAATCACACACACACAAACACCAGGAAAAACCAACATTTTTATGTATAAATACGTATATATAAAATCAAAGAATATAGTTTTTGTTATTGATTTTTACTTTCTGAACTTGAAGTTATTATCTATCTAAGTCATTATCTATCTCTTTAAAGGGTGATTGATAGAATATGATCTCAGGTGGTTGTACAGATACTGGATTTATGTCTAAATCTTTGGTTGGTTGCATCTGCTCTAAGGCATCTTTAAGCGTATGGTACTTTTTAGTATCTTCTTATAGTTAAGAAAGAGATGCTCTTCTTTTTCATACTGAGGTAGGGTACAAAAAAAACTTAAAACTTAACGTTTTTAATCATACTTAAGTACTTTTTGTATTGGTAAAAGTGCTGATGTTTGCAATGTGGGTTTTTTTTTTTAATCACAGCGAAACAATTTGTGAAGTCTGATAAAGAACACTCTTGACCACATCAACAGCACACCAAAATTCACTTCCTGCCATTTGGCACACAGACTAGCACAATTACATGCAGATGTAGAGCATTTACAGAAGCCACAATCATGACTGCCCCTTGAAAGTGTCATTTAGATCTTGGCAGAAAATGCAGATCCTTTCTCTAACTTTTCCTTCCCTTCCCACCCCTTAAAATCCTGCTATGCACCACTTAATTTCACTTTGACGCTGGGAAAAAAGAAAAATTACTCTAGTGAAAGTGTGCCTAAACTTATACTGAAGTAATAACCATGTACATTGGAGGGCTTTTGAAATCAATCATTTACATATTGGAAAATAGGCCTTTTATTGTGGAAAGTGTTGCTAGGAAACCAATGAAACAAACAAACAAAAACGGAGTCCAACAAGAGGCCGGCTTTCAGGAAGCCCATTCTGAAGTAAAAATAGGCAAGATTTCTGTTTTTTATTTGGTGTGGCAGCTACTGATGCTAAAATAATAAATTAAATACAAGGATTGTGTGGTATCAAACTCGACTACAAACGGAATGAATTCTTGGGATAATGGTAATTTTTAATCCCAATTAAAAATACTAACGTTCTCTCCACTTTCAAGCCCTTTCTCAAATATTAACACATCACATAGTGACAATAGTGTCATATCCAAGGAAAAGAGATGTAAGAATATGCAAATTTCAACTCAAATTTCAGCTTGTTTAGTTTTATATTTTCACAGTTTTGCTGTGAAAAAGACAAAATGCAGCTGAATGCACGTATGGGGTACTTTGCTGTGTTGGGTTAGTGGCCTTGGTTTTCTTCTGCAGTCATTTAATGAATGTGAATGAAATGAAAGTGTTTCTGAATGAGGAAAAGCTTCACAGAGCCCATCCTTGTGCCACATAATTCCAGCTTTCTACTACTGCTGAATAATTTCAGAATATTTTGCACTTTAAGGTAGACCTTGTGTAGTACCTAAACCTGGTACAACACCTTAGTTACTCCGAAAATCAGGGTGTTCCTTGAAATGTGTTTTTGTTCAGCTCCTGGCATAGTTGCTTGGACTTGTATTCAAAATTGCTGCATCAGCTGAATTCCCAGACCCCGACCTGCTTAAGGCTGATGCCTGGAGGGAGATTTTCAGTATGCCTTTTCTCAGAAAGAAAAGGAAAAACAGAAAAATGTCTCAAATTCTCTGTTGCTAGACACTAATACTGGCAGGACATTAAGAAAAAGGGAGTAATAGTGTTGGTGCAGTGCATTATTCCAGATGTGAATAGGAGGGAAAAGCTATAAACAGGAAAATGTATTTTTGTCTGTAAATTTTCTACTGTAACAGAATTCTTGGAGTTGGTACAAAATACACTTTATTCCTTGAGCACAGCAAGATTAAGATGTGCTGTATTTTGGTTATTAGATAAAAGAGCAGCATCTCATTAAATAACTGATCAGTGCTCCTTAAAATAAGAAATAACCAAAGGGCCTTTGTCACTTGTGGCATGGGACTTCAGAAGTATTTTCCCTTGATACTGAGTCATGTGAAAAGAATTTGTCTACCAAAAAAAGAAAAATCAACAGGCTGTACACATTATATTGAAATTCAACATTTCAAAATAGCTAGAGAAATAACACTGAATTAACCTAGAGGGTTTTCAAGGCTGGAAAAATCTTCAGTAAACAGAGAAACAGTATTTAAACTGGACTAAGGTTACATGGTTCCTTACAGCCTCGTTTTTTAAAAATTGTTTGTGAATTCTTTGCTATCTACTGTGTTCCATATTATTCTTTGTTCTGTACTCTAGAATGTACAGGACTAAGATCTTAACTGCTCCTATTTCTGACTGACAGCTAAAGTTTCCAGAATCTGCCTCAGATAAAAAAAACAAAACACCACCACAAAACCGATGGCGGTGGAGCCCCTGAACACAGCATTCAGAACTCAGAATTAAAAGCTGACGTTGCCTCTTCCAGCCGTGTGACTTAGAAGAGATAATTAATGCAAAGCAAAACAGCAAGTGTTGTACACTGTGAGCAAAGTTAACTGAAATTCTTCAAATGAAATTTCCATGCATTAAAAAGTAGACTAGGAGGATATGTAAGAAGGAAGAGAAAATACGTTCCATGGCTCCAGAAAGTGGAAAAGGTGCCAAAAGGAAGTTCTTTAGCTGCTTTTCTGCCTTGAGATTTATGGGGAAATACTTGTTCCCTGTTTTAAAACCCAAAAGAAAGGATCTTGCAAGAGGGAGCTGTAATGGTTTGGGGATAGTGATGTTTCAGTTGTCCACCACCGTTAACACTTTCAGTGGGACCAACTCACTGTTTGTTTCAGAATAAAGCATGCCATGAGCAGGCTTACCAGGAACTCCTGCAGGTCTTGTGCCTATCCTCACAGCCTCCCTTTGCCTTGTGGTAAGGTCTGCAACAGTGCTAACTTTTCATGAATACACTGTTCAGAGTTTCTTACATCTGATTCTTTGTGTGATAAAGGTTTGGCGTCTGGGGCTTTCTCCAGTCCTCAGATGTGGTCCTTCAGAATAGCCGAAAATGAGCTGTGAGCAGCTGTCCCTGTTTGGGGCATGTAAAACACACACAAACTACATTAAGGATCATCATTTCCCACTGCCTTGGATATCATTGTGTAGGTAGTTACTTGATCTTTTATGGGTATTAGTGAAGAAATTTGTACATAAATTACTTAGGAGACAGGAAGTTTGACTACTGAAAAGAATGCCAAAGAAAGTTGCTGTATATTTCAGTAACGTGGTTTTGCCACACAGCGTGCAAGAATAAATAGATTTCATGTACCTGTGCATTAATTTTAGAGTTAGTCTTTAAGCAGATGTGATTTTAATAAGAATACTTCAATCCACAAATATGCTGAAATAAAATGGATTGTAAATCTTGCTTTGTTTTTGTCCACAGGGTAAAACATCAAGTAGAATACTTAGGTCTGAAAGAAAATATTCGAGTAAGAAGGGCTGGCTATGCCTACAGGCGGGTTTTCAAGAAGTTTTTGCAGAGGTAAGGTAATGCTAATTTGGAAGTATTAGAGAATGTTTGCTTGCATCATGAGTATAAAAAAGTTGTGAGTTTTGAAAGCTTCTAATTTCCCACTTTTCCTTGTTAGTATTTACCTTGTTAAAGATCTAGGCTATGCAGATGTTTTGAAAAACAGTCTCTTTGTGTCTTTAAAATCTTTCCACTTTCCACCAAACGTGCCTAAGGCCACAGTTCTTCTTGGAGGGTTCTTCTAGGAGCTCTATATCTGTGGAATCCAAGGCTCTGGGAACTAAATTCTGTTTAAAATGTTACTGTCACTCTCCAGTCACTCTTTCCTAGTGACAGAGGGTAGGCAAAGAAACAGATGCCTGCCATTCAACAGTCTCAGTGAAAAGAGTAACCTATTAGCTGAAATTGGTGGTGTTAAAACAGCTGGGAATGGTAACAAACAAATGCTGCAGCTGCTCACAGAATGAAAGCCATGAGATAAATCCTCATTTCAGTGTCTTAAGACCAGCTGTTGAAATGAATTAGCTACCTTCACCAGCTACTGAATCCTATTAAATGGAAGCAATTTCCTTATTTAGGCAACATTCAGTCTCTTTTTTATTACAGAAAATTGAGACATGCACTTAATTAGTGCCCAAACCAGGGTGTTGTATGACAATTCACCTCCGTTAGAAATCCTTGTGTTGCATTTTGAAATAGAACGTAAAAAAAATAAATAAATCAGTTGTTCCAAGGAATGGAGTATGATTCAGCAACTGACCCAGAACAAAGCCACTGATAATACTTTGTATACTTTATGATAATACAGAGGGTTCTAATTATCTAGTAATAAACAGTTCTAAAATACCTTAAGATATAGACTCCATTTTAATCATGGGATAATTTTTAATCATTTT
Organism: Lagopus leucura; assembly: GCF_019238085.1. NCBI lineage: Eukaryota > Metazoa > Chordata > Aves > Galliformes > Phasianidae > Lagopus > Lagopus leucura. The sequence continues at coordinate 4,107,701 of NW_024962269.1, forward strand.
ATTCCCCACTATCTTCGAGCCCAGACATTAAACATGAATGGTCTTCAGATTACAGAACCTTACTTGAAGGTTACTGCAAAGACAGACTAACAGATTAATAATGAATACCAGGGTTCTAGTCTAGCCTAACGATTGTTGAAAACTAATTGTGAGAGCTGTGCAAGTCTAGAAAGGTCTGCACGGAGGAAAGCCACATGGTGCTTCTGGAGGGTGAAAAGCTCACTGCACTTTGTGTGCAGAGATCTACAATGAGCTGAAACCAATTTGTTTGTTTCAAATCAGTATTGTTAAATTTTACATTTTGTTACAAGTAAAACCTTTCCTGCAACCTTTCAATTTACAGTTCCCTAACATCCAGAGAACAAACTCTTTTCTGACACCATGGGTCAGTGTGAGTAGAAGCGGGCTGAGGCATGGGATGGTTAGGAAATGCATGCTTGTACACTTGTTTTCATTGGGAGCTCATTGGCAGCTCAATGTAAGTGGAGATTTCAGGATTGAATAGACTTATGTATGAAATTTATGTTTGCATGCAAAAAGCCAAAGGCACTGAAAAGGCTCGTGTGTTTCAAAGCATAACCAGAAAGCTGAACTCCATGCTCCTGTAATTAAAAGTAGAAACTAACTGCTTACTCTGAATTTATAATATTTTTTTTTCAGTGATCATGATTTTGGAATTGTTTCAGAAGCATTTTAAGAGCACAGTATGCTGAAATCCTCCATAAGCTTAAATTACATGTAAATTTGAAAAACTTAGATAAATGGATATTGATATGAGCCATTTAATGGGAAGGTTGCAGAAACACCCTGGAGAAAAATGTTATTCATTCCTAAATGGCAGTGGACAGTGAGAGAGTTGATGCAGATGAAATGTTAAATTCTAGGACTTATGCTTAATTGGTGCATATTATGCTCTTTTTTTCTGCCTTGTAGACTTGTCCTAACCATAAATTATATGAAGTTAGCTTGCATTAATGAAAAAGGAGAATTTCAAATCTATTCTTATACCCAAGAACTTTACTATAGAAGTCTTCAGTCTTACTTTTCCCAATGCCCTCCTTCCAAGCTCACAAGATAGGATAGGAAAGAATTTACAGCATGCTGAAATGTAGCATCAACTTCTGTTGTGTGAAAGGTTCCACAGTTTTGATTGCCTTTATTAACTGAAGCTCTTTTAAATTCAGACTTGGTTGTACAACTGTATTGTTGGAGATACTTGATGAACCTGCAGAAGAGTTCCTTAAATAAGCGGGGAGTTAGTTTATATACAACTCCTGCTTACTACTGTGCATCTGTCTATCCCATAAATACTGATAAATAACTTACATGATCTGTAAACAGATTATGTGCAATGTACATTTATATTTAAGATGTCATAAGAGCCACTTCTCTTACACCATCATGCTAGTATCTGAGCGTTTGATAATTAATAGAGTTGAACAAGATAGCATACTAGACTATTTGAATCCTACTGAATTGTATATATAAACCTTTTCTTTTCATGTACACGGTATCCAGGGTTTGTTTGTTTGTAGTATGTTCCTTTTTAACAGTTTGCTGTATGTCTTTATGTGGCATTGCTATTTAAGTTGCACGACACTACGTCTTGGTTTTGAGTAGATAACATTTTAGGTATGGTAAGAATAAGAAATGAACATTTCCTGAATTAATTTCCTTTCAATTCCTTCTGTGATTTTTCTGAACATTTTACTAGAAGCTGCCTACTTCTTTCTACCTGAGAATTACAACAAACTAAACTCCATACTCTACCTTATTTAACTGAATAGTTGCACTAATAAGCATGATTTAGTCTATATAGCTCAAATACTCTTACTGCAATATGAAGAAAAGAGTCAAGGCTGAAGAACAGAAGATCTGTGGGGGAAAATGTGTTAGAACACATTTAGGTGTTCTCCAGTCTCTTCCCGAGGAGTTTAAATAGCTTCTGCTAGAGGAGTTAGTTATCCCCAGGCATGCTGATGCAGCTGAAGCCCATTAGCTCTTCTCAGTGTGCAGAATAACAAGAAATCTGTCAGTTCCACAAGAGCCAGTTAAGCACGAAAAAGTGGACAGTTTAGAAGGAGCTGTAACCTGGCGTCTACCTCATTTCTAAGGCTTAAAGAGAGTACCATGAGATAGAAGGCTACTCGCTTATCAAATGCATGGCATTACAGCACTTCCCCACCTCATTCCATAGCTCTTTTTTATGGTCAGTTCACCTCAGCATTCCCTCCAGACAGCACCAACATCACAGGATCTTCCCTCCTGTAGCAGATGCTAAGCCAAAGGCTTTATGGGTTAAAGCCAAGAATGCCTCCTTGCTACATGCAGACCAGCTGTTATTAACAGGTGGGTTAGAAGAATGAGCTTGTCTAGTTGCTTAGAAACACAAAAAGCCTTTGTAAGAGTAAGGGAGACAGAAAAGCTTAAGGGGGAAGTTGGTCACATGCTTGGGAAGGAGTCCATTGTACCAAGGGTAAGGAAGTACTTTAACCTGCACCATAAGTCATTGCTAGTAAATAACCTCACCCTGGATTTAAGATTAGAGCAAAACTTTTTGTAATTAACCACTTACTTAGAATCTGGAAATGGGAGATTCCTGGACACTGTTGCCCTTCTCATTACAGCTGTTTGGTCTTACTAAGCAAATAATATAGTTTTGCATCTTCCTACGCTCTAAGCTTCTATAAATGCTGCCAAGGGAGCAAACATTTTCCTAGTGTGGTCTGACTAGGAGTCAGTGGTATTCTGCTGATGTTTGATGTCAGATTTTGATGTTTTTTTCTCCTTGCTGATTAAGGTATGCCATTCTGACCAAAGCAACTTGGCCTTCCTGGAAAGGAGATGAGAAGCAAGGAGTTCTCCACCTACTTCAATCAGTCAACATGGATCCTGATCAATACCAACTTGGGAAATCCAAAGTCTTCATCAAAGCTCCAGAGTCTGTAAGTATGGCAGGACACAAGTCTATAAATACGAAGCTTTTGCTAAAATACATGGCCTTCCTGCTCCAATGATGCATAGCTTATGTGCTAGGACAGGAGAAGCATCAAAATGTAAGTCAACCTGAGCAGGGCTGTCACAGATGCCTTGAGGCAGTGGGTGCAGTAGACACTAGAATCTCACTTCTGCGATGGGTACAGTATGTCCTTGTACATCAATTTGACGCTTACACAAGGAGCATCAGGAAGAAGAGATGGGACACACAAAGATGCTTTGGTGTCAGGTTGCACATGGTGACGTTCCATCAGAATCTGTCATATGAAGGAATATCATGGCATGAGAACACATGTATGGCTGTTTGCCCAAGCTAACAGGTCTTTTTCAAAGGATAAGAGGATAAGAACTGATGAAAATAAGAGAAAAATTCCCTAATATGTCTGAGTAAACCAATGTCACAGAATAGCTAACTATAAATCCCATTTCAAAACATCAGGTAGGCAAATTAAGGCTGCTTTTATCCTGTGGCTTCTGAACTGCATGGAACATTGGAACAGTTTTGTTATCTCATTATTCAGGAAAGTTGTCAAGGAAGGAAAGTATGCTCTATTTACAATCATGTATTCCTTATCTATCAGAAGCAATCAGGCTTACTTAGTGAAACACCTTCTGCTTGTCAGATGGCTTCTTAGTACTTTGCCTTAAATTACACATCAAAATAAAAGCAGAACACTTCTATTTCTGTCATTTTCCTTTTGAGGAATACTTCTTTGCACTACCCAATCACACAACAAGATCCCAGAGGGAAAATAATACTTCCTCAGAGTTGTAACCAAAATTGATTCTGCAATGAATAGAGTCAGAAAGATAGTCTCAGTTGTTAAGGAAAAGCAGTGCTTTAGCATCCCTGTCATTTGAGAAAGACATGTTTATAATAATAATTAGTGTTCAAGGTGTATAGGGTGCTTGGATGCATGTTGGCCAAACAGGAAATTCTAGTATAGGATTAATCCTAGGTAGTCATTGCAATCAATGCACCTTAGTTACCAACTACAAAGAAGTGTGAGCTCTGCTTGCCTTCCAGCATAGCACAGGTCATGATTTGTTTCCTAAGTTTTCAGAGAATTTTTGCTTACCTGTGCCTTGTTATGACCTTGAACATGAGTGGATGTGTGTCTTTGATATCTCTTCTTGTGACAACAGCTGGGACATGTAGTCCTTTGCCGATTACCTCAGGTTTATGACAGGGTGGTGGCAAGTACACACTCTGGTCAAGTAGCTCTTTGGCTTACTGAGTTGCTCATAAGGACAGGGGAACAGAATTAGTAACTTAAACAGCATCTGCCAGTTGGCTATCTTACACTGCTGCAAACCTGGCTTTACTGTTTTCACTACGAAACTATTTATATCCATAACAAAATAACTTGTATAATAGCTGTTTTCTTGATCTTACTCTTATGGAGAAATCAATCCAGTTTTTAATTATTTTTCTTTTTAGTTATATAATGGGTCATAAGGAAATAACTTCCCTGACTCCTGAAAAGGCTGTAAGCTTTGGTATATTTACCACTTACGAGAGCACAGATTTTCAGCAGCCTTATTTTCACAAGTGGGCTGGGACTTACTCCTGTTTGTTTTATTCTCTTTTTTTTTTCTCTTCTCCTTCCTTCTCTCTCCTTCCTTCTCTCTCCAGAGAAAGGACTTAAAATGTTTACTGTTACTCATGTACTCATCCTCTATTTAATAGTAGATTTAATTGAGAATACTAGGAATAGTTATGTCACAGAATCACAGAATCGTAGGGGTTGGAAGGGACCTCCAGAGATCATCGAGTCCAACCCCCTGCCAAAGCAGGTTCCCTACAGCAGGTCGCACAGGTCGGTGTCCAGGCAGGTCTTGAACATCTCCAGAGAAGGAGACTCCACCACCTCCCTGGGCAGCCTGTTCCAGTGCTCCGTCACCTCACTGTAAAGAAGTTCTTTTTCATTTTGAGTTGAAAAACATGATATGAATATTCTAAAGCTTAATTTATATCTTTTAGTATCAAAGAGAAATCTCTCATGTCACTAAAACATTGACTTGAAACAGTAGTCAAGAGTCATATCACTTGAAATAGGAAGTGAAAAAAATTGTCTTCCATCAGTAAAGAAAGAAAGCACCTGGAGGAAAAAAAACTTGATGTGCTCAGGAGTATAAGGGGAAGGGGGATTATTTTATATCTATCTATGTATCTACACATACACATGTATAGTGTGTAAGGAAAGAATTTTTACTTCAGTATTTCATAGCCTGCATTTTACTGAACCATGTTAATTTGATGTTTTCATGGAACTTCCTTAATTGGGACTCTGACGTTCAACCCCAAGTGACAGACTGTTTTGCATTGATAATTTGCAACTAGCAATATTGTTAGAGAAATCAATTACATGATCACAGGTAAGCTGAATTAGACAAGGCTTGATCATGCCATGGCTCAAACTTAAGAACTTTTTGCATCAGGATCAGTCATGCCTCTGCGGAAACACTTTCCAGTGCTTGTGTGTTGGTGAAGTTTGGTTGTTTTTTTTTTGTTGTTGTTGATTTGTTTTTTTTTTTAAGTTTCTGTGGATGGAGATTTTCCAGCTGTAAAATAAGGTTTTATGGGTGGCAGAAATGAGGCTTCATTATTTACATTTCCATCAAACACCTGAATAAATAACTTAGTACAAAAACAAGCAAAGCCCTGCGGAAATAGTTTGCACAAGATCAAGTTTTCTTTCTAAGATCAGTATGAACAGTGTTTTTTCTAGATTAGCATGGTTTAGCAGCAGCGTGAGCAAAGGATCCTGAAGCCCAGGTTCATTTCTTGATATACCTGCTTTTACTAATGTTCTCTTTTGAGAGCTAAGTAGGTTGCACCAAAAGTAATGCCTCCTATTTATTTCCATATAAATTGCAAGCAAATACAAAGAGTACACAATATCTTTGATAGAGCAAATTCTCAGCTACAAAACACTCTTCTTCAACACAGTCACCACCACTAGCTGTGCTTCTTTGCCAGTGATGAACAAGCTGTGCTCATAAAAATCTGCACCAGTGCAGGTGACCCACTGTTTCGCAGCTGCTATGATGGTGTTATTGCTAGGAAGATGTTGCCCATGCAGTCCACCTTTCATTGTCCCAAACATTGGAGTCAGAAGATACCAGATCCACACTGTGCTGCGGGTGTGGCAGGATAATTGAGCCAATGTTGGCAGTTTGCTTCATGGCCTTCAAACTGGTGTGGGGCCTGATGTTATCACCTTACTGGAGAAAGGTTGTCGTCTTCTCTGGCCTGACTCTGGAAGTTCAAGCCTTCAGCTTAGCGTGATGTAGCAGCCACAGCTGATGGTTTGTCCAGGTTCCAGGAAATTCAGAAGGCTCACTCTTATCTCAAGAGGCAACATGCATCACTTTACCCACTGAGGGTTGTATCTTGAACTTTTCTTCAGTGAGGGATTCACGTCACCATTCCATGAACTGCTTTTTTGACTCCAGTTCATAGTGGTGACACCACATCTATCACCAGTGTAAAAATAGAGAATCGTAGAATGGCCTGGGTTGAAAAGGACCACAGTGATCACCTAGTTTCAACCCTCTGCTGTGTGCAGGGTCAGTTTAAGGCACAGTAGAGAGAAATAATTAGCAAATCAAGCCAGTGGACTGATTTAATATTGTAACTGTTATCCAAATGCTCATATTTCCAGTAAGATAAGAAAAAGTAAGTTTACAATATGTAAAAAGGCTATAATGAAATATGCCATATCCTGCAATAATTTTGAATTTTTTTCTTATGCATTATATTTACATATTTTTTAGTGGGAACTAAAAAGGTGGATCTTCAGTTTTGATAAATCATTTCCTCATGAATGTTAACAGTGTAGGCTAAATCATATATGTTATGTGATCATGTAGCATATATGATCGTGATTATATATTCCACAGCCAGCCTACAACCTCACTGCTAAGGAAAAATGTTGCCAATGGACTCAACAGTATTAAATACAGACGAGTAAGAAAGTTGCAAGTGAATGTGAGAACACATTGTATTTCACCTTGCACAGATAGTTTCTTATTCAAGACCTCTGGGTTGTAGTAGGACTGGCTTGGATCTGGAGTGCAATACATGTGAAAGTTGAATGTAAAGCGTTTCTTCCAAAAAAATTTTCTTGTAAAATTTGTGACCCACCTTGCTGTCTTCTTGTGCAGCTTTTTTTGTTAGAAGAGATGAGGGAGAGAAAGTATGATGGATATGCCAGGGCGATCCAGAAGGCATGGAGGAAATATGCAGCCAGGAAAAAATACGTACAAATGAGAGAAGAAGGTAAGTCCTAAGTTTTGATCATAGAATCATAGAATTGCTCGGGTTGGAAAAGACGTTCAAGATCATCGAGTCCGACCACAGCCTAACCATACTACCCCAACTCTGCTAAATGGTGTCCCTGAGCACCACATCCAAATGGTTTTAAACACATTCAGGGATGGTGACTCAAATACCTCCCTGGGGAGCCTGTATTGATGACTTATTTCCCATGACTCCAGAAGTAGAAAGTATGCTGCTATAGATGAAGCAGATATATTCCTTTGTGTAGAGAAAACCACTGCTTTGCAGACGGGGAGTGACTGGAAACTGTTGGAAACCTAAGGTACCATTGATGAGGTTGGCTGTTCAGCATGCACAACTTTCTTGGACTATCTGGTGCTTTGATCTCAAAGTCAGACTGAGCAGGATAGATTTTCCATTGTTTCAGAAGAACTCTTGATTCATCAAAGCTGCCAAGCTTGCCATCAGTATATTTTAGTAAGAATGAATTCAGTAATCATGTGGATCCTTAACGCAGGGTTTTATAGCAGCATCTCAGTTCTTTCCATTGTATAAACCATTTGGTTATCACTTGTTCCCCAAGTTCTGTTTGAAACCGCTCGCTATTTCAAATGATGAATTTTCTGATTTCAGCAAGTACTACTAGTCAGTGTTTATTTTTTGTATTTAAGCATCAGATCTGCTGCTGAACAAGAAAGAGAGAAGGCGGAACAGCATTAACAGGAATTTTGTGGGAGATTACATAGGCATGGAGGACCACCCAGAGCTACGCCAGTTTGTGGGCAAACGGGAGAAGATTGATTTTGCAGACACTGTGACTAAATATGATAGGCGGTTTAAGGTAGGTTGTAGAACAGTATCCACTATTGATGAGATCTGCTGGGGTGCTGTACTGATGCCTTTACCACCATTTAACAGAAACTCTGCATGTGCCAAAGACTTCTTGGATACCAGTTTGAAAAACAAGTCTTTGACCTAAGAAGACACTGGGAAGCAGTCTGTGCTCTTGATCTGAGCACACTGCTGTTTTCTCCTAGGACAAGAGCTTTGAGGGACCTGCTGGGCAGACAGCTGTTAGGAAATATTAGGAATTTCTCTATAAGGAAATAGAGGAAAAAAACTGTTGGGTTTTTTTTTTGGTTTTGTTTTGTTTTTTGTTTTTAAAATACAATGCAGTCTGACTCCAGAGTTATGCGAGTCAGTAAATCAAGTGTTTCCTTCTCACCCCACAACTCAAACCAGAGACTTGGCCCAAATCACGCTATTTATATCTTTGGAACAGCATCATGACATTAAAGCATCAGTCTCTGCATAGCTTTGTATTTTCAAATAATTTTGTGTTTCAGAGTGTGAAGAGAGATCTTGTCCTCACTCCAAAATGTATATACCTTATTGGGCGTGAAAAAGTAAAGCAGGGCCCAGAGAAAGGCCAAGTGAAGGAAGTCTTAAAGAGAAGGATGGAGGTGGAGAGAATTCTTTCTGTTTCTCTGAGGTCAGTACCTTGAACATGTCTTTCTTCTGACAGAGAAATCTGTGTAAAGTAGCATGAAATATATTGATTGATGAAGAGTGTGTTTCATAAGCTGTACTTATTGACTCTTGTAAACAGAAAGCTGGACTTATTTTCACTCCCAGCCTTAATGCTGCAGTAATAGATGTTAATGTTAAACTTCTGACTACTTATTAAAGTAGTCCACTTAGTTTAAGTGTAATCCAAAATGTATTATGTGAAGCGTGTGTTCACCATGATATGTTCAACGATGTTCTAGTGAGTTTTGTCTTAATTTTGTGTCCCCTACGCAAGTACACCTTGTGCATGTCCCCTGCTTTCTGAATAGTGGTTCTCCAGTGGGCTTATTACAATCCTTTAATCCTAAAACTTTATTCCTAGTTGGATTTCACATCACTTCTTAAGACAGTGTCAAACCAGTCCCAGCTTGCAGGAAATAGCTGTGGTGTACACAGGGAACTAAGAAGCCTGGTTAGTTGAGTGAGTAAAACCAAGGGGAAACAGCCCACAAGACTAAAGTTCATGCCTGTGTCACTTCATCCCTTTGAAGGCTGATAAACAAAGTTTCTGGATACTTCAGCAGTTGTTATTGTAGTTTATCAGAGCTGGTACCTAACTAATTTAATACAAAAGAATACAGATCCAGCCTAATATGGCAACAAGCATTCTTCAAATACTAAAATTTCATGTTTTAATAGAATTCAAGTCTACCCTTGACTGCTGTATATTGCCTGTTACTGCAAAGTTTTTATTTATATGCTTATAGAACGTTGTTTCTCTTAGCATAGCCAGAACTCTTCTCACAGACATACTTCAGTACTTAGAACAAAGAAAAAGCAGATGGCACAATTCTGCAGAGTTCTAAACAGCTCTTCCAAGATTAGGGTAAGGTCTGCAAAACAATCCTGCATACAATACCATTTTCAAAACTTGTGGTTTATTTTACCATATATTTTTCAATTTAGAACAACTTTGGTAGATCGAGGTTAGAGTAGAGTCTGCCTGTTTAGTGCTCCAGGTTTGGACTGTGTTCCATGCAACTGCTAACCAGATTGTAGCCAGACACCCAAGCTGGGCTTTCAGCATTCCAAAGGCAGAGCTGCATTGAGTCAGCTAAAAAGCACAGCTTGCCAGCCAAGTTAGTGAAGACTGTTGCACTTTTCTCACATGTAAGTAAATTCTACAGAACATTTTGAAGCAAAACCAAATTTGCATACTTTGGAAGAAACGTGCATATTACATTATGTCTAATCATGTTTTAACCTTACTTCTTGTATTTCATTTTGTTGCATAAGCCTTCTTTATACATGCTAAAAGTAGAAGCAGAATTACAGACTGTCAAGCTGCTCACGTATTTGCTCACTCCCCTCTCCCACAAAAAAAACAACAATGGGAACAAGGGGCAGTCTTCATATGAGGATGGGCTGACTTCAAAATGGATCTCACTGGAGGAATATTTTAATACAGCTGAGCAGTTACTCAGTGCTCTGGCTACAGAGGCTACAGAAGTCGCTGCTCCACTAGAATCTGAGGTACCTTGTGTCAGTGACAAGAGTTACAGCTCACAGTGCTTAAAAGATTTCAGTGGATAAAACCAGAACAAAACTTTCAAGTAGTACAAGTGTGACCAAATCCGTATTTTTGAAAAAAATATTTTTTGGGAGGCCAGGTTCAAAACAAGTTGCATTATTTCATTCTCAAAACTTCAGATCTTTGTACAATTTTTTTCCAGCAACGCTATGTTTTAATTGAAGTAATACATGGAATATCTTTTAAACAGAAGGGGGCAGGGGATAACTGGATTCTTGCATTGTTATCTAAATTTATTTCAAGAAACTCATGCACAGTACACTGAGGTAAGCTTGGGTAGATACACCTCTACACAAGAAAGGCAGAATATTCAGCAGTATTGATGGGTGTTTAAAGCAAGTAACACCACGTCACAGTTTAAATTACTGAAGGAATTGCACTTTAATTTGCAGTTACCAAATTTAGAATTTGTTCAGCATATTGAGTATTCATGGAAATTTGCTGATGTTTTTAGTAACAGTGCATTACTGAGCTTTACAGTTATCTGATAAGCAGTGGCACAGGATATCCCAACAGCATTATAAAGTCAGGCTCATTGCCAAGTGAGCAGAAACAGGACAATTGGCTGGGTGGTACTATAGGGCTTGGGTTTTTCTTACACATCTCCTTCAGAACATTTTGAAGCTCTAGATTTGCTTGGTGGTAGTGAAGGTCACGATTTTACTTTATTTTCTTATGTTTCTCATTGCTATTTTGAATAGTAAATAGGTACCTGCCTTAAAGTAATTCATTTGTAGTTTCATACACTTTTTCCTGTGCAATTGTAAAGATTTCAGAGTATGAAGTTGGGTGAACTTCAAGTTGGTACAATAAAAATGGGAAGTGGTATAACACAGCATTCATCTCAGAACTGTATTTTCATACCTAACAGTCTGGAGCATTTGTAGCAGTAATACGAAATTGTTTTTCAATTCTGAATAAAGTAAACAGGTACTCACAATATCTAGAGGGATTTGTAGGCTTCACAGTAGCTACACAAAAAATGATGGTCAGAAAAAAAACTGTCTTATTTCACCACCTTCATATTTAAAGAGTCAGCAGTGAAGCAAACCAGCCGTGAGTGGAAAGGAGGAGAGCATGCTCAAAGTGTTAATTGCTAGGTAATTAGGATTGGAAATCAGTGACAAGGGCAGATAGACTGTGATGGAAAACTGAAGCTTCTTTTCTGAGCTTAAATTTCCTTTAATTCCTTATGTGTGAGGTTTAATTTACTTTCTGGCAAGTTTGTAGTGTACTGCTTTAAGGGGGAGAAAAAAAGTGAAAACTGCGAAGGAATGTCAAGTCTGGATCTAACTAAACCTTTCAGATCTCTGGAAAGAAATGCACACAGATGGTTCTTTTTTCCACTTAGTAGGTGACACCTAATGTATTGAAATAAATCACTGTGATAAAACCGTATTTTCCAATATTACCAACTGCAGGTGAAGATGAGATGGAAGCAAATATGTAGCACAAAATAACACGGTAAAGTTAAAATTCACATGAGATGACCTTTGGAGTGTGCTGTGATAGGGAGGTTGGCTGCTTGCAGTAAATATCTGCAGTAATAGCATCCTTGCTGTAAATAGCTTTTCAGTGTAGCAATTGTAGGTTTGGGGTTTTTTTGAATCAGCAGCTGTGAATAATGCTGCTAGAAGTTGTATTGGCAACTTCTTCCTCAGCTTGCTGGCCATATTTGTAACTTGCTTTCTTTTTCCTGTTTTCAGCTTTCTTCTCTTAAAAAAAAATAATCCTGTAATCATCTCAGAAATGATTTTATGTCCGCAGGAGTGGACAATAAATAAATAGATTTAGTCCAGTCTTAGAACAAGAGTTGACTAACCCTGATGAAGCAGCAGAGAAGCTTTGACTTCAGACACTGTGCAGTGGTTTAATAAACCGTGAAAAGGAGCTGTAAATTTTCTATCCCAAATAATTTTTTTTTTTTAATTAGATATTGTTAAATGTTTGTACTACTTTTGGTGAAAGTATTACGTCTGTGACAACTGTTTTGTGACAAGGTTAAGCAATTCTCAGCTCTGTACAGCTGTGAAAAAAGCTCTGTGCCATCTCCTGCCTGGTGCACGTGTTTCTGGCACCAGTGCTTGGGTGGCTGCATGGGGATTGAAGCTCAGATCTTGAAAAGCAAGGAAGTCAGCAATGAATCTGCCAGAAAGGGGTGGGAGGAAGGGAAGGGCAGTCATGAAGCTGTCCCCATTGTCTTGTCACCCATGCAGTGACCTGATTCCATGGGTGCCTCCTATGGGACACTAGCCAGCTTCAGAGTACAGGTAGTTTACTGAGGAGTCAGCAAACAGAACCATCTTATGGTTCCTGATGTGCTGTTCAAGTCATGGGGTAAGGAGGTAAGGGAGAGGTGGGCATGGTCACACAAATGGAACTTTGTTTTGATGAGACATGTAGGTTAAAAACCGCACCAAACCTCAGAACTATTTAAAAAACAAAAACAAACCAACCCTCCATTTCCAAGTTTTGGTTTTATTTGGAAAGCTTTGTTTATACCTCTTTCAGAGAGGGTGCAGAAATGGACAGGCATCTATGTAGTTACAGCTAGGAACTGTGGAAAATTGATACATGTACAGACAAATTACAAGCATGCCAGAATAACAATGATCTTGGCTAAAACACAAAGGAACTGTGAGGACGGGGAGGACAGAAATGTTTTGCAGCTTTTTCTGTATGAGTTGATCCAGTGATGGCAATGGATGCCAACATGTATGATTTTTATGCTGTTTAACTGCTTCAAGCAAAAGACAATGGAGACTTCAGAGCATTCATTCAGAAGTTGCTTGCTTTGGATTTCAGTCTTACGTTATGGTTAGTGACTTTCCAGTTCATCTCTAATCCCAAGTTTTGCCATTATTGAAGAGATGGACTTTCACTGTGACTTTAATGTGACATGTTCTTAGGATACAGCAATTATTGTAAAATAACCAAGTAGCTTTCCCGTGTCACAGAAGGGATTGCTTCAGATTCTCAGTTACCAGCTGATCAAAAAAAGGTGTTCTCAGAAAGCAAGACTCTACAGTTAATGCTGTTTGGACTTTCTTATGTTGTTAAAAGTTAACCATCTGTACTTTGCAAATTTCATTATAATACTGGCTGTAATTGCTGCTAAAGTTTTATTCTGAATGGTAAATGTTCCAATTTCTTTTCAGCACGATGCAGGATGACATTTTCATTCTACATGAACAGGAATATGATAGCTTGCTTGAATCAGTCTTCAAAACTGAGTTTTTAAGCCTCTTATCAAAACGATATGAAGAGAAAACACAAGGAAAACTACCTCTGAAATTCAGCAATACGTGAGTTTAGTTTTTTCAATAATCTTTGCTCTTTCTAACAAGATGAATGAATGCTGCAGAGCTCCTGACACTATGCTTTGATTTAGAAGGGGCAGCAGGCTGTAAAAAGGCAAGTGAGCTGGACTTTGTTTTAGCACATCATAGTGTAATAGGTTAGGATCGCACCTGGGCCCTCTGCCATTTTCCACAGTCTGTGTGCATAGATAAGTTGCTTTCATTCTATTGAACACACATCAGGCTCAGGGGTCTGCAACTTCAGCCTGCCACAGAGCACCTCTGTGCTGGCAGAGCTGTTAATGCTCCTGCCCATGAAGCAAATCAGCAGCAGAAGGATTTGGATTTGTAAGCAAGAATTATAAAATTTGGGAGGATTATCGTAGTTTGAAAGGGCAGAGGAGGACAGATGAAGTTTGGAACATTCCTGTAGCATACAGTTCTATGCTGTGGGAGTCCTAAGCCAGTACCTGACATTTTTTTGTTCATGTAAAATATAATTTATTTCTGAGGTCTTGCCCAAAACTAAACCAAGATTTTCCTAGCTTGTTGTAGAATCACAGGATGGCTTGGGTTGGAAGGGACGTTAAAGCCCACCAAGTTCCATGTCCCTGCTGTGGGCAAGGCTGGACCTACTGGATTGGGTTGCCTGGGGTCAGCCTGGCCTTGAACACCTCTAGGGATCTGGCATCCCCAGCTTCTCTGGGCAACCTGCAAATTGTATCATTATAGTTACAATTACGTATTTTATCTGATTGCATTACAGAGCACAGTGTGGAAGTATTGGGAAATAAATGCGTGTGCATACATACAGATGTGTGACTGCAAAACAGGTCACTCCCCAAATATGTACACAAAGCATGTATTAGTCACCTGATTGCATATACAGAAGAACAGAGGCAGTGCTAAATCTGTTTTATGGTAGACGTGTCTGTTGCTCAGTGCCTTACACCTTAGTGCTCATATTCTCTGTCTTCTCCTAAATATCTTCCTTCCTTTACCAGGAAAGCTAAAACATTATTTAAGTCAAACACGAGGGGAGAAGGAAAAAAAGAAGCTTAATTAGGTATTTTATGTCAGTTTATTCATTCATTGAATATAGTTCTTAGTCTGAACTTCTTATTTTTATATCTCTTAAGTTATTTACTGCCAAGCATCATTGTCCTGCTTAGACGCACAGATGCTTTGTGTTATTTTGTTGTTTAGTTTATTTCCTTCTCTTGTTTTCATGTGCTTATTCTAGGCTAGAAGTGAAGCTGAAAAAGGAGAGCTGGGGGCCATGGAGCAGTGGTGGTTCTCGACAAGTGCAGTTTATTCAAGGCCAAGGTGATATAGCCATTCTCAAACCAAGCAATAAAGTGCTGCAGATCAGCATTGGACCAGGGCTACCAAAGAATTCCCGTATGTATGATTTTCTGTTGGAGATTAGTGATGATTTAGAAATTTAGAGAATGGTTGAGTCTAGCTTTCTCTCCTTGCTTGCCTCTTGACTCAGCATTTTCTTTATTGGTTCTCTTTAACATTGGAAATAAGATCCAAGTTACAGATCATAATGATACAACAAATTTCCCTACTGCTCTACAGTTTTTTTGGAACTTATTACTTTCCATATATAACAACTGCTTCTGAAATGCCTAAAACTCTTTTCCCTGTGTCAAAATAAATCTGGGTTTTTACTCATGACACTGTACAGAGAGCACACTAGCCAAGCACTTTGCAGATGAGTCTTTCTCACTGCTCTGGGCTCCTGCCATTCCTCCAGTGGTGCTGATGCAGAAAGGCAGTAACTTCTGTGCATCACCAAAGACTGAACTGCACATACACTGGTGTCTGTTTTGTGTTTTACCTTTTTCTCATACTGATTGTGCACCATTAGCTCCCAGCACTTAGAGGATTCTGTAAGGAGAATGAGGAAGGCTTTTGTTGTACAGTATTCTTGGGGAATTAAAAAAGCAAAAAAAAAAAAAGTCTCCTTTCAATATAAAGCACCAAACTTTTAACCAGACCTGGGAGCATTTTGCTATTTTCCTATCAAACTAGGGAGTGCAATTAGACAAGTTAAGATTGATTTTTTTTTTTTTGTCCCGGGGAAATTTCTTGGTGTCGTAGAACTGGGAAAAGTGTACTTCTGTGTGCAGAGAAATTGCTGATCAGAAGTGTTACAGATTGCTGTGCCAGCTATCAGTAGTTCCTAAAATAAGTCCTAAAGCTAATGGTTTTTGGAGTCCCATTTTCAGTAGTCTCAAGACACCTTTACTTTATATCCTATGGCTGAACTGGATCGCAAAAGGGAGAGTATGCCTAAAAGCCATCCTTGTTGCACCTAAAGCTTTAGCACATTGTGGATGACACTGTAGATATTGGGTTCATTATTCCTGAAGATCAGCCTCTCTGACCATAGAGGAGGAGCCTTGCAGCCAGAAGACCTTACCTAATTATGTTAACGTGAAACAGTACCAAACTGTTGCTGTCTCTTTCAGGTCCTACTAGACGTAACCTTTCCCAAAGCAGAGGGTATTCTAGCAGGTCTCAAGCTCAGTCTTACCCTATGAGAGCTGCACCTCCTCCTCCTGGTAAGTTTGTTTAGCCTCATGTCTAAAGCAAAGTTCAAAATTCAGACTTATGCTTTTATTCTTGCCATCTAGTAAACTGGTTCTCCACTAAAAATGCATAGTGAAGTTTTTACTATTAACTGAAACATATACTGCAGGCCTTTTACGATGACTGTTGGGAGTCTGGTGCCAATTGAACTGGTATTTCACCAGAAGTAAATACATGGTGGATAGCAGCTGGCTAGGGATGCTGCTACGTTCGGCCACTGAGCGTATGACCTCATAGCCTTTCCCCTTTCCATTTTAGGGCAAAGTGTATACATTCATAAAGACACAACACATGAAAATGCTTTCAGGGCCATGAACAGCAGAATGCAGTTTATAGCTCATTGTTCTACTCTGTTACACAATAACTTCCATGTAACCCAAGTGCTGAGCCCTATCAGTTGTGTCAGTAAGTCAGGGCGCGTGGCTTTTCTGCATGGGATTGATGTAATGAGGGTGTTTCACTTCTGCCCTTGAGTGATATGATTAATTTAGCCAGTGAACTCAGAGGAAAGAACAATGTCCCATTGACCCACCATTTCCCAAGCGTTTTTTTTTTTCTATTTACATTTCTAGTGTTTGTTGGGTCAGGGTTTGTTTTTTTTTTCCCAAACAAAAGATTCTCTTTAAGTCACCTGGTCTTTATGGAGAAGCACAATGGTAAGAAAGAGAGTTGAAGTTCAGTACTCAACCCATCCTGGTCACCAAGTGAACTAGCCAGCTCCTGATGCTCGTAAAAACCTCAGCCATGAGTCAAACAATGACAAATGAGTGCATGATTTGCAGTAATTGCAGCTTTTCTAAAGTAGAAAATCACTGTGGTTAAAGAAGTTAAAAAGCCTGCAAACATGGGCAGTAAATACTCATTGAGGATGAATCAAATAAAGCAAGAGAAGGCTTTTTTCATTTGCATTTTCAAAAACTCATCAATTCTAGAGTTACAGGAAAAACAGACAAAAAGAAACACTGGTTGAAGATGTAACTTTAGACCAAGCTCAAATTTGCATTTCCTTAAGGTAGTTTGGGTGCAGATTTGTATTCATGTCCAAAGTACAGTTGAAGTATGCTTGCAGCTTAGTCTTTTGTCAGCATATATCCCCAGTCCTTGTGACAGCTGCTGGGCAGGTGTGTCAGTCCCATTTAAAAGAACCTACTTCTGTGTCCAGCAAGACAGAGGCCTAACTTTCCAGTGGAGCTGAACTAGATGATCGTGGCACAGTTAAAAATCATGGTGTGGTATGCAGGAGGGATAATTTGATGACAGAACTTAAATGCTGTATTGACCACTGTTCATGTGTTATGTTTAAAAGGTAAGTACAGTTCTCATGAACACCTCAAATCAATCGTACTGTATTATCATATTGTCTTGGAAATAGAAAACTCAAAACCATTTTGTAAAATAGCCAATAATAGATTAAAAACAACTGTTACAAAGGAGCTGTATGTAGGGTGTTGGGACTTTGCAGGAGTCTGAAGCAATTGTATGATTTGGTCACATTCCTCATTGAAAGCTAGTGTGAGAAATTAATGCCAGGGCCTCATCCTTGCTCCTTCAGAATGTATTCTGCCATAGTCACGGCTGGTTTGAAATTAATGGTCCAGTTTGTATATACATGTGTCTGTACATGTGTCCATTTACATGCATGCACATGCATTTGTTCGTGTCAGTGTGTGCTTGTCTGTATGTCAGTGCATATGGGTCTGTATGTTTGTATCTGGATGTGTATTGTGTACATGTGCTCATGATGCACATGAATACACACACACGTATACACAAATACATACACACACACGTACTGTGTATAAATGTGCACATGCACTTATGCTTGGTAGTTTTCACCTTTGTGTCTATGTGGTTACACACATTTGTGCACATATAAAGGCACAAGTCCAGACAGTACACAGACTTATATACAGACACGTGCATACACTCCAGCTTCTCACAGATAGATGTGTGCAGGTCTGCACACATACACACACACACGTACTTACCTGAGCAGAACAGGTGGTGAGGATAACCTTCCTCAACATGCTGGCCACACTCTTTAGTGCACCCCAGCATACCATTGGCCTTCTTATCCACAAGGGCACACTGCTGGCTCACAACCTCTTAATATCAGTGTACTTTCGTGTCCCTGACTTAAGGAGATTCTTCTGTCTTGAACTCTCCCTTTCCCAGCTATTAATGTGTATACTTTTGCATGTGTGCTTAAGTTCATGCGGTGCCCATAGGTACGTGTATATGTACACACACACATACATATAAATTTAATGTGCAAACATGTGAACATACAGGTGCAAATAGGAGTATATACATGTGTAACCATGTGTACAAATGTACACGTGTATGTATTTATGTCTGTACTTGCTCACACACACATGCACACATTCGGACTCAAGGTATTCTGATATGTCCAGGTCTGCATGTGCCTATAGAGGTAAGTACAGCTGTATACATTTGTATTTATGTACATAGTGTTAAACACGCATAAGCAGAGGAAAAGAGAGAACTAACCCACATCATTTTAACCAACTCAATTTTTGAGCACAGCTCTCACTTCCCTCAGTAGGGTTTTAGGAATGTAAAGGATCAAGATCCTTATACTGAGAACCTGCAAGTAGCTCAAACGTAGGTGGAACTGTTTTCAAACTCAAGATATTTACCCATGTCATCAACTAGAAACCAAGAAAAGGGCTACTAGTGTAGAGCCATTACTTGGACTGGATGTGTTCATGCTTTATTTACTTCCAGATCATCAGCAAAACGGAGTAACAAATGCTCCACTACGTCCTCAAATCCCCGGAAATCAGCAGGCCAGTCAAAGGACCCTGTATACCAGCATGACACGACCAACTTTACCACGGCAGCTATCAGGAGGATCAGGCAAGATCTCACAGCAACCGGAAAGCCTGGATTTTCTTAAAGTACCTGACCAAGGAGCAGCTGGGTAAGATTTACCTTACATCTAAGACAGAAAAGTAGATTTCTGTAAATAGCTCCATGTGCTCAAGCTTCACTGCTGATAACATCCCTGTAGATGCCCAGATTAAGCTACGGAGCTGCACTGAAAGGACTCCTCTTCCATCAGATCTAAAAAACACATCCATCACAACTTTAGGACGTAAAGTTTTAGTAAAACTTTAGGAATGAAGGTGAACCAGTTGCAGTTTAATTTCTTAAATTTGCACAGTCCTTTCTACTCAACACCATTAAAAACACTTGTAGAATTTTAATAGGCCTTCTTTATTATCTGTAATCCAGAAGGGAAAGATCAGACATGGTATTTCACGGCAACTCTCAACAGCCTGCTAGCTATAAAAGCTTGCAAGCACATTTACAGCATTTGACTGATCTTAATTTTTTTCTCATTTAAAGACCAAAATAGCAACTATTAATTTTATCAATTTCAAAACTCTCAGCAGATGCTAGCACTTTCAAATGTTTCCATCTTGTAAACTAATAACCTCCTGGCATTAAAGTTCTCACTGCACGTCAATTCACTGTAAAGCTGTTTTGATAACATTTGATTTTTACTTTGTCTTGAGAAAATGGTTCCTGCACTAGCACCAAAATCTATAAGCTACAGCTAGGGTAAAGCTATGTGATTTTTACCAGACAATTGTGAATAGACATTAATCAGGTATGTAATGAAGGTTATTCACTCTTAACAGGATTAAAAACATGTTATACCAGGTAGTTCCCAATGCTTTGGTAAACACCAACAACTCTATTTCAGTCATTTGTTTTTTAAGTTTATAAGAATGATAAAGCTCTCAGTTCATGTAATTGCCATTTAAAACAGTTGTCAAACTAGAGGAGATAGTGAAGATACAACAGTGTTTCTCCCTTCCCCCCCCAAGGTAGCTGTATGCTCAAAGCTGGTGGGAGGAAAAAAGTAAAATACAAAAAAAAAGTAATAAAATCCACAAAAGCTACAGCAGTAACTACTTGTAGAACCTGTTGGGATCAGCTGTCTGCTTATCCCCTTCAAATGGCTTTTGTAGAGGTCAGTTTCTCTAAGAAGCTGTTTTTGTTCCAAAGCAACCTGGCACAGTCATTTCTGTGACTTTAACATCCCAACACATGGGGTACTGGGTATTTAGCAATCTCTACAGCTTTACCAAATCGTTTCAGTTTTTATAGTGTAAAATACTACTTGGAAGGAATTATTTTGGTCAGAAACAGTGGGACATGCCCACCCTGAGGAGCACACAACTCAGTAAGGAAAACTTGAGGTAGGCATTAGAAAAAAATAGTGGTTCTTTTTTTTTAATCTTTGTGACAATAAATGCGTTGGGAAGTCTGGGAATCAGAGTGGATATATGATGGTAAAGCCTAGAGGAAGATGACAGGTTTATTTTGATAGCATGCATTCAATGCTTTGCTAATGCTAATACTACCAAATTCTGAGCACAGAGTAGAAAGTTGAATTTGTAACTGAAGACTGCCATAACATCAATACAGCCTTGTTCTCCCGACCAGTATTATCACTCCCAAGACATTTCAGTAGATCTTCCCAGGGCCACTTTCTAGTTTCCAAGCAGAAAAAAGCACTCAATCTTACAGTATTCCTAAGAAGTTCCATTTCTTTAGGGTAAACAGCAAAGGAAGTTAAAGCCGCAGCTCTGTGCACGCAGCCCTATCTTCAGCACAGAGGCCAGGCCCCTCTCCACCAGTCTCATACAGGCAGAGGCATGGGCCAGCTGTGCCCCACCACCAGGGCAGCACTTATGCTTGAGGCATGCACACCCTGCTGGCAGCACAAGGCAGCTGCAGCCCTGTGCATGGATGTGAGCTGTGAGGACATGGGCATTTATTTCCATTCTGCTCTGAGTGCTGCTTTCTCCTATGCATTTGACCTGCTGTTTCCAAGTGCTTAACTAAATTTAACACTCAGAAGAGTGGTCCTAGTGTTATGTGCTTATTTTTAATTGGTGTGACAATTAACAAGTGCATTCAATCTCTGAAGGATGTTAACATTCTTTACCCCTAACCCCCCAGTGTTCGCAGGCAGTCAACAAACCGGCCCCCACCAGCTGGAGGAAGGCCTAAACCACAGCCAAAACCTAAACCTCAGGTACCACAGTGCAAGGCACTGTACGCATATGATGCTCAGGACACAGATGAACTTAGCTTTAATGCCAACGATGTGATTGACATCATCAAAGAAGGTATGTAAATGTATAAAAGCACTCATCTTGAAGGTACATTTTCACAAGGAGTGAAAAAAAGGCATAACTTTTGGAACTAACCTGCAGCTGTCTTCCACGACTAGGCTTGCAAATTTCTATGCAAAGATATCTTCCACAGTCGCTTTAACGCAAGAGTGAACACTTGAAAGAGATGCACAGTATTTGCTACTGTCAGTTTAGTTGACTGTAACTGTTAAAGAGTTTCTGGCTGAAAATTAGCCTATGTCATAAGAAAAACAAGTAACAAAGCATCTTCTCTTTGCCTACAAAGAAACCTAAAGCACAGTCATGTAGCCAAGAGATTAGCCAATTCAGTTTTCCAAGTCATTTATTATCAATCCTCTATAAGAAGGCCAACAGGAAGGCAAGAAGTTTTTAAGTCTGCCTCAGAAAACAAACAAAAAGGTTTTACAAAGCCTCACTTCACTTTGCTTTCTTTGTTATAGATCCTTCTGGTTGGTGGACAGGAAGACTACGAGGGAAACAAGGTCTTTTCCCCAACAATTATGTCACCAAGATATAAAAGACTTTCAGAAAAAAGAAAAAATGGCATGAGGTTACCAGTGTTGAGGATATTTCCCCTTGCCTTCAGGACACTGATCTCCCAAGATCTGCCATTCTCAGCAGTACCTTTCACCAGTAAAGTTGCATACAAGAAAGAAGAATATTATTCACAGCAGACTTAGATCCTCTGTCTCAGAACCATACAGCAATGGACGTACTGACAAATTATTTATTCTATTTAAAACCTGGTTTTCACACTTCACAAGTGAAGAATACCCAAACCTACCATCATCCTGGAACAGAAAGGTGCTTTATAATCTGGGACCACACTTGGAAATGGGAATATTAAGTGCCTCTAGCTGATAGTAGTCTTTTTAATTGTCTAACAAAGATCATGTTAAAAGCACGTTTTTTCTAATGCACATGATGCTGGGGAACATATTAAGTATGCTGCTACGTGTTCAAAAGATTTAGGGTGATTTGGGGTATTCACCATCTAAAAACCTAACATGATGGAGTGTATTTAAGTAATTTTCTAGAGGTGTAATGGAACTGGGTGCACTTGTGTCTAGGGTCTCCAGCAGGCACTACAAGAAGTTTAAACAGAAAAATGCATAGTAATGCTAAACAACGTTGCCTTCAAGACTTATATTAGAATATGGCTGGCCCATGTTGGATTTATGTTTGATGCTCCACCTGTTATGTTTATGCAAAGCTGTACATTTATGGAAACAAATCCTATACTGTATATAAAAACTGAATATATTAGAAACATGTATGAATGTATAATGCTGTATTCCACTGTTCTTACTCATAGAAGTTCTACTATGGTTTTTATGCCAGGTACTTACTGATAATCCTCCTGATTTCTAAAAGCAGAAATGTTACTGTTTAAGTTTGATTGCCTCCCACACCATTTAGAATTGCTGCTGTCTGCCATAGTTACAAGCATTCATTGCTTTGCCTTTCAAACCTCCATGAAACAAAACAAGCAGGTAGCTTAACAAGTCTGTTCACTGTGCACTTTGCTTTCAGATATTATACATGCTAACATGTCTTAACCACCACCTGTTTGATTTTACTGTCATGATTTTAAATAAAAAATAGCCCTTCCTGTGCTCTAATTCAGGTTGTTTTTGCTATTGCCCAGCTAAGCCTTACATGCTGCATTTTTTGTTAACTGCTCTTAAGATGCCAAATCCTGAATCCTGTCCCTCCAAAGCCATTTGCCCAGGCTTAATTTAGGCACACAAACATCTCCATTAATAGATAACAGAATGCACAATGCATTTTTTTGTATTGGGACTAGCAGCTAGAAACTAGTCTCAGTCCAGGACAGAACTGCATAGACTTAAGTGATCAAACACTCTTCCTCCCTGAAACGCTTGCAGTAAGTGCTAGACTCAAATTACCTGTCTTATCCTAGAGAAAAGACACCTGCCTGTGAAGATTAACACTTGCAGCTCCAACATTATTCCACAGATGAGCATGGATGTCTAGGTAGTTTCACAGTTCTGCGGTTTTGCTCCTACATCAGAGCCAGCACATCCATACTGGAGACAGTGAAGGGAGGTAATGACTACAGCAGGATTTACAGAATATCTTAAGGTTGCAATTTACCATTAAAATATATTTTAAGTACTACATCAATAGAAAGGCATAAATAAAGCAAGGCAAAAGAACTGAGGTACTTACAATGCTTGTACTCCTTTGAGCATACCACTAGTTGTGATCACAGGGGTTGTTTTCTGCCTCTGCTCTTTCGTTAGGCATATGTAGATACAAAAATGAGTTGTCCATCCCTCTACTATCTAAACCACAAGGCTGTATCTGTTACAGCCTATTTCTTTCCCAAGCTTGAAGTCAAACTACTTCTTGAATGCTTCTCTGGGACAACACACTGCAAGAAACTACACAACAAACATCCCTTAAGGTGTATCAAGGAACGATTAACAGTCTGCCTACTCTTTAAGAGGGAGAACAAATTACTAAATATAACCCACTATGAATCCAGATAATCACTGGAAACAACCACAAAGAGTATCACCAATCTCTGTGCAAATTGCATCAGCCACTCAGTTTGTCAAGTGTTCTACTAGGACATCAAATGGCAGGCATAACTTTTTTTGTTTTATTTTTTTTTTTGAAAGAGAGGAGCTTTATTTCTAGGTATACAGTTGTAGTACAAAGCAAATTTAAAACTTCAGAGTGAATCTGAAATGTTGGTGGTAGGACTGGAATACTATTTACACAGGGCAGTAGTTTTTCCTCAGTAGGCAAATGAGGATGACACAAAGTGCATATATCATCAGAATACATCTGCCTAGGGTTGTAAGAGTGGTGCAGCTAGGTCCTTGATAGTCTTACAGTTCAGTTGAGGGATTGTGCTGATCCTCAGGAGTTTGCTACTTGCATACTTGTTCCTTACAGCCTGCAGAGGAATAGTGTTACAGGAAGTTTACACACACGCACAGTACTTCAATCCAGACAGACAATTTTGAGTTAGTCTGACTGTTTTGAAAACAAACAAAAGTAAGGGTTAGAAGTGAACCAGCAGGCAGAGTACCAAGAGTAGTTTAGATAAAGAGTTTTGATGTTAGTACTGATGAACACCCTCTCAGAGGCTTGTCAAAACAGCGTATGCAGTAAGGTAACATACAAAATGTTCATCTGTGAAATCACAACATGCAGCAAAGGTGGCTTTCTAAAGCATCAGAAGACTTACTTAAGTAGATATACTTACAGTGTATTTTGTTAAGTTTTCATTTACTCTGACGACGTTCTTGGCCATATGCTTCATAGTCATTGCAAGGCTGTCTTCTGCATACCCAGTATAGTACTGCTGCTTTGTACCCTGCAGCACAACATTAAGAAATTTAGAATCTATAAAAGGGGGGGAATTCTGCTCAAGACACAATCACTTCAGTTCACTAAAGTCCCAGGTATCAACTACTAGCCTTGAGTGCTAGGAGTTGTAGGACTGCCAGTTGAAAAGGCAGATTCGCAATAATTTTAGTAT
This sequence comes from Lagopus leucura, assembly GCF_019238085.1. Classification (NCBI taxonomy): domain Eukaryota; kingdom Metazoa; phylum Chordata; class Aves; order Galliformes; family Phasianidae; genus Lagopus; species Lagopus leucura. The sequence goes on from NW_024962269.1 coordinate 4,132,695, forward strand.
GCAGTGGAAGACTAAACACATCAATGCTGAGTCACATTTCTGCACCCTACAGAACAACAAAAACAAACCTTGCAAGAGTAACTAATAGCTGAATTACAATTTATATTCACACTCCATGATTTAATCTAGCTTACTTGCAAGCTACATAATCAAGATCTACTTTAAAAAAGAAAACAAACAAAAAACCCAAACCAACAAAATATACAATATGTTCTCCTATAACTCACTTTCATAATCAAATCATGGTACTCATAGAAGAGAGTAAGTTATATTTTCAGTGGTATAATCATTTTTCTATCAGCCTCTCCGTCATTTAATCTCCAGCATTACTTCTAAACGAGTTCCAAAAGTACTTTTTTAGATGGTCCAATTGTATGGAGGAAAACCCCCTTGATTTTGACTGCAACCCTTACCCACTTATCATGGCCCAGAACCTTCTGCGACAAGCACAGCGCAGCAGCTGCGATCTCTGAGGGGTGACAGTGCACCATGTCGTAGTCTATCAGTGTCAGTTCCATGAGGTATTTTGCCAGCGTGTGCTGCTCAGCGTCCGCCTACCGGAATGAGAGTTTATTAGTCCACATTATAATACCTTGTACCTTACCTTATCATAATAGAATTAACAACCCTGAAGTATCAACTTAGAAATAACTCGGCAAAACAACAGTCAACAACATTAACGAGCAATTGCCTCTAAATTCTAAACCTGTTCCGTCTAGCAGCCTTTGCAATTCAGACACAGTCAGAGGAGCACTCAACAGAAGATGGCAGTACCGAGCACTGGGGTGCCCAACGACAGCTACAAGTGCTCCCTCCACAGCAGGCAAATCCAACCCACGGCCCAGCACAGACAGCAGCGCAGCCATCCTCTGCCCCATGCTGTAAAGGCAGCAGCCCTTCACCACAGAGCTGCCCCATGCACACACCCATTGCTCAGCAACAACCAAACCATTAGCGCTCTATTAATACTGTGACTGAAAGCAGGGCACAGGAAAGGCAGAGCAGTGCAGTGCTGATTCAAGTGATGGCAGAGAATCGTATGCATTTTGACTGCTGTTCGGAGCAGTGTTTAGCCAAAGAATGCGCAGCTGTGCTTTCCGTTTTGATAAAGGTGTTTGAGAATAGGTTTCAAGAGTGCCAAAAGCTCACCCATTTGTTCTCATGACACCATTTTCAGTTGATATAAATAAATTGTGTTCACATTTTCAAATGGAATGTGTGGAGTTACAGATTTCAACTCAAGGAATCTGATCCTCCCTCTTTACCAGACTTTTGTAGGACTTCTTATGAGAGAAAAATAATCCTTCACTTCACAACCACACCTTAATCATGTCATTGCTTTTTGGCAGTACATACATTTGTGAACAATTATCAAAGTATGACGTACAGTAAGATTTAAATCTGATCAACACCTTGAGAACTCACTGAGAATTACAGCCATATCCACTGAACAAGACTGATGCATTTGTTTCACAAAAACACAGTCAAATATCCCCCTAATTTTGTGTTTTTAAACATTTTAATATTAAAAACTACAATGCCTTATTACTTATATATTGATGATATTGAATATGTTATGAGGACTACTCCAAAAGTAACGCCTCCTATTTTATTATATTGGCCCGTGATATCAAAGTTGGATGTTGGTGGCATGGCAATGAAGGTTGAACCTTCCCACCAACTTCCCATTATATTTTGTTGCTGTCTGACAGAATGGCTGATTTTTATGAGTGTGGCATGCAGGCTCTAGTTCACCACTGGTGCAAATGCATAGCTAATGGTGATTAGAGTGAAGACTGTTTTCTAGCTGAGAATCCGCCCTACCAAATAGTGTCACCGTGCTCTTTGTACCTGCTGTAGTTTCCATGGAAATAAATAGGAGGCATTATTTTTGGAGCAACTTTATGCAGCCCAAGACAATACCCCTTTACTCAACACAGACCAGGCAAGCCAAAAGGTTGGACACCCATGCTCTAGGGGGTGGGGGAAGAGTATAAAATGTGTTAAATAGATTTTCATTAGCAATTCAGCTAGCTTCAGGAATTACGCAGTGATCTACTAAATAAACATACGAGCCCAACTTAAGTGCTCATACACCAACGCATGCAGAAATGGGAACAAGCAGGAGGAACAGCAGGGCTGTGATGTCAATGGCATCACTGAGATGTGGTGGGGTGCCTCTCACAACTGCTATGGAGGAATAGATGGGTAAACTCTTCAGGAAAGAGAGGCAGGGGAGAAAGGGGGGCTGCTGCCTTCTCATCAATGACCACCTGTTGTTCATGGAGCTCCACCTCCATGATAAACAAGGAGCTGACAGAGAGCTTATAGGTTTGGGTTAAAGGGAAGGAGACATCATAGTGGGGGGTCTGCTACAGGCCAACTGATCAGGAAGACCTAGTGGAGGAGGCCCTCTATAAACAGATAGGAGCAGCTTCACATTCACAACCTTAAACCACCTCGATATCTGTTGGAAGGACAACACAACAGTGCACCATAAATCGAAGAGGTTCCTGAAATGTGTTGTGATAGCTTTCTCTCCCAGGTAGCACAGGAACCCACGAGAAAAGGTGCTACACCAGACCTTGTCCTCATCAATGAAGAAGGACTGGAGAGTAATGTGGAGCTCAGAGGCAGCCTTGGCTATAGTGACCGACCACAAAATGGTGTTCAAAATCTTCAGGGTGTCAAAGAGGGTGTGCAGCAAGCTTGCTACTCTGGACTTCAGGAGAGCAGACTATGAACTGTAAATTCTAAAAGAACTGCTTAGCAGGGTGACATGGGAGAAAGGAATCCCCTGGAGGGAAGAGGGGATGCCAACAAAGCTGATCAGTATTCCAGGACCATCTCTCCTCCAAGCCCTGAAGCAGTGTATCCTGAAAAAAAGGAGGCAGGAAAGAAGGCCAGGAGGCCTCCGTGGATCAAGAATGAGCTCCTGGACTTATGTAAGCTCGAAAAGAAAGTCTATAGGGAGTGGAAGCAGGAACAGGTCACCTGGGAGGACTACAAAGAAGTTGCCTGAGCAGCCAGACATTAGGTTAGGAAAGCTAAAACCCAGACAGAACTATACCCAGCCAGTGATATCAAGAGGAACAAGAAGAAATCCTATATATACATATTCTATATAAACACTTTTTTTTCCTTTTTTTTTTTTTTTTTTAACCCAGAGAGCAATGGAGCACTGGAAGACGTCATACAACTAAGTTGCAGAGTCACCCTTGTTAGGGATATTTAAAAGCCACCTGCACATGATACAGGCAAGCAGCTTCCAATGCCTTTAACTGAGTAAGTCAAGAATCCAGACCCAATGGCTCCCATGGTCCCTTTCAACTTGAGCCATTCTGCAATTCTGTGACACATGAAGAGTCTAGATAGTGAGGACAAGTACCCACCTCCCCAGCTTTTGATGCTCTTCTTAAGAAGTGAAGTGGAAGAGGCCGTCCCAAATCAAAGTTCAATTCTTTCAGAATCGTGATCTCCATTTCTCTAACTTCAGCACTGTTGTAGGCATTGTCAGTAATATAAACGAAGTCTGCTATATCAGGAGAGTACATCTCTTCGTATTTTGAGGCCAGAAGCAGCGCTGTTACACCCACCAACTGAAGCCTCTTACGAGGTACCGGATGGCTCTGCAACACAGGAATTGGAAAAGCACATCTCAAAATTTAAGCTCTAGACAAACATTATAATTCATCAGCTTAAAATGCCATTTTTTTCTGTGATTATTAAAAACATAATTGAGATTTTCTGAGTCAAAAGCATTCCCATAATAAGTTCAAAGAATCACTGCTTTAGACTTAAGATGCTATGTTACAGAACTCTCAGACAAACTGTAGAGTTCCTGGGAGAAATCCTAAACGCCTTTAAAACCACAGTTATGGACCAAATCTCCCGGTCTAAACACACGTTGACAAACACCTTTGTGACTTACTTGTAAGAAGCGGTCCATAACTGCAACACACATATACAGCGTTTCCTGAAGAAGCTGGAATCTTGAGTGGACCTGGACAAGCCAGTCAACTAAAATTGCACGCATACGTCCATTGATCGTCTTCCCATCGAGGTAATGTGGGCGCACAGATTGCTGCAGCTGTTAAGAGAAAGAGCTGCGTGAGCAACAAAATTAACACTCCACTGCAGCAGCACAGACTCAGTATGTCATACCTCAAGCTGTCTCAGATACAGGTAGATATCTTTTACATAGTCACTACATAGCTGGGGGTTCCCCGAGTCATCCGCATCGATGTCTTCTACGTTGTGGAGCAACACATCAGAGAAGGCTTGACACAAATCCTCCTCTTGCATAGATACATCCATAGGGACAGGGGACAGAACCTAAGAAGCAGACCACAGCGCTTTCATGTCTACTGACGAAGCATCGTTGTTTCTTTATTCCCACATTTTTGTAGTGTAACAACTTATCAAGATTAGAAGCTGAAAGAGTGTGCATCCCAACGTAGCAAGCTTTCACCAAGATGCCACACATTAAACCAAACCTTCAAGACAAAAGCTCTGCTTTTCCAACATGGAAACAAAATACGCCTACAAATAAAATTTGATGTTAGGGCTCTGGCTAAGCCCTAAGAAGCAGATTAGTATTGTTACTGCCTACCTTTGATGCAGTAGTAGTGTCTTTGACTGCTTGATTCACAGCAGCTGGAGGTTTAGGTGGTACAGCTGTATTTGTCATCTTGCCAGGTCCCTTTGTAGCCCTTACTGATGGTTTGATGTAGTCCGTTTTCTGCAGTGAAAACAACAGCTATTAGTACAGAGCTAGTTAAGCACCCTTTCCCTACTGTTAGATTTCGAGTGTACTTTACCTTAGGTACATTGGATCCTCTTGTAACTTTGTTACCTATTTCTTCCAAAACAGCCCTTTTGCCAGTCACCTGAGCTTTGGCTTTGCTGTTATGTCCCATCACAGCATTCTCCATCCCTCTCATGACCTAAAACAATAAAACCTCAGTGAGTGAAGTTTGTCCAACTTCTGATTTTTTTTATGTTTAACTACATTACAGCACATACCACCCTACTGGCACACCTCTACACATACTGAGTACTACTTAACCAGGCTTCATTTCCTAAACGTGCACACAGGCTCAAAAGAAGAAGCCAAACGATTTACAGAGAGCACCATGGAATGGAGCTGAATGTTCCAAACAGCAAACAAATCCTAATTCCTCCTCAAATCCTTTTAACTCCAAGTTAGGTAGCAAGCAAGCACCTGTTTATTGCATTTATCCACTTCAGGACTACAGCAAAAATTCCACTTGGTCGGGGAAAACGCTCTTTTTATTATAGATGAAGAAATTATCTTACATGGATGTAAGCACACCCTGTTTTTCACTGCAAAGAATCACAGAACGGCTACGGTTGGAGGGGACCTTGAAGCTCTGACCCCCTGCCGTGGGCAGGGCTGCCAGCCAGGAGTTTCCAAATATGGAAAGCAGCCTTCAGTTTAAACTACCGTAAAGCTCACTTTAAAAGCGTTCTTTTTCCCCTCCTTCTCCCCCCACACGTGTCCCCTCCCCCACCCTCGTCCCTCGCTCGGCGGGGGAGCGGCCAAGGCCAGCTGCGGCCCGACGGCATCACAGGTGTTTGTTCCACTCAGGGGCCCCGCCCCTTCGAGGGCCGCCGCACTCCCGGCGCAGCCCCGATCTCCTCGCACTCTCCGCCGCACCCCCGCCGCTCCGGCCGCTACCCGAGGCAGCGAACGTGCCGCACGGCAGCATCCCACCGCTTTCTGACCGCCATTACTCCCGTCCCGCAAGGGATCGAAGCCCTCCCGACGCTCTCAGCCGGCTGGGGACGCCCAGCTCAGCTCCTCGCTAATCGGGCCCGCCCGCTCCATCGGCTGCGGGGGACTCGCTCGACTTCCCGCCCCCCATCTCCTCAGTCCCGGCCGCCTTCCACACGAGCAACACTCACGGCTGCGCGGCGCGTTAACGCCATCGGTCCGGAAAGCAGAGTAGGCCGCAGCCGCTCGCGCCGCTCCACACAAACACGCTCCGGCCGCGAGAAAGACCACCAACTGCTGCCTCGCGCCGCGCGGTTCCTTTTAAACACTCTTCCGCGCTCCTATTGGGCAGCTTCGTACGATGCACGCACTCGATTGGCCCACGGCTTGAAGCCCCACCCAAAGAGGGAAACGATCCCATCATTTCCGCCGAGCCGGGGTCTGGGGGCGGGGCGGCGCATGCGCCCCAGGGACAGGCTCGCGCCGTGGGTTCCGCGCGGCTCTGCGGTCGCGCCCTTTCAGCCACGTGAGAGCGGCTCGCGGGAAGCGGCCTCGCGCCGCCGAACAGCTGCGCAGGGTGTGCCCGGGGCCTGAGGCGTTCACCTGAGAAAAAGCAAAGCAAGGAAGAAAAGTCGATCGAACCCCCTTTCGTCCCCACCTTTCAGTGTTCGTAACCTGTGCGAGAGGCATGAGGGAGCCCGTGCCACAGCGCATCACCGCTTCCCGGGGGAGCTGAGGAAGCAGTGCCCGGCTCTGCAGTAACGCACGGCGCTCCTCACTGCAGCCCCTCCTTCAGGGTGCCCAGCTGCTGCCACCTCCCTGCCTTACCTTCTCCATTTCTAAGTCCTCGTGCTTTTAATCTTGTAATATCTGCATTCCCTGCTTACCAAGGATGGTCTCAAGTTCCAGTGGGCAGTGTTTGAACACAACCCAGGAAAAGGCTGCCAGCTCCAAGCCTGGAGTTGGTACCTGGTAAAGGCTTCACCAGCACAATCCACCTCAAGTGCAAAGAGCAGAAATATTTCTTCTTGCATTCAAGTGTTCAGTTCTCAGAAATACATATTGCACCACGATTGCAAAATGCAGGAATCTGACAGAAGTGCCTAATGACAATTGCTTTGCAGCCTCCCAGAATTGGCTTCATATGCGTGCTCACATATGCACAAGTTATTTTGATAGCCTTCAGGAGCACAGTTTTCCTGAATTCCCAAGTTTGGATAAACAAGGCCCTGCTTATCAAACACATTTAACAGCAGCTGGTGTTGATCCCTCACCGTGAGAAATTTCCACTCAGTGGTGCTCGTAAGGTAGGATTGTACATAAAATTTTTGCAAACCAGTACTTACAAAGCAAAGTAAGGAAGGCAGAAGGAAACAGACCTTGAATGATACCGGTCTAACATTTTATTTATTGCATACAAAAGGATTTCTTTTGACAATGGAAATTTATATGAAAAGTAATCTGATGCATACTGGTGAGAATCATACCTTCAAAGATGCTGCAGAAAACTTAAGGCAATGCATCTAAGCATGTAAAGCACAGTAAGTGGTGGAAATTTTCCAAATCAAAAGCCTATTCATTTTCCTTCTTAAGTTATTGTCAAGTCACAACTTTTTGGAATAGAAATAGGCTGCAGCTTTATTAGCTCCTGCAATAGCATATAAGATCAGAACACTGTGATTCCTGCCAAATACCTAAGTGTTCAACATCACATTACAATGTTAGGCATACATTTAAAAGCAAGACAATATCAGTAGCAGTTATAAAACAAGTCAATGCACGGGCCACTAAAATACCTCCAGTACCAGGCACCCTCATCAGGTGCGTAAAAGAATCCCAAAGAAAATCCTCAAACCTGTGCTTGTCTTTTAAGGAAGCCAAGAGATTCCATCGTATACCCAGGGTCTCAATTATTTCACAGGTCCTGTTTTTTTTTTGCCCCATGCCTCTCATGTACCTTCTTGGAAACTTCTTAAAAAGTTATTATTGTCAGACTTTGAGCATCAGTGTTCAAAAGTAACTTCACTCCTTTTCAATAGCCACTGAAGAAAAGGAACCATCTTCTGCTCAGTCCTTCCAGTCAGTTTACTTAATTTTTTAATCAATGCAGCTTCAATTTCCAACAGCTTCCTACAGTCACAAAGTTCAAGAAGTTTTAGCATAGAACCATGCCAGGTTTTGAAGCACTCAAATCATGTGTTGCCTCTCTCCCATATCCCCCATATACAAAGTGGTTTAAAGTTCAGTTTTAGCAATGCAGTTAAATTTGACAATGTCCATTTATCACCCATTCTGGAATAAAATTTCTTCCCACTTAATGCCTCAGTGCCAGAGGTGTTAATTTTGTTGCCAGCAATAAACACTATACTGGGAAATGCTACTCCTAACAGATGAGAGTTAAAAAAAAAAAAAAAAAGGGGGGGGGGGGGGGGGAAGACAGAGGGGAAGCAGCCTTAACCAGACAAAAAACAAGCATCAAATTAGATAAGGTAATATTTATAAATGGATCACTTTTTTAGTGTAAACATAACATTTTCCAGGTTACTGTAAACTGTATTACACTTAATCTGATTATGAAAGACAAAGACAAGAGAAACTGAAGGTATTTATTATTCAATCCACTTACAAAGCAGGTAGCTTAATGCAAGCTTATTGACATGTTCATCATATATGATCCCCTAAGAACATCCTCTCTAATGTGACAGCAATACTGTCTCAATGTTTTTGCAATTTTCAGCATCTGTTGAGCACATTTAAATAAACTATAATCTATTATACGTGTAAGAACGTTGATGACCAACTTGAGACCTGATGTGGATTAAAACCTCCTCCAAAGGCAAAATGTTAGTACATTATAACTTAATTCTATATACTATATTATGCAGCAAATCTTAACTATAGAAAATATTTTAATCAGTGATGGACTGTTGGTAATTTATAGAGGGAATCTATAATCAAGGTAAAACTAGGTAACCACGTAAGTTTTGTCTACAGAAATTTACAGGATTTCACTTTTCTAATGAAAAAAAGACCAAGAGTCAGCTGAATTTAGCTAATTTTATTAACCTTAAAACTAATAAAAATCCCAAGACAAGCCTGGAATCTTCAAAAGTTCTATCAATGCACATATATCTAACCCCCCCCAAATAAAACCAACCAAAAAAAAGAGAAACAAAAAAAACCCTGCAGCTCTAAGTCCTGACTGGTTTTATATTTAAAACAAACAAAAAACCCTCAGTGTGTACAGACACCTCAACTTAAGTTAGCAGAAAGAGACCAAAGATTCTAAGCTTTTTCCATACCCCTAAGAATTTTTTTTTATTATTTTTTTATTTTTTCAATCTGCAAGTATCTACAATCCAGCTAACTGAAATCAACATTTAGTGTTCACTAGAGCTGTTTCACAGCAGCAAATATTAAGTTAGGGACTCAAATTTCTAGACATAGGAAGAAAATGATAAATACAATCTGAACAGCAGTCTAAATGTTCAATATTGACATTCAAATATATCTGCATTGTGCTGAAATTTTAGAACAAATCTGATCAGACAAAAACTCTGGTGATGAGTATGCATGTGTATCAAACTGAATATAGTTCATATTCTGTTCCCACTGTTACAGATGTTATTTGACTCAGAACTGATATTGTAAATATACAGCAGCCATTTTTTCCTAGTGAAGGAATGTCTCAATACATAATATTATCCTTTTCTAGATGATCTTTATACATTAAACTAAAATACGTGACTGATTAAATTAAGGAATCTGAGGTTAGTAATGAGTGAAATCAGACTTTCAAAGCTTGAAACTATGTAAAACAAACCAAAAAAGAGACCACACACTTCTACTTACTAAAGCAGCTATTCTTGCCTGCAAGTTTGGGGTCACAAAGCCCATAATATGTGCAAACAAATGCAATACAAGGAACCATGCAAAAATACAGTAACGAAAGAAAAAAAGTAAAACCTAAAAAAAAGTTTTTATAAATACACTGAAACTCAACGGTCTTCTACACAAACTGTAGGTCTAGCATTAGTTGTACCATATAGCAGAGCCAGCACTCTTAGGTTCAATGCTTCCAAATCTGCGCAGGTAAGTCATGCCATCTTTGGTTGACTGCAGTACCAGGAAGGATGAGAGGGAGCAAGAAGGAGGACAAGAGTTCTGGAAAATGGTGTCAGCTTTCACTAGGCAGTTGGGCCTCAATGTCCACTCTGCAAATTGGGCACTTCTTATTAGTAATCAACCACTGATCTACACACACTTGGTGGAAAAGGTGCATACATGGAAGTCGCCTGTCAGAAAAACAGAAAAAACAGTGTTAATAAAAGACTTCCATATCAATATATCCACCAGAGAAAAGGTGATGTGGATTTTGCTACTGAAGCACCTTTTGTTTTTGTTTTTTTGTATGTCTATGTTTTTCCCACAAGCTTCGCTAGCTTTTCTACCTGACTTACATTCTGTCTACCTAAAAGAAGCAACAGACATAGGCAATGAAGCCAAGTATCAGGTAGCTTCTGTTGAGTTACAGCAATTTAACACTGCTATAGCTTAAAGAGCATTATTAGTTCAGAAAAGTTAAACTTGACAATCTGGAATTAAACCAATTATTTTCTGCCCAAGGTACAAAAGCTGACAGCACAGCATGATTTTAATTAAAAACATGAGTACTACCTTCCACACTGTAACATTTAAAAAAATGGTATCAGTTTGGGCTTGTGGTGAAAGACAGACAGTGAATTTTTGGGAGACTGTAAGAGAGGAACTCACATTTTACTCAAAGACAATACAAACAGGGTAACCAGTGCTTCAAATTAAAACATATTCATTAGTTGCTAAGACAGACAGTGTTTAATTTTGACACAAATCAGGAAGTGTTGCAAGGAGTAGTGTGCCATATCCAAGTATGGTCTCAAAGCCAGAATTTTAACACTATATTATGATACTCAGAGGTATTATTTACCTCACATCTTCACCTTCCTCCAATATAGACAAGCAGATGGTGCATTTTTCCTCTGTGTCTTCTTCTGTTCCTTCCTCCCCATCTTGTTTGCAGTGCAGTTTCCTCTGTGAGAACCAATCAGTTGTTACCTTATTAGTAGAGATGACATTATTGACAAACTGAGTAAAATCTGCTTTTAGTACATGTTCAAAATATGCTTATTTTTAAATATGTCAGAAATTATTTTACATTTCAGTTATCACTTCTTCAAATGCATATGAACCAAATTGAATCAGGAACTAGTGCTTGGAGCAAAATCACTGCATATTTCACTTTTAATTAATTCTTGTGACTGGACTGTTAATATATTTAGTATTGTTGCAATCAGTCCCTTTATTTGTTACTTATATCTTCATTTCATTCATGAGGAGGGAAAAAAAATCCTTTCAAACATAATATTTTAAAACCACTATTTATCAAGTGTGAAAGAACACTACATAAACGTGGATGGGATTCAGTATTACAGTGTAATAATCTCCAATTCAGAGACCGTAAGCTGCAAAAATTCTGTACCAGATTAAAAATTTGACAGTCTTTCTAATGTGATCACAAGGAAGGTTAAGATAACCAAGATGATAGATGCCATGCACAGTTTATTACAAGTCAACTTCAAATAAAGCCTTACTGTACTTAACAAGGTATCATTAAAGCCTGTTGACAATTAAGCTATAACCAGTAGTTATTTCATTTCTCACACGACTATTAATAACTGCCAGACAAGTTATTAATTGCTGGGGGTGAAGATGGATCTGAATGCCACTACTGTGATATGCAGGAAAAAGCAAAATTCAAACCCACTATTTCCTTTCTTACCCAAAAAGATGCTTTTAGGAGAGAATGCACATTTCTACTCTTAAATACTTATTCTGAATACTGAAGAAGCCATCCTGAAAGCTTCAGCTTTCATCCATCCTCATCTACATCCTTTCATCCATCCTCATCTACATTTAGCACTCCCACTTCCCTGTCCCCCCCCTCCCCCCCCCTGCTTGAGGTATTCTACCAAATACAGTTTTCAACATAAAATGCACAGTGTGAAAGCACAGAAAAGTTACATCACCTGACAAGGGAAAGGAGTATTATACTGACAGGAGAAGTGCAGCTTACTCTGTACAGTAGGTTTAAGATGCTAATGAAAAAGAATCGGAGCTTTCAAGGATCCCAAGCAAACTACTGGGTATGAATTTAGCTATCAATCTTGTGGAAGTTACACATTCAAACTTTTAGGCCCATTAAGCTTACAGAGCGTAGCTTGTTTTCGATTTTCCCCTTTATCTCTCGAAGAAGAGATTTTCTCACTCCTAGCTTTCAGTTTCTGAAGAACACAATTACTCCCTGTTATGTTGTTTTTGACAGTCTCTCCACCCTCCTCCTCTACCTCTCCTTCCTCTTTCTTTGTTTCTTCTTTCCTCTAAGCAAGATGACCTTCACGGCCACTTTCTTCCTTCTACAGGGCAACTGATGCAGGTTTTTATCTGATTGAGCCTACATTGCAGGTTTGGAGGCACTCTCTTTCCCTTGAACAGTACTGAACAAGACTCAGCAGATGTAAGCCAGGCCCTGAATAATTTGTGCTTCCTTAGATCTGCTGGAGCTGCAATATTCCTCTCTTATATAACTGACTAAACTCTCAGAGTAAAGCAGGTGTTTGGGAGTGAAGCTCCATGACACCAGAGGTGCCTCCTTCTCTAAGCTTTGTCCCAAATTCCTCCACACCCCCTCCCACTCAATATTATTCAACTCTGGCACAGATCCCCACATGATACTCGTAATGAGAAGCACATTCAGGAAACATAACAATATGATTATGCCATTTTGAACATTCTAGAAGCATGCAAAAAATTTCAAGGGGAAAAAAAGGAAAATCTGGGAGGAGGAAAAATTGAAAACCTGTTTAAACATCTCGTCCTGTTAACAGATTCCCTGGGAAGGCAGTGTAGGAAGTCAAATCATAACACCCTCTAGAGTGTAATTTTTAATGCTTAAGTTGTGCTACAATGTATACAAGCACCAGATGCATATCCCCATCAGTGAGTTTTAAGCATTATGGCCACGCAGATCTGTTATCTCAGTCACTGTCAGTGCCCCATGTTGGTGCCAATTTCTGTTGCAGGTTGACTTTTTTTTTTTCAGCACAGCAGGGCCTAGTGCCCACCCCAGCCCTTTCCCCATGAGAAGCCAGTGGAGAAGTGAGAAGGAGACTGAGAAACTATTGACGAGGAATGGTAAAAAGAATATGATTTAGTGAAATATAAAAGTAATTGAGAGTAATAAATCAAACTGATGGGAAAAGAAGCATCTCCTAACAGTGCTGTGAGGTTTAGTGGCACAGAGGAAAAAGGGATGCCTTTACATCACTCCGTCATCCTCCCAGAAACCACATGGGAAGTACTGAAACATTTTGGAAACTAGTTCTTCCATAGCAGCTGTCCCAATTTCACTGCATGATGTCATGATACAGAATACTTATGGAAAACCATGACACTCCTCATCATTCTTATTTTAAGGTGAAATCTGCATGTACAAGCCCCAACTTGAAAACAAAACAAAACAAAACCCAACATGCCATGCTTTGACCTGTTTGTATTTTAGAAACATAGTATTAATGCCAATACATTATTTAACACATTACAGCAGCTCTTCATTTGGAATCGCATTTTTTATTTCCTTGAAGGAAGTGGCATTGTACACTTTGCTTACAATCCCTGAAACTGCAAGATAAAGGAAACGTGTGCTCTTTGAAGTTGACATTCCTGCAGATCTAAGCTAAATGTGTGTTAACTCCTTCTTGAGAAAATATCACAGCCCACAGTTTGAGAAATTCTCACCTTTTTGTATTTATGTGGATATGTGCATCTTTCTATAGTTCCCTGTGTCGCTCCACGATTCACATTGCCTAATCGTTCCTCCAAGTGAATCAGCTCCTAAAAAGTTAAAGGAACAAACAATGTAAGAACTGATATTTCTAATGTTTTGAATAAATATTAATTTTATTCTAACTAATTTGCAGAACTGATAGACAACTCTCCACGTCCTAATTATTCAAATACAAGCCAAAAAAAGGGTATGTTGTAGTGGAAAAGCGAAGGGTTTTCATAAAAAAAAAAAACAACAACAAAACAACAAAAAATCCCACCTAATACTGCCTAGTATTTTAAGTCACAGGGAAACACTTTATAATAGTGAAAGGATCAAAAACTATTTGTCTGCTAGTAACATTTGAGTATGTTTACTTTTACTTGTGTGTCAAGTGAGGAAAACACAAGCAAACCACACTAGTCTAACAGTTTTTAGAGCTTAAAATGGGGGGAAAAAAGGTTGCTTAAGCTGAAATACAATAACTTATTTTTCTCCAGTAATGAGTTTACTAGAAGCATGACATGTCACTGAAGATGTTTTCAGTGGACTAGCTCATTAACTCTCTGCATCTGATACTTTTTAAAACAGAAAAAAAAACACCAAAAACAAACAAACAAGAAAACAGATTAACCTCCTGCACTACATAAAAAAAAGACACAATTGTCGAAGTTGCAAAGTTTCACCCTCACTAGGAGGATTTTGGCACAGTCATTCAGTGACACCAGTACTTATTACCAACATATTATGTGAGTCTTGAGCAGGATGATGAGGGAGGAGACCAAGATGTACAGTCAGTTCATAACCACCTAAACCTACACTGACCAGGACATCTTTTGTTGCCTGATTTTTCAAGATGTTTTTGTCATCTGTTCATAGTCCAAGACAGTGAGGTCATTCTTTGAATTAAGAATATTTTCTTTATTCTTTTAAATCTACATATAGCACTGGCACACACCCTCCCCATATTCCATCACGACACATTTTGGAACGTATCTAGTTTTGTTCTATTACAAACCTCAAAATTGCCCCTGAAAGGGCCTCTGAATGATGTTCCATCCAATCCCGATGAAATGTAACGGATGTGAGGGTAGCCCGCCATGTCTGGTACCTATTCAAACAGCACATGTTAAGTTAAACCTATTCAGAACAGTTCCAGAATTTTACTGTTCACTTTGTAAAATTTAAGATCCTTTTGCTTTTATTGAATCACTCATTTTACTCCTCAGCTTGAGCATACAGTTTCAACTGACAGCATAGCATCGCATCACTCCAAGCTCTCTGAATATAACCAGAAATAAAACATAAGTGAGACTAGATCCTCTACTGCAAACTGTCCATATCTGCCTTACATATTTCTTGGCGTCGTGCCAGCTTGGAAAAAATCTCTACCTGCTTTGTATACACACACCATGAATATCTACCTGTATTTGTAAACAAACACCCTACAAACTTTGCTTGAAGTTATCAGAAATACTTGCTACAGATTTTCTAATGTAAGTTTTTGATACCATGGAAGAAACAAGGCTAACATCTCCCCTTGAAAAACAGCCAGTCTCTTTACCTTACCCTAAACAACCAAACATTCTTTGACACTTCAAATTTATAGGCAGATAAAAGTAACTCCTGAAAACTACATAAATCTGATAATCTACAGTCATAGGCTTTTCTACATACACTACATTCAAGCATCTACTGCCTTCCTTGCATAATCAGAGATACAAAAGCAGTGAACAAAATACTGGCATTCAGCAATAAACCTACAGGCACTTCAAACACTAGTACTTTTCATAGAGAAAAGCAGAAAGGTACTCAAAATAACAAGGAACACCTTCACAGCAAGGCTTCTTCCTTCCATTTTGGCCCTCACATGACAGATGAGTAACGGTACTGACAGTTTATCAGAAACATACCAGAGGCAATTTTTAATAAGAAAGTTAAAAAACCAAAATGATCAGTAGAATTTCCTTAACATGTATGCATATATGTGTAAGAATTTCCTTAAATATATAGAGTGCACAGATATGAGGACCACAAGAAGCAGTTCAGACAGGATTCTGCAACTACAGAATTTTACATCAAAAAAGCCCCATATTTATCCACATACCTAAACATTTCTTGCAAATATAATGTCTGTTACATAGGTCTTACTGTTTGACAATACAAAATGTTAATTTGGGAGACTGCATTAATACAACCATTTGTAAAAACTACACTCTCTTCAGATTAGCAGTGACTTATGATCCATTATCTATTTCAGCACATAACCCTTCTTTGTTTTCTGTCTACAGAAAAAGCATTTAAAAAACTAGTTCACTCATCCACACTACAACTCCTGCTTTTTTTTCTTTCCTATTAGGCTTGAACCTGCTTGGCATCAATTGCAGGTTTAAACTATCTTTACTACGCTGTAAATAAGCTTCCTCCACTTCAAGGAAAGAAAATCCTGAAAAAACTAATCCATATCTCGAGATTGCTTTTTGCGCCTTGTTTTCATGATGCACCAGGATTTGAAAAGTTTGTGAGAAGAAAAAAAAAAGTATTTTACACACAGATACAGCATCATTACAGGCACTGCAAAGTGCGAGGTGTCACAGTGCTGTAGCACAATACGGCCATCTGCAGTAACCCTACAGAACTGTGTAAACAAACCATCAGCTGCTTGGGGTAGGAACTGAGCCTCTCAAGCTACCTCTGTCATCGCTCTGTTTCTGGTTCCTAGCAGAAACACTTAATGACAATAAGTAGAAGTTCACACATTAGACTGAATCAGTGGGGTGAGAGATCCTGTCCGAAATAGTTTTTAACAAAGCCAAACACACTGCACAAAGGCCTTGGTTATCGCACATATGATAGTTACAGCTCCGATTGCCTCAAAGGTCAGAGCTTACCAACTGCAGTGATGTGTACCTCCCCAGGTCTCCCAGCTGGGAGGAGTTCTGCTGCTGGAGACTCTTTGAGAAATCTACTCATGTTAATTTTAACACCACCAAACCGAGTAAGAATTTCACAGAGCGCATACTGCAACACACAACTCAATTAGTGGAAGTGCTGGGTAGGACACAATGTACTTTCACACTAAAAACTGTGCCTTCACTACCATTTAACAGTTACCATCAGGCTTCAAATACAAAAGTGAAGATTTCTGCTCTCTCGAAACAGCTTCAGGAAAGTTAAGCACAAATGGAAGTGCACTTTCATTAACTTTTGAAAGTAAACCTAAGAATGAAAGACTTAAAACTAACACCAGCCTGTGCTAAGTGCTTCTATTTGTGCTTCTGCATACAGTCACATTACAATACGTGCTTTAAGCAGCAGACTCTGAATCTGCAAAGTTCAGTACAAGTTTTTGGCAAACTGTCTCCTGCAGAACAAATATCATATGTTTCTAGTTCTGCACTTGTTATCAACATTTCCTCCCACCAACATAAAATTGCTTTAACTTGAAAATTCAAGGTCAAGTCTGAACTATTTACAACCCAAGTACTCTGAAGCAGAAATTGCCTACAAGAAAGATAGCTTTCCTTGCTATCCTGCTTTCAACTCCTCCCATATTTGCAGGATTCTTCTGCCTTTCAGTTCCCAGTCAGTGGAGAGATTTTCACATTGTATTGTACTATTTATCTTGCCTGTTTTCAACCTTTCATTCAATGCCTTACATTACAGACGACTTTCAAGCTTTTAAAATCAAATTAGAATACAGTTATCCAGTTAGCAGCTTGGATACATTCAAAAGTCAATTATTATTATTTTAATAAGCTGAAGTAAAACACAGAGGTTGCAGTTTTCAGAGACACTGTGGGAAAGAACATTTAATACATGCTGCACAGCTGAAGTCCTAACTCTCTGTGCTGAAGAGAAACATAAAATGAATGCTCCTCAATAGCCCATACAAAAAAAAAAAACAAAACTGAAGAACACAGTTTCATTCTTCTTATTTGAAAAACACAGTTAAGTTTGTTGCAAATACTCAAGGCTATTTTAAATCTATGGTTCACCTTACAAGCTACAGTAGCTACACTGAGTTCCAGTCTTGACAGTTCTGGTAATTCACAGCAAGTTTGTTGGTTTTGGTGTTTTGTTTTGGTTTTTTTTTGAACAGTCAGGTACATCATAAGTCCGTGACACTGTATGACTGCAGTCAGTGAGAGGTGAAAATGAAAGGGGAAAGAAACAAGGACTTTGCTTTGATAGCAGTGCCTCCTATTTATTTCCATGGAAACAACAACAGACACAAAGAGCACAACAACATTTGATAGAGCAAACCTCTCAGCTACAAAATACTATTAGAAAAAAAAAAAACCAACAGACTGCCTTAAACTCAAATGACTTTTTTTAGTTGAGCTACTGCATGAATTGCTTTTAAGGACTTTTTTTTTTTATTTATAATAAAGACTAGAACATCAACAGTTGATGATACTTTCACCAGGAACACAATTAATGAGATTTATAAATACTCAGTACAGTTTTTACTTACAGAAGCAAGAAAACACTCCTCATAACTTGAGCCAGTCTTAGCAGAGCAATCCTAAATACAGTTCAGCCTGTCCTTCCCTGCCCCACTTTCTACAGTTATAATGGAATTATCCTGGTGACAGCAGCATTCTAATCTGTTGCTTTTCATTAAAAGCAAAATGTCACCTTTGGTTGATATCCAATTAGTGTTGTGGGTTGCCTTTTTTTTTTCCTGTTACATGAAAAACATTGCAGTATTTACTTCATATTCGGTTAAATTATTTTTGCTGACAAATCTCCATATACACTTAACTGAAGAAATCTTTGGCTTTCATTATTGCTATAGAAGGGCAGAACCATCAGAAGGCATGTGTCATGCTTTGAACTCATTCTACACACAACTGCTAGTAATGCTGTAGCCTGCCTTTATGTTCTTCTAGTGTGTAATCTGAATACATTTCTAATTAGTCAGAACACAACTAAAAAGCCTAACACTCCATCTGACTGCGGTAGAGTTCCAAACAGATCCCAAACATTCAAGGAAGTACTGCTTACTAATGTCTACATACCACAAAACATGTCAGTAAAACACGTACAAAACCTCAAAATAAAAACAACTTCCACTTGATCCAGAGATTCATTAATGACTTATGAGAATTAGATATTCCTACTGAAATGCATGCACAAATTTTTGTAGAGTTGAAGAATCCTACTTCATCTGACATACGATTTAATAAATGCAGCTATTTGGCAAGACTCTCAAAAGTATTTTATCAGACATTCAGCAAATGCTTCTAAATGCTTCTGTGATAAATGCTATCTACCATAGCATTCTTCCATTCTGCTGCCAACAAGAATATAAACGGGGATCTGAACTACTCACTTGTGTAACATTTTAGTTGTAGGCACACCTCTATGAAAGTTAAAACACAGCAAAAGCTTCTCAACACATCAACAGGAGGATAAGATGAACTCTCAAGTTTCTAGAAGTTTCAGAGGAACGGTGGAAATACATACAATAATTGACTTACTAGCCCTGACAGAAAATGAGATGAAATAAGCATATGTTTAACTTGCTGCCTCTTAAAGCAATCAGTTCACTTAACTACTAGAAGGGCCTTTTCTCACAGTGAGAACAATTGATGTTATCTGTTATACAACACTACCTGAAATAAAAGTGAGAGACAGACATTTTTTTTGGCAGCATGAAAACAAAAACAAAAAGAGAACAATGCAGAAAAATCATAATCTGTATTGGTGATGCACAGGAGGTAAACGTTATATAATAGGAAGTTTACTGGCTACACAAAAATACTGCATTTTAGGAGTGCTCTGGAATGCCTGCAGTAATTAAAAGTTACGCCTCAATGAATTACGAACTCTGCAGGTGTAAGAGAAATACTTGTGGACTGTTATGTTGGTTAAGCTGCAAGGAGTATGCAGTATAAAAACAGACTACAGAAAGACAACAAGTACTGGTTATAAATATACCCAGATGTCAGTTCTGGCCTCTAACAGAAGTTCTGGATAGACAAGTCTTGCAAGTTGATTTTAAATAAAAAGTTTAGCATTTGTCTATAGATGAGCCCACAGTTTTGATTAGGTAATCTAGTTTAGAGAGGGTGAAATAACATAGGTTAGCCACACAGAATAGCACATTGAAAATCCAAACATACAAATTTTTTCTACATTTTTGTCCTCGTGAATTTTCATTGAAGAAAATTAAGAGTATTTTACGTAAACTTACATATATCCTTTCAAAGCTAACACTCTGCCAAAGCCACAATTGGTGGCTAATTCACCCTCATAATTCATTTTGCTTATAATCCATCACGCAACAAAACTTTACTACTTTGTCATATGGAATAAGGTTGATGAACACCAATTATTATTCAAAACCAACCAAATCTCTAGACAGAATTTGAGATGCATATACGAACCTCCAAATGAAATAAAGCACCAGTGCCAACCTCTTACACACTGGGGGGAAAGCTGGTACCTTTAACAACATAAAACTCATTAAAAGAACACAAAAAAATTTAAAAAAATCAGATGCAGAGGGTCAATGCAGTGTAATGCATGTGACAATTTAGTTCAAATGTTTCATTTTACAAGAGCTGAAGTTAGAAATGTTAGCGTCCTGAGCTATTTTTAATTATTAGACAAAAACCTGTTCTTCTAGCTCCATATCTAGGAGCAATGCAAAAACTTCAGATTTTTTTCTTCTTCACTTGAACCACTAACATCAGTATATACACATCTAAATAAATACAGTAACTCTTAAAATAATTTTCCTGACAAAATAATTACAATGACCAATCATCATGACTTTTCACATGCCATCTCCTTACCATTAGAGGAAGAGCCCCTATTTGCAAGTGATGAAGTCGAGGAGGTGCGTGGTAGTGGGCCAAGTGAGGATGCAAGGGCCCTGGAGGGTAAGTAGCTGCAGTCACACCAGCTTCAATTCCCAGTTCCCTGTCATGTGAACAAAAGTGGCATTACAATATATGTATATCTTGCCTCCAAAACAATTTCTTTACTTTGGATAGCATTAAATTATAGCATAGATACCGCAGCAGTGTTAAGTAACATCCTTTTTTCTTAAATGTTTCTTTTCTCTTAAATGTTTCTTAGCAGAACAAGGGGAAATGGTTTTAAGTTGAGGGAGGGGAGATTCAGGTTGGATGTCAGGGGTAAGATCTTTACTAGGAGAGTGGTGAGGTGCTGGAACAGCTGCCCAGAGAGGCTGTGGATGCCCCATCCCTGGAGGTGTTCAAGGCCAGGTTGGATGGGGCCCTGGGCAGCCTGGTCTAGTATTAAATGGGGAGGTTGGTGGCCCTGCATATGGCAGAGATGTTGGAGATTCATGATCCTTGAGGTCCTTTCCAACCCAGGCCATTCTGTGATTCTGTAAATGTATTTAAATTTTCCTAAAAATATTCTTAGTCCTACCACCAACTAAAACCAGGTTTAAAACCAGTTATGAAGACTCAGTATAATTTAATAAATTATAAATTAATAGAGACAATAAAAATTTATGGTGCCGAGCAGTATTAGCATGGAGTCTTCTCTGCAGTTCATTTACTGTGACAACAGAAGTCAACGCTCACGCACTCCTTCCCTAATGGTGCAAAAGTACTTTTTCCCAGATGATATATAGCAGAACTTAAATCTAACCTCCATACTGAGCATGATGAAATTTTAAGTAAGCTTAAATATAGATGAGATGCAATAGATTAGCTTGTGACTCAAATCCAAATCCTATTTTACAAAGAACAGAAATACAAGAATTGTATTCAACAACATTTTACTTATTTAAAAATCGATTATTGAAATAAATTACCTACTGCTGGTGACACTCAATTCCATTTAAAAAGCAATGTATGTAAAGCCCTAGAAACATTTAACATATTGAGTGCTGTAAGCAACATTTCAAAGCCATATCAAGGTCTAATGAATTTCAAATTACAGGTGTACACAGTGCTTTCTAAAGTCACTGCAAGCATTTAACAGCAGGTCTGTTGTCCTAAGTCCCAAAGAACTGAAATTGCACCTGATTACTAACCAGGCAGATCTCTCTGGAGCTTGTCGAGGATGGGAAGACATTGTCTGAGGCACATGAATATGATGTCCATGACCATAGTTCGGGTGCATTCTGTGAGGATGCGGAGGAGGTCGTTCATGAGCACGTCTAAACAACATAAAACAAGAACAGTCAATTTAACATACTTGTTAGTGGTGAATCAGTGAGATTTTAATCAATGTCACAGCCTGAATTACTTGAATACATTGAAATTAAATAAAATACACAAAACATTCCTCAAACTGTTTTAATTTCAATTTACATCTAAAGTCAGAAGCTGACTTAATACTCAGATGTGAAATTAGCCATGCTTCATATACAGCAGTACACTGGGATTTACCATCAGTACACTGGGGGCACCAAGTCACCCACTGTGATCTGGTCTTCATGTGGTAGACAGGTGAATCATGATCACAAAAGACTGGCACAGCATTTAACCCTAATTTCAAACTGTGGAATAGGAATGTAATCCAAGTGTGCACACACATGGTGGCCATGTCAAGACTAAGAATTATTTGTGGCAATGCTACAGAACTGCATCTTAGTCTATTTCTAGTAAAACTGTAACAGCAAACATCATTAGGGGAAAAATATATACACTAATCAGGACATTTTCCTTGAAACACATTCGCATCATAGCTTAAGTAGTAAGAGTTGCCTTTGTATCAGCCAAGAGACCTGAATTTTATTAAGAGCAGTGGACTGCATTCCAATTCATCCCACCTTAAACTTTTGGACAGAGTAGATTAGACATTTGGTACATCTACAGAGCTAGAAAAGTAAAAGTGTGAGTTATTGCCAACAGGTTTTTATTTTGTCTGGAAACTACCTCAGAAGATGCAGTTAAAATCTTTTTTTGCAGCATTAACTTCTAAATCAGTTCCACGTTAGTTATCAGTACTATTGTTAGAAGAAACAACTGGAGAGCTTGTTCTTGAAATCTTAGCTATTTAAAAACATTATCTCTAAAATTAAAATAACTTCAGTCACAATGAGGCTGAATTACAAGCCAGTACTAACCCAATTGCTGTTGATACTAGCATCATAGGTCTAGTTTATCAACCGTAATAATATCTCCTAAACAGTATCACTAAAGCTACAAATCTACACTGGTCACATTCTTATAAGCATTATTCACTCTCTTTTTCTTCTAAAAACATGAAGGTACAGTAAAGGTAGGTAGGTACTTAAGATTAAATCTTTATTAAACCTCGTAAACCATCTCTTATAAGTTAACTTTATTTTAAAGTATTAGTTATGTAAAAAGGATTTTTACAATATCAAAAAGGCAGAAGACAATTTCAACAAATGTACTTGGAAAGAGCTTACGATGTACTTTCTGGGCTGTACAGCAATGAAAAGGAATTCCAGCTAGCTACCTGGAGCATAACTAATGCGCAAGAGAAACATAAGCTTTGCTTCTCTTCTGTGCCCCATTCATTGGGCTGCTTTCCTCACCTGTAGACATTAGTGAGAGTAGTAATGGAACAAGTTCAGTCTTAATGCTCACTCAACCACAATGGTACGTAAAGACACTTCTTACCATGGTTTAACACTAACAGTTCCTAGCCATGCAATTACAATTTGAGATTCACACGCAGTATTTTACAAACCTGAGAGAAACGCATTATATGTTTAGTTATTGTTCTGAGTACATTTGTGACATACGTTGGATGTTGCATCATTCTTCTTCTCTGGACCTCCATCCTCTGGATCACTTCATGAGCATGAAGCCTCTGTGCTGGAGGAGCTGTCGCAGGGATGTGATGGGATATAGCCTGGTGTGCTGCTGGAAGATGCTGGGGAATCGGAGCAGCTGCATTGGCTAAAGGATGAGTTGGTGGTGGAGGTGGAACAGGATGAGAAGATGTATGAGAAGAGATCGAAGGATGGAAGGGATGCACTGGATGAGGAATAACGTAATCTACTTGAGGTGGAGGTTGTGGCTGAGGAGGAGGATTTCCATGAGAATGGGGACATGCAGAAGCTTGATGGTGAAGAGGTCTGGTCAAAGAAGCATCTGCAATGAAAAAAATCAGCAACTTTTAAGCCTGTCAAAAGCAGTTTCTGGACTAAATTTGTAAAAACAGTATCTTCACACAAGTGCTTCAACATAATTACAACAACACAAACAATAGCAGCATGAGAATGCGTGATTTCAGTGATATATTCTATAAATCTACATTTTTAAATATTACTACTACACTTGCTAAAAAAATTTTTTTTACTGAAAAAAAAATTACCTGTGATAAATGCTTAGAAGATCGTGTATGAAAAGATATTTTACTTTATTTTATAAAATACTCTGCTTTTTTTTTCCTCAACCCAATATTTTGTAAACACAATAAAACAAAAGAAATCAGATGAGAGTTGATTGAGTCTGCTCAAGCAGAATTCACTGAAGACTAGGGGAAGGAAACAAAAAAAAAATTACTAAAATACAATTATTTTAATAGGAAACACATTTTTTGAAGTCTGAATATTAAAAAGACATGCCACTCAAAAACTTCCACAAGAAAATATTTTAACTTTCCATTGGTTCTGCTTAATTCCTTTATATAAGCTTGACTCAGTTTTAAGATCAAAGCAAGAAGGTAGTAAAACTTTTATTAGGTTGTTAGGGAAGATTATTTTTCCTCTTCCCCCCATACAGCCAGTACTTACAAGGAGAATGCATATAATGCCGACAGGAAGAAAGCGATGCCTGAGGAGGAGGTTGGGGCTGTGGCTGTGCAACCATACTTGATCCATATCCATCTATTGTTAGCGATTGGCTTGGGCCAGCACCAGTCTGATGCCCATAAATTGCAGTTCGAGATGAAGAACCAGGACAGCAGGGGTCAAAAGCAGATGTTCCATGAAAAGCACCACTTCCATGACTTCTTATACCATTGCTGCTTAAGTCTACTGGCAATGCCTGCTGCATAAACAAATTATCTTTTTTTCAAACAATTCTTCAGACACTGAAAACAAGGTTATCCTCAAATATAACACCCTAAAAATAGGAATAAATATGATCTGAAGCAATTGGAACCCAGCTTTTTAAGTTTTAAAGGCTTGATTCTGGAACATTCTTTAGATATGATTAACATTTATTATTTCTAAACTCTTGAACCTGACAAACGAGACTGAGCCAAAAAAAAATACTATGATAGATGGATAGACATGTATGTGGGAGCTACTGTGCATTAAATTATTTGCAGGCAAACAAGCTTCAGCATTTTCAGTTGTGCCTAATGCACTATACTTAAAAACAGAACAGATTGATAGTTCCACACATTGTGAATTACATTTCCACAGTATTGTTCTTAAGATTTGTAAGATTTGTAACCATTCTGTTTCAGAGCTGTGATTTTACTTACGTCTTAAAAATAAAATGATTTTAGAAGAGAGTTTTTCCTTTCACGAACAGAATATTAAAGGAAGAAACATTCAATTCTAAAGCAGCACAGCTATTTACAGAACTACTACAATCTGTACAGTGTACTGCAAAGTATTTATGGTTGTTCCGCTTAAGTAGCAAAATAAAATAGTATCATCTTACAGTCATCAAGAGAACATCAGTTGTCAGTGATTACTTATAGGGTTTTGACTTACTGTTAGAATTCCTTTTGTGCCCATACAGTATAACTCAATTTTTCCTTTTAGTTCCTTTCTAAAATATCTGCTACAGAACATGAAACTAACTCACGATTCAGCATCCTATTCTAGTCTTTCTATACTTAATTAATAACTTGGAATCACAAAGAAAGAGTAATGAAAATGAAACGTGCCTGGTCATGGTAACTGGTGCCAGAACTGCTGCTTGCTCCACAAGGTGCAGGCACCGGAGGAGGCCGTTCAACAGGGCAGCTGGAGTCACTGAATGAAGGAGACAAGGGAACTGCTGGGTGAGGGTTGTGGTGGTGATGGTGGTGATGTTGAAAGTGGTGGCCATGCTGCTGAAAGCAGCTTGTATGTGGATGTCCCAGCGCATGATGATTCTGTGAAGATCCTCCACATGGAGAATGCTGAGGGCAGCACGATGGTAATCTTGGCATGGCTGGAGGGCCAGTTTCCAGTGTCGTATTAGGTGCAGTTCTTCTTGTATCATCTTGAAATTAAAGAAAGTCAAGATTGAAGAAATCAGCAAAGTTGATCACAAAAAAAAAAAAAAAGCCTGAAAAAACTGCACTTCAGTATAAAATAATTAACTGATTGGGAAATAGATCTAGACTAAAACAAAAAACAAACTGGAATAAAGAGGAAAAAAAAAGATTTTACTATGCTTGCCAAATGAACCAAAAATTAATAGTTCAGGTAGACATATTCATGGGAATGAGTAGCGGAAGTAAAGTGACACTTGCCTTATTATTCCAATAATTTAAGATGTGTTATCAGTGGGGAAAGGAGGAAAGATCATCTCTGTGGCTGGTGTGAACAGATCTATTTTGATCCAGTGATATCAAATTCCTATGTAAATATAATCAGCTTAGCTTTTTTTGCACATCACCTGACTTGGAGGGAAGAGTAGCCATGTCTCAATAATGTTTTAAGTACCACCCACAAAATCAACTCTTTTATATGCCAGTTTCTATATTTATTTATTTATGTTTATTTATACAGACATGCTTTCATCTACAGGTTCAAGGAATCTAAATGGATCTTTCACCTCCTTGCAGTGCACATTTTTAAAAACTCTACAACACACTGTAATGGAAGATTCCATCCCCAGTGAACTATATTCTGCCTCCTCAGAAAGAACTTTACTGTTGTTCAGATATAATTGAGCCATCTCAATGAGTGAGAGCAGAATGCTCCTGCACAATGTTATTTCTCTTTGCCAAGGAAGGGAGCCAGGAGACCTGCATGGTTAACAAGGAACTGCTGGGCAAACTCAAGTGGAAGAGTCTACAGATCATGGAAGGAGAGGCTGGCCACCTAGGAGGAATATGAGATTGTTTTCAGAGGATGCAGGGAGGCAAATAGGAAAGCTAAGGCCTCCTTAGATTTAAACCTTGCAAGAGTGGCCAAGGACAACAGAAAGAGCTTCTTTAAATACCTTGCAGATAAAACTAATGCTAGAGACAATACAGGCCCACTGATGAATGAAGCGGGTGCCCTGGTGACAGAAGATACAGAGAAGGAGAGTTATTAAATGCCTTCTTTGTATCTGTCTGTACTGCTGGAGGCTGCCCTGAGGAGCCGCATACGCCTCAGGACACGGAGGAAGTCAGGATCAAGGAAGAGTTTGCCTCAGTTGATGAGGACTGGTGTTAAGGATCAATTAAGCAATCTGGACATCCATAAATCCCTGGGTCCTGACGAGCTGCACTCATGGGTGCGAGGGTGGAAGTCATTGCTAAGCCATTCTCCGTTGTGTTTGGTAAGTTGTGAGGACTAGAGGAAAGTAAATGCCACTCCAGTCTTCAAAAAGGGTGAGAAGGAGGACCCATGTAACTATAGACTGGTCAGCATCACCTCCATCCCTGGAAAGGTGCTGGAACAAGGTATATCAGGTATAAGAGGGTCATTGGGGGCAGTCAGAATGGCCTCACCAAGGGGAAGTCATGCTTAACCAACCTGATAGCCTTTTATGAAGATAATCAGATAGATAAATGATTGTAAAGCAGTGAATGTGGTCCATCTTGATCTTAGTAAAGCATCTGACACCATCTCCCAGAGCATCCTTGGAGCTAAACTGAGAAAGCGTGGTCTGGACAACTGGGTAGTGAGGTAGACTGTGAACTGACTGAAGAAGCCAGAACGTTGTGGTCAATGGGATGGAGTCTAGTTGGAGGCCTGTATCTAATGAAGTCCCTTAAGAGCTGGTACTGAGACAATATATTCAATATATTCATCAGCAACTTGGATGAGAGAATAGAGTGCACTATCAGCAAGTTTGCTGACATGCCAGAAGGCTGTGCCACCACCCAGCAAGATCTATCTAGGCAGGCTAGAGAGTTGGGTGGGGAGAAATTTAATGAAACATAAACAAGAGCAAAGTGTAGAGTCTTGCATCTGGGCAAGAACAACTGCAGGTACCAGTATAGGTTGGGGACTGACCTGTTGGAGAGCAGCATAAAGGAAAGCGATCTGGGGGGGTCCTGGTGGAGAGCAGGATGACCATGAGCCAGTACTGCACTCTTGTGGCCAAGAAGCCCAATGGCATCCTGGGGTGCATTAGAATCTGATCAGTAGGTCAAGAGATTCTCCTCCCTCTCTACACTGCCCTGGTTAGACCACATCTGGAACACTGCATCCAGTTCCAGGCCCCTCAGTTCAAGAAGAACAAGGAATTGCTTGAGAGAGTCCAGCGCCCACAAAGAGGATTAAGGGAATACAGGATCTCCCTAAGGAGGAAAGGCTGAGGGAGCTGGGTCTCCCTGGTTTGGAGGAGACTGAGGGGTGACCTCATTTCTTTTTATAAATATGTAAAGGGTGTGTATCAAGAGGATGGAGCCAGGCTCTTCTCAGTGACATCCAATGACAGGACAAGGGGCAATGTGTGCAAAGTGAAATATAAGAGGCTCCACATAAATATGAGAAAAAAACTTCTTCACAGTGAGGGAAACATAACACTGGAATGGGCTGCCCTCCTCCTCTGGAGACATTCAAAACCTGCTTGGATGCATTCCTGTGTGACCCAATCTAGGTGTTCCTGCTCTGGCAGCAGGACTAGACTAGATGATCTTTCAAGTTCCCTTCCAATCCCAGACATTCTGTGAAATCAATGATCTTTTCCAGATTCTTTTCCTCTCTGCTTTTCACAGTCACTCTTAATTCTTCACTGTTATCTGTTTAGCCTCCTCTACTGCCCTTGTACTGGCAGGTAATAAACCAGTTTAGAAAGCTCTTTTCTTCTGTACCTCCAGCTGAAGTACCAGCAGTGCTGCTATTGGGAAGACTAGAAGTTGTTTCTGGTGCTGCAGAGGGCTGGCTGGTGGAGACGTTTGGAGCTGCATCAGAGGCCTGCTCTGAGGTAGACGTACTAGAACTGTTACTGGAAGCAGAACTCACGACCTGGGGCTCCACTCTAGCTGATGTGGTTGGCACAACTGTTGGCTCTGGCAGAGGAAAAAAAAGTTTTCATGTTCTGTAAACTTTAAAAGTTGTTAAGATTTTTTAAATTGATATTTGTACGTTCAAAATTATTCTTACAATACATGTTAGTTTTGCCAGATGCTGAGAAAGTCAGAATACAAAAATGAGTATAAAATAGAAAAGTTGTTTTACTTGTGTGTGAACATTTGCTCACGTATTTGCTGAAGTCTTTCATAAATAACAGGCAAACTATTCTATGATTAAGTTATTCTATGATTTCTTACCATTCTTCAATGCCTACAAAGCACAGGAAAGCTTTTGGATAACTAAGCAAGGTCATAAAACATCTAAACTAGCTGAACTGCCTTACAAGCTTCAGACATTCTAGATGCATAGCATTGCAGGCCTCAGGAAGTTAAACTTGGTTTCTAGTCTCAATACACATTAAGCAGAGTCAATATATTTTACAGGATGAGGGAAAATACACTACTTGGTAAATTTTGGTCTCTACCTCACATCTGTGAACAGGCTAAATTTAAAAAAAAAAAGATATTTGGTGGTGTAATTCAAATTTAGTTTACAAAAATTTGCTTTTGACTATATTTGAAATTTCTCACTGCTGACAGAGTAACAACATGCTGAGGAATAGAAGATGCCATAGAAAGATGATCATTTTTTTTTTCTAGTAAAAACATCTGCATGAATACAATAAAAGGGCATTAAGACGTTTCAAGTTCTTCTCTTACACAAAGTCTTGAAATAAAATATGACTCATTCAAGACCTAGATCTAATAAGTATATTAGCAACTCAGTAAGGAATGGAAAAAACAACTCTTTCATAAATCATCTGTTATCTAGAGTTTAATGAACCATTCCAACATGCTGATTTCATTTAAAGAAAATATTTTTAGAAAAATGTAACACAAATTCTGTTTCACTGTTGCTTTTCTTTCCCCAGGATACATGTAGCTTAACATTGATAAGCAATCACACAACGAGGGATCAGATGTTCAACTTTCAGAAAGAGATTCTGCAATCACACAACTAATCAAAACACGACTAAAATCAAGACATTCTTGAAGAATGTGTTGTAAGATACTAGCTTCTGACACACTCAGAGAGGGAACTGTCAGAACAGAAAATTTCTTTTAAAACTTAACACATAATCCCTTCTAATCGATCACCACCAACATCACATCAGATTCAGACTTCTTCCACAACTTTTGACAATGCCTGGAAATTGATCATTTTCATCATCATTATGTTTGAATGCCAAACTTATTGGATATTAATGGTAGGAGACCACAGAAAGTTACAGTTTCAGAAACCTAGCATGCTTTACGAGTTCAGTTCTTTATGAACTGCTATTACACAGAAGCACTTAGCAGCACTAGTTTTTATGATGTTGCACTGAGGTGTGTATTTTTAACGTAGTAGTTCCATCTGTTCTGCAATTTCTGTCTGGGGAGTAACCTCTCAGACACACCCAATGCAGTTTCTGCAAGAAAAGTTAGATCTAATAGATCACTGGAATGGCTAAACTTTTAATATTGAAAGTAAAGTTGTAAGATTTTCTAACAGGCTGGGAGATCTGTTTGTATAGAATAGTTTTTCCACTGAGTGGTACATTAGAGTTGATACAATTCTACTCCTTACACTGATCATCCTGCTCCTAAAAAATTAAGAGACTTCTGAGACCAGTGTGGCTTACCATCTTCATCCACTGTAAGGTCCACAACCTCTGCTGCATTCTGTCTCAGTGGCTGTATGACTGTGGAAATCCTGCTGCGGTTCCGCTGTTCTTGAGGCCGTGCAGCATGAGTACTAGAGCTCTGTCCCCACTGTGATCTTGAGTGTCCAAGTGTTGAACGAGACCTTAAAAACACATAATGCCTTAAGTACTGACCCAAATCTTACATTTCTTATTATTTTTTCTCCTCACTGTTTCAGAAGTTTGTTTTTCTTTTTTTAGTAGCAAAAAAGCATTTTGGTTATGCTGAAATACACATCTGTGTGGCAGGGTATTTAGAAACATTATTTCAGGCTTTACCAGTTAACTTAATGGAAAGTATCTAACGTAGTCCTATGAACTCAGTACTGGTCATTTACTTTAATAAACCAAACCACTGTGAAACCCTACAGGATCAGTCATGCAGTAACTATACCTCATGCTACAGCTCTGTGAGAGAAATCTAAGATTCGCTGAATTCTACACTACTCCTATGCAGCCTGAAACAGCAGATCTACAAACGATGACAGAAAAGTAAAAATTACAAAAACCTGTAAATATTAACTTCTTCTGAGTATTAATTTGTGGCAGCGTTTTCAGAGGATCATTTCTGAACTTTTGAACTGATGTCCAGAGATTGCTTTGGACATTTATCTTGTGAATATTACTTCCCTTGTCCCCTCCAAGAATAAACACAGCTTTGTGTAACATTTAACAAAGCTCAAGTGAAATGCAGCTTGAGAAAAGGAAATCCTATGCCTATACCATTCCTGAGGAAATGGGTGATTTTTTTTTTCCTGTAGGGTAACAGCACCTGGTTCTACTGAAATTAGTCATATAAATCTGAATGCTCAAATCAATGATATTTTGAAGTTTAAGCTAAGAGATTACTACCTTTAATTAAGAAAAGGATATTTTACTATATGATATTTACCACTGACTCTCCTATGTGCACCAAATAGCTCCATTTTCCAATTTGGAAAAACAACATACTCAAACTTCAGTAATTCAGCAGCGAAGAAAAAGGAATGACTTTGCTAAAAACAAACAAAACTCACTGCACAAATCACCATGGAGTTCAGTCAACATTTCTACTCTGCCTGTATTCCTTTCACTTCACTGACAAAGGAGAGCAGGGTATTTTCCAGTAGTGCACAAACTATGCTTGCTGCAGTCTCAACTGGCTTACATTTCAATTGCGCGCAAGCACATTTTCTTAAGGTTTGCATTCAGAGGTAGTCTAAATAGACTCGTATGCACATTTGGTGTATCATACTGACATTCCAGAATGAAATTTACCCCCAAGTGCTTTACAATTTACTCCAGAAATTACATATACTTTTTCAAATCTAATCTTTTACATTAGTTCGCATTCTGCAAATTCTTCTGTTAAAAGCACATATACTGCCACTCATTTTTTGAAAAAGTTTTAGTTCTAGATGATTCAATGCAAATAACGAGCAGGTATAAAACTGACCCTTAGGTTTCACAGAAAAGAGCCAGTAGCACTACAGAGCATCAGAAAAGGATGGTTTTCACCCAAGAATGCACTTATACTTTCTCTAAAATAGAGAAAATTTTCTCATCTATAAAAAAAATAGATGAGAACAAAGGAAACCATTTACTTTGCTCTGCACATTATTCTGAATTTTTAAAATAGTAACCATAATGTTCAGTTTGCTTACAGCATTTACAATTTTATACTGAACTACTATTAAGACCTCCAATAGCTGCCTTTGGTCCTTATATTGTGGGCTGGCAAAACAGATGTGCTTGAACCACAAAAAAATCTGCATAAGAACTACTTCACATTCACAGCATAAAAGAGACATTTCTAGAAATTTTGAGATGAAGATTTGAACTTAAGACTCTTCTTTACCATAGAAAACCTCCCAGATTTTTTCTCTTGCTGTACTACTTTTTTTTTTTTTTTTAAATCACATAGAATCAGGACATTCTCCAACACAAAACAATTTCTTTAATCTTCTCACGACACCTTCAGCTGAAAGTTTCCACAGGGAAGTCCAGGAGCCTGAGGTAAAGGGTTTGCTTAATAGGCTCAAACTTTATTTGACCATTCCATTACGATCTTCAAATAGTAACAATAATAAGAGAAGTCTGCAAGTTACAAGGTCTAGCCATCTGAACAGACTAAAATTTAAAGTCATCTTAGGTTGGGTCTCCTCCGTGTTGAAATTAACATTGACACCAACACATCAGTAAAATTGACAGGAGGGATACTGCTGCTGTTTTGGTGGTATGGTTACAAAAGGTAAGTGAAGAAGCAAGTAATTTTCGTAAGTTTCTTGTAGCTCTTAAAGAAAAATATCTTATTAATGGTGGAAAGGGGGAATCTTCCAGAAGTGCTTTATACATCTCTGATAAGGTTTGAACTTATGTTCTATAAGCACAATTAGTTTAATATGCAATTATTTTTAACCCTACAAAGCTTCACAGAGTTATAAGATGCCAGTAAATTAACGTGGCTTAACTCAAGTTATTCCAAGCATACACATTTCCACAGGCTTTAATGATTTTTCTCAACACTCATGTGGGAAAGTGACTCCTAGAAACACATTTCCAACAATTTCCTGATGCTGCACCTGCTCATTCTGCAGCTTTTGCTTTCTGCTGAAAAGAGTGATTTTGCACCACCAAGAAACGTGGTGTTGAAGAAACGCATTTTAAAAATGTTGATTTCTCTCCCCTCTCCCCATTTCTTCTCTGATACAGAAGCAACAAGATGTACATCTTTTTTTTTCATGAGTTTAAAAAATAAAAACATCTGTTTCAACTGTTGATATTTTTCATGAATTCGCATTGTGCGCACACCCGATTTAACCATGAAATTGGCTTGTTAGAAATGCAATTTATTCCATCAGAAGTGATTTTTGCAGGAAAACCCATCTGTTTTTTGAATTTTAGGTTACATTAATTAAATCACAATCTGGTGAAAAACAAGGAATGTTTTTATACTGTACTGCCTATTATTACCTTTGCCATTTCTCAAAAATGTATAGTCATTCTTCATATTCTACAATTTTGCCTTCATGTTCACAAATAAACCTGTGTATTTTATTGGCATGCATCCCCAACTGTCCCATATACGCTACAGTTTCAAGTCTTCCACTCCAAAGAACTCCTCCATTGGATTCTATAGAATCTGACAAACATGGAACAAAACTTCCACCGGGGCATGGAAAAACATGAAAGAATATGAGCAGCAGTGGCTTCATAGAAGCAGGATGCTTTCCTAAGCCAATTGGCCTGTGATCTCACTAAAGAGCTCAACTTCCCCAGAACTCCAATTCTCGGTCACACTAAGCACAGCTACCTCCCCAAGTCCCTCCCAGTCTTACTGTCAAACTTTGGTAAAGCTGTGAGTTTTTGCATGTTTTCCTTTTTGAACCACAAATACAAAGTGTATCAGCTGATGAGAATTTCTGGAACACTACCTTATGGACTTTTAATGACATAGGCTCTCCCCTTGTGACAAACACTGACTTCAGCGTAACTGCATTAACGTAAAAGAGGCAAGTCCCACCTGTAGCTCTCACCAACGGTAACAATCTCCACTTCACTATCTGTTGAGGTAACATTTATTTCTTCATTAGCAGTGACCTGGGGTGTGGAAGATGCTTCAATCACCACAACATCTTCATCAATACTTCCTGATGAGAAAATAAGAAAAGTTTGCATACTTCATCTCATGAGCTGTCATGAAAAACCAGGTTTTTTTCTGCTAGACTTAAAACGTAGAATTTCATACAGTATGTCAAAATTTCAAGTGCAACTGTCATATATGTGACCTAACTAATAGAGGTAGCAATTATATTTTAAATAGTGAAGTGAAAATAAAAAGACCGAAGATATAAAGAGAGGAAATAATACAGCTATGTAAATTAACGTTCTACTGTGTACTACAAGCAATTCTGGTGAGTTTTATTAGCTGTAACACAGTGAATTCAGACATTTAATATAAATACAAAAACTTTCAGGCTAGCAAAGCAGGAGTGGTTTTTTATCTTTAATAGCTTTATTTCTTCCTTGCTCATAGGCATTCCAATCTCAAGGTTAGACAGTAGAAAAAACAAAAAGCAATGCACTGACTAATAAACATTCTTTCCAAAGCAAAATGAAGATCACAAATAGTGGTCTTACAAGCATCTTTAAATCTACATTTTCACTGACATTCACAGTCTTATACCAGACAAAGTTAAAATGGAACCATTAGCAGCAATAAAGCAACCCACAAAATCAATTCTGAAAGAAGTTCTGATAGGAAACCATTTCTGGAAGAGTGGCTGAAGTTCCAGCCTAATGACGAGACATGGAAACGTCTCTACAGCTACAATATTGGCAGTGACAAGTTTGAGCTACCTAAAACACTTAAATTAGGCTATGGATTTATTCACTACAGCAATATCACTGAGCAAAATGAGCTAGTTAGCTTAGAAATAGCAAAAGTCTACCAATCTGGCAGATCTCTTTTGAGGGCTGCCAATTTCCTTAAGAAAATTGCTTGAACAACTAGGTCTCCACCTAGTCTGTACACACTGTTCCAGCTGCTTTACCCTATGACAAGGCATATGCTCCTTTTTTCATCTGCAGTAAGCAACCGCTTCCTGGCCTAGTAGAAGGATGCACTGCTGTAGAAGAGCTTCACATCCGCTAAGCTACATCCTTGTTAATGTAACAGGAGAGACTAACAAAGGTCTGGGGTGGTGGGCAGGGCTCTACTCCCACCCTCAAGCTCTAAGGCTTCTTGGTTTTGGAAAAAAAAACAACAACAAAAAAACCAACATGAAATTGCATTTCAGATTTTCCAACAGTCTTCTTTTGTTACTGGAGATACTCACCCCAGAGAGACGGTGCCTGCAGATGGAAAAAGTCATGCTTCCAAAAACTGGTATTCACCAAAATGTCATGATCAGAAGTAGTATGCAACAAAATCAGTTCTCAGAACTTGCATGACAACTGTGGCAAAAACTGACATTACTAATACAGTGTCTACAAAATAGTCACATGCTAAAATTGAAAAAAGAGGAGCCGTTTTCTCAATATGAAAAAACTGCAGTCAGTCTTCAACACATTCAGAGGTAAGTAAACATTTGCCTGTCATTTCTAACACACAACTTCCTAACACAGATCTGTTCTAGTGACTTCTCAGATAAAACCAGCCAGCCGGGCAGCTGCTCTGGGCCTAACACACACTTGTAAGTAAATTTGTAAGAATTTTGGGAGTCTGAATGTCCTCAGACTCAACAATTACTTAAAATTATGACAGGTGAAAAAAAGCACAAAGATTTCAACCCAAGTGTGATCTCATTATTTCTGTAAACAGCACCTCTTGGAAGCATTGAATACCATGTAAATCCAGTGCATAGCCCTACCTCACCTCTGAGGCAAGCTTCTTGTGAAAGCAAAGCCCTCAGCTGGTATCTGTGCAATTTAGATGCTCACCTTTGTGGCTTAAGAATTGATTTTACATGCTCCTTTTAAAGTAAATCTTTAGCTGTGGTGTCATTTTACTGACTGCAAATTAGTCAGAGAACATCAGGATGGTTATTGGCTGAACAGTTCTAAAAACTCCAAAATTACTAATTGGGTCTTCAGTAAAACAGGCAAGGTTGCTATAAACATCCCCAGCTGAGCTGGATCTCAGCCTTCTACATTTCCTACCCTGTGCCTTTTAGCAGCATTATCAGAAGTCAGAAGCACAAAGTGACCAGGTTTTCATCCCACAGAGGGCTTTCAGCAAGACCAAACCGTAAATCAATAATATCCAATTTCTTCCAAATAGAGACTGATAGAAGTCTCTAAACTATAATAAATGTCTTACAAATATTTCTAAGATTATATTCCTAGCATAAAAACAACCAATGTAAGTTATGATCACTTATGATTTTGTGACTCATTTTAAGTAAGAGGATCGTTTGTGCAAGGTCTACTAGAAGCATACCAAGCACATGTGTTTGAAGTCTGCATATTTTAAAAACATATCTGTTTCTGGAAGAACAGCATGCAAAAAAAATAATCAGACAACGTAAACCAATCACTTTCCTCTGAACAATAATTATTAAAAGTCAGCAACACTGCAGGTAAACAAGCAACACAGGTGTAATGTTTATAATCCTCAGGAAGTAGTTCTGTAACTTACCTGAGAGATGCAAGTAAGAGTTCTGCCAAAGGCACTGAAATCTCAAGGCTGCTGGGTTGAAATACACAGACCCTAATCCTAGCAAATCCATGCTGTTTGTAAATTGACGTAAAGTAACTTCACAAGTTGAGTTGGCTTCTGAAGGTGAGCCTGACCAAACCGAGCAGCTTGTTAGCCAACTTAAATTTTGAGCTCATCACCCCACAAAGGCAAAGGAAACCTCCTTCAGTGAGATGACTGACATGCAGAAATAAAACAAATGGATTGTCAGAGCTTTTGCTATATGGTTTCTAAAAATACTTGCTCAAGAGAATTTTGAGGCACTCAGATGTGCCAGATGTTTACCACACACTCTTAGCAGGTACCTGGTAAAGCCATGGCTACACTGCAGTAGTAAATACCTGAACATACCTAAGGAACCTCCATAGGAGTATGCTTTGAGTATATACACCTATAAAGTAAACTTAAGTTTTTAAGCCTAGGTTTATAAAAGTAGCTCCAATTAACATTTTTATGCTGGTAGTGCATAAAACCAACAGAATCTGACATTTCAATAAATCCTAGTTTTTATTCACTGCATAATTTACAAGACATACCAACAGCCAAGGGAGAAACATAACAGGAATGTACTGGATGACAAGATCCTTGCATATCTTTCTAAGTATTACTTTTGACCTTGCATTTCACTGCACAGGATGTTTTTATATATTCCACTGTGATGAGGTACATACTATTTGTTTTAATGAATAAAACAGTCACTGACCAGTCATTTTCAGTCTGGACTGAGGAAACTTGACCTTATTTTAAGTATAAATATTAATACCTTACTCATCAATGCATCATCTCAATGCTCGACCCTGTAAGAGGCAGCTAAATCCGTCCAACAAGTGTTACTGGGCTAATGCTATCCTACTGCATGTTATTCTCCCTTCAAAGAGAAGAGACTAGACCAATGGTAGAAAAGTAGTTATCCAGATTTAAGAGTTTTTTCTAACTACTCTCAACATAATACCCATGGTTATACAGCAAACAAAATTACCCTCCTGCAGGTATATGATACTCCTCTCTGCCACCTCCTGAATCAGAAGGCATAGCAAGCAAATTATACTCTACCTGTAGTGACTAAATTAGCCTTTGGGCTACCACTAAAAGATTCATTCATTTTGAATGAGTTAGTTAAACCCAAAAATTCTATTGACAACCACAGGAAGAATTTTATTATTTTCTATTCTTTTTTTTTTTCTCTACCCAAATCCACAAATTTTATTTCACAGCACATGCAAAACACCAACTTTCAGTTTGTAAGTTTTGCAGATACCTCCAAACTCAGACTCACTAACAGTAGTTAGTAATTAGGTTTTGTATATGACCCTAATTTGAACAGGCTAAAAATGATAATAATCCCTTAACAAGCAAAACAACCTCCAATCTAGCCACCCCCAACCTACATCAAAGACAGCAAACCTGTCAGATTAATTTATTAACCTGAAAATAACTCAAATAGCATACTACTTTGTTGTCCATTATTTAGATCGTTAAACGAGCATATCTTCTCCCCAGAAAACTGTAAGATTTCAAAATGGTATCTGCTAAGAGCTGCTGACAGACCACAAGCAAGTTCTGGGAAGCAAATTTTTGTTTTAAATACTTCAGTAACCCAGAAGTGATAGGCAAGAGGTGAAGCTGTGTTATACACAGCACTGTTACTTACCTTCAGTGGACCATGACATGATCTGCATATTAATCAATCATCAATTAACACCAATATCCCACAGAGGACACAAGTACTACTACTCCAACATCCAAATTTATGGTAGGCCAACTAGTGTCCTTCCTAGAGGGTACTTTGCAATTAACACTGGGTTTAACTAGATGAAATATTACATGTAAAACAGTGAAGCAGTTTTACAACATCCAGTTCCCAATGAGACAGCTTGACCAAGCGTAAATGAAAAAAACATTTCAAACAAGACGTCCACTCCCAGTGACATCTTATTTTGAGTTCCAGGCTTTCAATGGATCAGACCAACACCCACACTGAGGCTCATGTTCAGCTGCAACAGGCAAAACCAAGCCATGAGAGCCAAAAACCCAGGCTACAATCCTGTGAAGGAAGTCTCTTACATCACCCAACAGCCACAGCAGTACAGAGATCAGAAAGCTCATCTTTGCCTCTTCATTCTTCATGGACAGCTGCGAGTTAAAGTGTCTTAATGCCTTTCTGAATTTGCTGATACTGCTTCTACAGCAGCTTGTGATGGTGAATTCAAGGTTACTACAAGGTCAGTAACTGAGCTTGAAATTGACAAAAGAATATCCTACTAGTGTTAAGGAGCACTACCTGAGGTTACTTGGAATATATTTTTCCACGAGCTGTGCAAGACAGGAGAAATTTTCAAGAACATACAAACTGTGTAGTACTCTGGTGGAAAAGATGTTAAACAACCAGAACTTAGGGGATCTCATCCAACCATAAGCTATGCTGATAGGGGTCATCTGAAACTCTACCTACTATTTTTAAATCATACACATAGGTCTTGTTCCTATCAGCAGCAATACAGCAAAGCAACTCCAACAGTTGCTTTCAGCACAAAAAGCTGCAGCAGCCATACGCTACTCAGCTCCTCCCAAGCCCTTTTCTACTAAGGGACACATCAGAAAGGGTATGGCTTCCACTTCCCTGCTCACTATTGAGATAAAAGCTCTCAATTATGAGCTGTATCAGTTACCGGGGGAAGAGGAGAGCTTTTATTTTCAGGAGGGATTAAGTAACTAAAAAAATCATTAACAACAGGCAGATCACTTCCATTTCATGCATGTTTATCTTCAACTGTTAATAGAAACCTGTTTAAATAAACAAGCAGCATTTCACATTCAGATTAGCATTTTCACCAGCCTCTGGCTTTTAAAGCACCAGATGTTTATATTCAATATTCTTGGAAGACATACAGTAAGTATATTAGTGGATTCAGGCTCAGCTTGCTCCAATCAGCTTTGAACAAAAACTGGAGCAGCTTCTCATCAGCATTACATTCTAAGGAAAGAAACAAGGCTTGTCTAGCACTAGCTATTCAATAGCACCGAGTAATGTGCCAGACTTGAAGGAATTTTAAACCCTGTTAGGCCAACAATTTATGACAATGTAAAATCCTACCTTTTTTAAAAAAAAAAAAACCAAACAAAAACAACAACAACATTTCTTGTGGGTCAGATTTACTGCCAGCTGAATCATGTAAAGCTCAACACCTGCTCCCAGTTCTGCTTTTTTGAGACTTCCCTGAAAGACTGGCTGCCTCTAAGTGTCACCCACAGCCTTTTTATATCCAAGCTGAAGTTTTACTGCAATATTACAGAGATCCAATTCCAGTACCAAGTTGAAATTCTGCCACCCTTGATATGGAAAGTCAGAGGATTTTCTCTCTAGACGTTTACACATGTCCTCCAAGGGCCAGAGACAAGCTTCTGGGCTACCTGAACAAAACACAGAACCAGAACAGCCATTCCACAACAAAAATGTTGCTGCTTGCAGTTATCTTATCTGTAAGCTCTGTTTTTTTATTACTATCAACTTACAAATTTGAATATATACCCCTGAAAGCACTGCAATTTCAACTGTAGCCATATCATTAACCTATACAGAGTTGTTTTCACATCATCCACGTCCCCAGCCAACCTCTCTCTCTCCTGAGAAAACTTCCTGTGGCCATCTTTACTTTAATGAGGACAGTGCCTTTTGTGGCAAGTAGTTGGTAAAACTGTATCATCTGTTCCCAAGTGTCCTGATTTGGCACTTCTTCAGTCCCCTCACACTCCTGTAGTACAGAAGTTCCACCAGAATAGCTGAAAATTTACAACAGAAAAGGGAGGAGAAGCTCTGTGAAGTGTTTGGTGTTCGTTTTTTAATTTTATAAAGACTTTTATAAACAGTTTTGTTAGAACAAACAAAAAACCCCACACCTCCATTCATATCATGTTCAAAAAGTAACCACAAATTCCGTTAGCTACAAGCACTGACTTATTATTTGTTGCAAGAGAAGTGTTACTTTAATTCCTTGCAATACTCAAAACGTTTTCCCTAAGAGACCTCAATATTTGAAGCAAACAAGTATTCTGACATATCCTTAATACAAATTGCTAGTAAGGAGACCACAATAGTGCAATGATGGTTTATGAAACGTTTAAGTATTACTAGATCCATTAAATTGTATTCTTCTTTGCTGATTATTATTTTCCTCCTTTTCTAAGTATCTCCTCTAGTGCTTTTACATATATGCTGCAGGCTTCATGCTCAGCAAAAGTTCTGAGTATTTGAAGGTGTTCTATGATTTCAGCAGATGCATCATGAAGGTTGTTTCATGTGCTGGGGTGAACTGTCCCTACCATTAACAGGCTACAATGGCACTGCTTAGCAACATCTTTTATAGATAAGAAGTAACATCATACTTGCCCATTATACGGGGATGTCACATATCTGTTTTCCCAGCTGGCCCCTAATTTCTGTCCTAATTAGCTCAATAAGCAGAAATGCATTATCTCACAGCAAAAAGCTACATAAAGCATTAATCACACTCTTCTCTTACTAAAAATAGGACACTTGCATAAAGGAAGTCTGCTCAACTTCCCACTCTATCTTCAGTGTAAACAAAAGGCTCAGAACTTCTCCATCTATACATACATCCACTGGAAAAATAAGAATACAGAATTTACATACTTTTAGGCAGAATTACTTCTCAGCTCACTGTATCAGTCCTGAAATACAGCTGACACAATACACATTCTTTAAAGCATATCTTGTTCCAGTTACAGCTTATATCAGTATTTCCATCTGAAATTAACTGGTGCAGAGCTAATCAACATGAACAAGAAAAGAAACACCACTTCATAAATGATCTGTATTTTTCAAAGTCTATTTCAAGTAATATAAAAATAAAGCTACCAGACAATGTACTTATTTTTCCACATGACTGGATGAAGGGCACTACAAAGTCCAGACTTTCTGCCACCACCATGACAGCACACCGAATGTTGGGAAGTTACCTGAGCAGTTACTCTTCAAGGGAAACTGGTGTTAATTACATTGAGTTTGAAGAGGGCAGAAGGTTTTACCAGCTCAAGTAGATACACAAAACAACCCTGGAAGTTCCCTCTCTAAATGCATTCGGTGTATTTGGAAATAGCTGGCTGCCTGAGAAGCCATAATCCAGGCTCTCATACATTCACTAGTTCAGTGTTGCAAGGGGAAGAGTGTTGCTAATGGTACTGTATCATTTTAGATTTACAAGAAACTTCATCTTCTCCGAGAATGAGAAGAAACAATTAACTAGGAAATAGGAAGTCCTGACACAATAGCTTCCCAAACTTATTCTGTTGAATGTATGCATGCCTCTAAGTTAATTATTTGCAAATTATGCCTTTCAATATGCTTAGGCATGCATTTCAGAAACATAACATGCTGAAGCTTAAAAAAAAGAAATAATAATAATAAATATGTTTCTGCCCCCACAAATATGCATAAAGATAGCTAAGCCTGCACAGTAACCCTTCCCTTTTAGAGTTATTTATGCCATTCCAACACTTCACGAGTAAGATTTTTGCATTACAAATTTTACTTCTCATATTAAAATAGTACATTAAAGAATAACATGCAAATTAT
Source organism: Lagopus leucura (assembly GCF_019238085.1). Taxonomy (NCBI): domain Eukaryota; kingdom Metazoa; phylum Chordata; class Aves; order Galliformes; family Phasianidae; genus Lagopus; species Lagopus leucura. The sequence goes on from NW_024962269.1 coordinate 4,174,899, forward strand.
TTCCTGTGATAATGAATAGCAAGTAATAATCTATTTAGTACCATGGCTCTGTTTAAGCATAAATCCTCCCCCATCGTGAACATACACAACTTTTATTTTTATGATGTGTACTTGCAATTTCCAAGGCTTTTTCCTCAAAGGAAAGATCAGCACATTCCAATATATGGTTTCACTTTCCGGAATGCACCACCAAACAGTAGATATACAAAACATGGCAGCACAGATTAACACTGCTGTGTCCTGAGCATCCACCTCCCCACGCTCTACAAACAACTGAAATGATTTGCAGAAGGCATAGCTGCAACACCATCAATGTAACTAGCCACAGGCTGGCAAATGCCTCTCACTCTGCAAATTTATGAAGAAAGGACTTCTAAGACAATTGGGAGAGGGAAAACAAAATAAATCAATATTCACACCTATCTTCAAACACTATCTCAAGACATACTAGAGAAGCATCTGTGTAAATCAACTGCAATATCAGTGCAGTGACTAGGTAAAGCATTTGGGGTATATATACACATATATATGATACAGTCCGTGCACTGATCGTGCAGTTGCTTTGCATAATTTCAGGCCTTAGAATTTTCTTTTATTATCATAATAGTAAAGCTAACATCAACTGAGTCGTATCTTACCGTCTTCTCACAACAATCAAGTCTATTAATTTAATTGTCAAGCAATGTTAACTGTGTATTGACAGGTGTGTTACTGATAGCTCTTTGTACCTTTTGAAATCATTCAGAATTGTAATTCCAACAATCTGTTAATAAACCTATAACAATTAAACATTTTAATGCAAGGTGAAAGCTAGCATCTTTAATGCTACTTAACAGATTTTAAAAAATGGAATGATTCCACAGCATGTGACTAACTAGATTCAGCACCTTCAAGTACTTTGTTTAAAAGCCATTTATTTCAACTTTCACATTAAAGGATTCTTGACTTATAATTTTTCTGGAAGTTCTGATCATCCTTTCCCATCAAAAACTTTATGGGCTAGTGTTTATATTAGTATTATATTAGGTTTATTTGGAGTATAACTTCTATAAAAACACAAAACCAACTGCTCCAAAGCACCTGCAGAAGAAAAAAAAAAAAAGCAAAGCATACTATAACAGAAATACCATAGGAATTCAAATTTACCTGAAGGTACAGCTGTATTGTTCTGGTTTTCACCAGGTGACACAAATAGGTCTTCCTCCCCTTCAGTGGATGAACTAGAAGAAGATTCACTACTGAGATCATTCTCACTTGAACTGCTAGAGCTGGGTAGCAAAGCATACTTTCTTCGAGCTAACACCTCCCTTTTTTTCCTCTGCATTAAAATTCGTTCCTTCTGATTCTGCGTCCGCTGTGAGGAACTGGTTTTCACAAATCTCTTTCTATATGGAAGTCTTCTTAAAGAACTGCTGTGAAAACAGGGCCTTTTCATTAATAATCCAGGTACAGACTCTGCCTCAGTCCGAGGCCACTTTTGTGACCTTGCACTGTGAGTTCTACTCGCAGCATTCAGCACTGCCTGAGAGTGTCTTACAGGAGCATCTTTTTCTTCATCAGATGTTACTGTGTCAGAGTCTCCAAAATGTAGGCTAGATGAAGGCGAAGAGATACAGTCACTAAAAGAAGAGTCATTGTCCTCACTCTGTGTTTCTAGATGCTGCCTCAATCCCAAGACTCCTTGGTTTTCTTTATCAGGACAGTTCTGTGTGTATGAAGGACCAGCCTGCTGGCTCTTGCGCTTTTTTCGCACCACAAGACTTTTGTCTTGGTCTGTACGGTTGCCATTCATATCCTTCTGCTTCTGAGAGTCACTGCATAAGTGAGAGAACTCATTCCCTACTTTGCTGGCAATCATCTCCACTTCCGCAGGGAAGCTTTTGGCTGCCCCAATAGGCTCAGGGTTCAAGAGGATCCCCTTCAGGCTCTCTTGTCTCTTTGGTGCATCAGAAGGAACTTCACTCTTCATATCCGCTTTTAGAGTATAAACTATATTACATTCAGGAGTCCATTTAGACATGGGAAGTTTTAAGAAAGGCCTAGAAATAAACAGACATACATCAAACAAATGGAACAAAACAACAAAAAACTCAGCACGTTTCTCAAAGAATGAAAATGAAGCAAGAAAAAAGTCATTTATTACTCAGGCTAACACCACCTCCTCGGGAAAAGCAAAACAGCATTCAGTAGCATACTGCTGTTCCATAATAATGTTACAAATCCAGCTCATCAGTGTAATTTTGAATTAAGACAGAACTAGCATTATTTGCATTGAACAGACGTTCTCACCATCAGCCAAAACACTATCAGTTTCACAAAGGAAATATCAATGTGTGTCTGTAAAAAGCTTGAATGATGTCTGCTTTACCAATGCATCAGTTTTACAGAAATTACATCATCTTTAGCTAGACAGCTCCAACACTTCACCTTCAACCAAACTGTATTCTCAAGGCCTGCACCTTCCTCTGCAACTGTATATGGACAGCAAATACCTTGCACACAATTCAGTGCGATGAAACTGTGCTACAAAAATCAGTTGCTTAGAATTCATGATTATTTTCTGAAAAAGTAAAGGATAAAACAGGAGATATTTTGAGCCTTAGTATTTTGGGGTAATAAAAACCCTTTAATTAATTACAGTTTCTCTTGCATATATCACATGTACCCCCTAATGGCTGGTAGCAGGCCGCTTCCCCTCTGGGTCAAACTATCAGGCTGCCAGCACATAACAACATAAGCCTCAAAGACCATTTCCAAGAAAAAGAAACAACTGTTCTACCAGAAAACTACTGAGAGACATCAGCAACAATAATGTCAGTAATGCATTCAGCTTCACCTGGCACCTCAGCCTTGTTTCAGAATTTGGTTCCCACTGGGATAACCCCCAAGCACTCTTTACAGCAAGAAATATCACTCTTTTGTTCCTCTGGTGAATAAGGCTATTGTAGACATTTGACACTTGCACTACTTCAGCAGCTCTTCATCACCGCCCACCTTGTTTGAATGAACATCTCCTGTGCTCTTCTGGCAGAAGTGTTACAAAAACTCTGAAACAGACTATGCAGCTGAACAAACTGAAAAACAAATCCCCCTACCAAATCAGACACCAACCTGATTCACTGCATGAGCATCCTGCCAGCAAAACCTGGCTGATGGCAGCCAGTGCTAACAAGACAGCTGCTGAAAGAAAAGAAACAAAACACACAGAACTGAACCTTACATGGAAACAAGACGCCTTGGGCAGCACAGCTGGAATATCCACGAGGCCACAAAAAAGCCTAAGTCAGCAACATGGTGGGTAGCACTGCATATTTACATCACTATCTTCTGCCTGAACCTCCAGATTAATTCTTCAGCATGCCGACATATGCTTACGTGTTGCCCATGTTTAAAGCTCATTTGTTTATATAGAAAGAATCAGTACAAGACTGGGACTGCAGAGTCGAACCAGCATGTCTGAGATGGCTTCACAAAGCAACGCTGCCAGCAGCAGCAGTGAGCGAGGTGCTCCTAACATCCCTCAGAATGACTTATCTGTTTTTGCAATAGGTATAAATGGATGCGTTATTCCTGTCAGCCCATGCTCTCCTCAGAGCCATAAGCAACCAAATTCTTCAAGTGATGCACTCAGGAATAAACATTTTGCACAAGGTATACACGTTGCAGTGCTAATATCTCAAGAAGGCACAAGTTTCACTGGATCCTTCTGCAGAGCAGGGATCCTGCAGGCTTCAGAACCCCAGCTGGAAAGATCCATTTGAATGTTCTCACCAGGAACCTTGCAAACATCTCCGTCAATTAGTGTGAGACCTATAACCTCTGTTCACTAAGAAAGCCTGCAGATGGTTATGCTTTCCATCAATAAATTGAAAGCTACTAAGAAATAAGTATTTTCAATGTCTAGGCGTAAGAAATATGCATATTGCAAACAAGTCCAACGCCTCTACAAAGAATTTAAGATAAACTTGATGAGGAACTCAAACAAAACAAAACAAGTAATTTGAACTCATTAAATTAAGATCATCTACTGTTCAACAACTACAAGATCCTATAAAAGTCTCCCACTAAGAGTAGCCTTGAGAAGCTTTTCCAGAAAGTAATAAGATGTAGTAAATGCTTCTCCTCCTTAATCAAAACATTTTCCTATTAGACAGTCAAGTATTCAAGGTGTAAGAGAAGCAGTATCTTCTTTTATGCCCCTGAAAGACTCGGACAGCTGTTAACAAAGCCATCTGAAAAACATAAATCTAAGTTCCTCTCTGAAGTGAATGACCTTCATTCACAGTCATCAAGTGCCCATGACTTATCTACTCATCTTGCAAAATAAAGGCTGCTGATATTAGCCACTTCAAGACATACAGCACCACAAGAAAATTCATGCAGACTGGGACAGTTCCTCAAAGCTGCTGTATCAGTCAAAACTCAAACACAAGTTGGAGATCTTCACAGCAGACAAAAGTTTATGATGACATACAAGCAAAATTTGAGTTATCACAGCAAGGTGTTTCATCATGAAGAACTAATTTCACTAGTAGCCATTGAGAAGTACAACGGCACTGAAGCCAGCACTATAAAAAAGTGAAACAGCTCATCACATATGAACTCAACCTTTTCTTGTAAACTTGATTAATGCATGTAATCTCTCATCATTTTGAAAATATGTTTTCACACAGGCAGTAAAATAGTCATCTTGCTTTACTTAATGAGAAATTACCTCCTTTTTACATGTTAAAAAGCACCTTGCTCAACTCCCTCAAGGCTGGCTGCAGTAAGCACACCATGCTTTACACACATCCACCACCTCACAGAACGCTGGCCTATCTTCAGAACATGCCTCTTACACGACACCCAGTGATGGCTCTGCCTTGTCAGTGTAACACACCTCAGCCCAGTTCACCACGCAGAACATATCTGCCAAATAAACTATTCTGCTTAAAGCCAGCTTGATGGAAAGCAGAGAACAGATCTTCATATACAGATGAGCAAGTTAGCAGTCGATTTCCTTGCCTTCTATTTCCTCTCCTCTCTGGTTACAGTCATTCCCTTCTGACTGTACGCACTCCCCACGCACTTACAAGCGATGCAGGTGTGTGGGGTTAAGCTTAGAGAACAGCGCAGCTCAAAGTCTTCTGAACACGACGGCTCTGGAGAGCACCAAGAGCCTGCAGAGCATCCTGCTATCATCACCTCTGACAGCATGCTGCAATTTCACTGCTGCAGGAATTCTCTGCTTACACCATTTGTATACCCACGATCACAAAGCGACATCCGACAAGCAAAGTTATTTCACATTATTTCAGAAAGGAAATTTCTATCAAGTCCTAACCTGTATTTTCTTTGAAGTTAACTAAACTTACCTTGTTAAAACTTCTAAAGTTAAATCCCTTCCCTAAAACATGGCTTCTACGAGATTAACATTATTTTTACTATGGTAAGCTAATATTGGTACCATCAACTTCATCAGGAAACTTCTCTGTTAACCCCTGATACATACACAGATCATCTTCTGTACACTGTTCCTACCCCAAACTTTATTGAACTGGCGAATGTAGAACAAGCCAGTAAATGGAAGTATAATACACACCGCATCTTGAAAAAACAGCAGCCATTCTTCTCCTATCATTAAAAATACACCTTTTTATTTTTTCAGCAAGGCTATTCCATCAGATGAATCAAGACACCAAAAAGTGGGTAAACAAAAAGCCTAGAATCTGTGCAAGATCTTGAGAAAAGCAAGATAACCTATGGGCTATTACTTCCCGTTCTCAAGGGCAGAGAGCCAAACCAGACTGATTCATGCATGACTCTGATGCAATGGGAGTTGACAGAGGACTTTTAGAGCCATTTGAGAAGCTGCACCCACAATGTAAGTCTATGAAAAACGAATCTCAGTGCTACTCTGCCCTGCTCCAATGAAAACAAAGAATTCCCTGGAGCAGCCCATGAAAAAGAAGCACCTATTAGCCTGGAAAGGGGAGTCATTCCCTATTCCTTCCTGCCTATCAAGTAGGAAAACAACACAAATGTAGTGTAGCAAGAGCACAAACATCCAATATTCAGTTCCACTGCCAGCAAAACAAGTGCAATCAGATTTCAAAACGTTATTGTGCCTCTGTTTCTTCATTTTAACCACATAATGATGAACTCCATGCTTTAAAAATTTAAGAACTAGTTTTTAGTATGCTGTATTTTGACCTTCTACTCTTCACTCAAAAATAAAACAAGCAATTGAGAAAACAAATTAAAAAACGGATTGTTTAGGATCTATGCATCTTTACAAAACAGCAACAATCAGAAGGTAATCTGAATTTGTTTGTTCTGATGCTATTGAGCACTATACTGAAGTTTTTATTCATGGGGCAATATTAAGTACTCCTAAAAACCACCTCCTTTTCCTTTTCTTTTTCTTTTTTTTTTTTTTTTTTTAATTATTATTATTTTATTTATTGCATCAACAGCAACACAGTTACTCGAGAATTCTCCAGACACAACTCTTCCCTTCTGCCCTTCAGGAAGGTTTATCAGACGCACACGCGCAGTGCTAGTTAGCAACCACACGACAGCATTCTGGAGACAGGTTCTTGCCTGCAGCTTCCCAAGGATGCTCCCTTACACCCAGCCATGAAGACTCGGCCAACGCTTTGCAGTGCAGTGCTACAGTTACCAGCAGAGCAAGGCAGGCTGCTTACTCCAAGCAGCCAATTCCAGGAACCATTCCTGGCTCCACACTTCAAGTGAAACAATGTCATTTCAAGTACAAACTACTCCTATTGATCTTCGCAAAGATGTCTCAAAGGCAAGTCAGACCACAGTAACTGCAACCAGCAGGAACCCGCCTCTGGACCTGCAAACTCCTTGATTTCATGGCTGACAAAGATTCCTCAGGGACCTCTAAGGGCGGTTTTCTCATACACAGCACAATTCAGATCAGTAAAAAAGTAATTTTGCAACAGAAACATCAAGCCGGCTATGAAACAGGCGCAGGAAAGCTCTGTTATGCCACATTACATAATTCACCTCTCAAACTTACTACCTTGGTCTCCCTTAGCTTTAATTTTAAGAGAGGCTACTGAAAGCATCTCGCTGTCTCTGACATCTTTAACAGAATCCAGCACAGGACAGCTACAGCACAGCAGCTCTTCCCAAGGACTGGATGTAGGGCCCGGTTCCAGCTGGAACACAGGGAATGCACGGAGCATGCGCAGCTGGAAGCATCTCAGCTAGATGAGCTGGCAGGCTACAACAATTCTGCACCGAGTCCTACCAATAACAAGTTCCCTCTCCTGCCATACACACAAGCTAGTCCCAGCCAGTTAAGGCACCCACTGAAATCCTAGCACCAATCAAGCGTCAGTAAAGCACCAGTATGCACCTACCCACTTGAGCAAGGAACCTGCTTGGCTCTGCACAAGAGATGCATGCAGTTGTACTGGACAAACAGTGTCCACAAGGCACATCCTTCAGTCTAGACATTTCTTCGCTCTGTCCTAGGCTTAAACTCAGTTAACTACACATAACACTGTATAAATCACAGTTTTAAGACAGACACATTATGATTTGGTAATCAGGAATGTTTCAGCTTCAGCAACTTCCAAGACAAACATAATTGCAATGAATTTGGGAACAAGGACTTGCAGTTTTATAAAAGAATGACAAAATAGGATTTTTTTTTTTTTTTTTTTTTTAACTGGAGCTTAAGATCTTAACCAGGAAATCTGGTGAAAATCCGCCTTAGTCAATATTATGAGTATTTCCAGGGACAGTTAGAAAAACTCTGAATTACAAAGCCACAAAAATTATTTGGAACATTCCTTTTTAGTCCCTTCGGCAGTTTTGACCTTTCAGGTACATGTAACTATTCTTAACATAGTATCATTTTGCAAACACTTTCCTGAAAAAGCTTTCAGGAGCTAACTATGACACCATCTCTGCTCTTTGCAACTTCAGTTCACTAGCACAAAACCTAGGCTGAGGCTGCATTCTGTTGGTTTCAACAAAAGCATGGCAGACTTAGCAGCAGCTGATCACTGCTACTTGCAGTGATAAAACTTAGGGGACTATGACTAGAGATGCTTATCCCACTCATATGCTGTGTATGTCTCTTATACTTCATTACTTAACGTACGTTTTTAAAGCTTTGTACTTGACAGCAAACTATGATAAAACTGACCTCAAGGAGGCTGTGCATTAAATATAGCTTTGAATAACACCTGCTTATGCTGAATTCATCTCTCTGTACTATCCCCACTGTTAAGTGAATTAAATTGTCCTGATTTTTCCCTCACCCCAGTACTTTCCCCCCATGTATTCAAATGCCTGACACTTGAACCTGTGGAGTTCAGGAGCTGGGGTGACCTTCTCAAACAAACGTACCTTCTCAAACAAATGGTTTTACTGTTGGAGAAAATATGAACAATTGAAACAAAAAATTATTGGTCTTGGAAAAAATACAGCAAATGCTGGCAAAATAAACATTACTGCAGCATGGACACCTCCAGTGAAAGACCCGTTGGTACAATTGACCTGGTTACAAAAATCTACAAAACAGCAATTTGCACAGGGAATGCTGTGAATCTTGTAAGATATATTCTTACTACATTTTACAAAGATGTGAAATATGAACAAATACTTTGAGCTGCTGGTCACCCTGTGCTCCCAACATAGTCACAACTGCAGCTCTAGCTGTGAGGGCTTCAATCTTCAATAAAAAGATGTTTCAACATACAGGACTTGAGGAGTTTTAAAACTGGAAGCTTAGTGTCATATATTTTTTATTTAAGTAAAAGGAAAGAAAATAAATACACAGTCTTTCTGTCCTATTAACTCATGAGGAGGTCATGCTTTACTGTGGATAAGGGCAGGAGAGGTGACTGGCTGCTCACATCTTCCCCCATCAAACCTCGCACATCAACAAGAGATGATCTGAACTGGGAGTAACTTTGGCTAATAGCACTTCTTGGCCTCCATTAAGTCCCTCTAGCCAACAAAAGGGAGAATTAAATACATTTAATTTGCTGGAAAACTACTTGGATAGCAAAACCTGTATCTGTTTTTTTTGTTTCTAGGAGTGACAAAAATATTCTAATTCTTTTTGTCAACAAAAACAGATCCAAAATAGTTCCATGGCCATAATTAATCTACCTTTGGAATTTTCCACTAGTTACAACAAAGACAAGAGAAGTCTTGATCCAGCACCTGAAAGCCTAGTGTTTCTTTGTTAATTTGTAGTAGATACTCCCCAAGACATTATCAAGGCTCTCCGTGCCGAGCAGTCAGCTCTTCTATTTGTGTCACACACTGAAGTCACTGCATTAGAATTCAAAGAAGGTTCTACAACGGCAGCAAGCGCTCACCTTCTCCATAACAACTCCTTTAGGAGGAATACCTCAGCACCAGGGTGAATCGCACAGCTGAGGCTCCCAGCCTCCCTCATCGTTTCCCACAGCCACTGTGGGCTTTGGGAGCGCCGGCTCCATCTGACAGAGGGGAGACCTTGGGGGTGCTACAAGGTCGCTCCAATCCCCCACATGAAGCACCCAAACCAGCCTCTTGCTACCTGCGGCCCCGTTCCCACCTTACAAACCTTCACACCTCCGCCGCTCCCGGCCCACAGATCCGGACGAGCAACACGGCAGGCCAAATGCATCCGACGGGTTTTGGTTTTTCTTTAGGGGTTAAGCGGCAGAACACCAACTCGGCGGCCAAAACAAATGACGTTATAACAAACCCCACGGCACACGCAAAGAAAAGTCATTTCCGTCAGGGAAATATTCGTGACGGGCTTTCAAGGAGACGGAGCCCCCCGACGAGCGCCGGGGCGGCCGGCAGCGGAGCGGCGGTTCCCAGCGGCAGCGCAGCCCCGCGCTCCGCAAACCGCCGGGGTCTCCCGCCTCGCGCTGCCCCCACGCCCCGCAGCCCGCCCCGCAGCCCGCCCGAGCGCAGAGCGGCCCGCCGGAGGCAGAAGGCGGCCCGCAGCCCCCGCCGCCGTGCCCCGCGCCCCCGTACCTGAGCAGCGAGGCCGAGGAGGAAGAAGCGGCTGCCGCCGGCGCGCCGCTCGGGGCCAGAGGAGAGGAAACGGCCCCAACGGGCTCCGGAGAGTACCCGCGGCCCGGCACTGCCCGGAGCCCAGCGCTCGCGCTCCGCCCGGCCCCGATGCCCCGCCGTACGACGGACGGCGTTCCGCTCTTGCGCGGCCCCCTCCGCCGCTCCCTCCCAAGGCGCAGCGCGACACTCGGCGCTGCTTTCCAGCAGTCCGCAAAGCGCAGCCTCGCGGCTTCCAGCCCCTCCTCCCGGCTTCCAGCCCCTCCTCCCCGTGTGCGCGGCGCCCCCTGCCGGCCGGAGGCGGCACCGCTCGGAGCCGGACGGCGCCCGGTCCGCCCCGCCGCGTTCCGCAGCGCTGAACGACGCTCGCGTCGTTACCGACGCCAAGGCGGTCACTGCGGAACGACGCAGCGGGACAGCGGGGCCTGAACGGCTTCTGGGAAGGATTTCCTCAACGCAGGAGCGGAAAAAACAACATGAAACTATGTCTCAAACAAGGAAGAAGGAGGTAAGGCAAGAGTCCAATAAGTGCCTCCTAGACAGCGCAGTTCGGCCGGCAGGAGGAGAGGAGCCTTTGGGACAGCAAACAGCGGCTGGAAATGTCAGGGAGCGCAAAAGGTGCACGGCTGCGTAATCGGCACGGAAACAGCAAGTGCTGCGTCTGTGTGTAAGGGTGCGAGCGAGGGAGGAACGCGCAGGTGAGGGCAGAGCAGAGCGGCTCCGGATGGGCTGCAGTTCTCAGTACCGCAGAAACGCAGATCAGCCAGCACTGCTTGCTGGGGTTGCCAGCAGGTTATTTGCTTTGCTCTTTCAGGCACACAAAACACGGCACGCTGCATCCCACCGGAGCTGAGTAAGCCCTCTGACACCGTGCCACGTCTGAAACAACCGCTGAAACTGGGGAGAATGGGGAACGGTGCAGAAATAGAGCATGAGTAACGCTGGGCAGAGCTGGGCTGTGCTCCGACGGCACGGCGCCCAAGGCTCTGTGCAGTCACTGCTCTTTGTTAATGAATATCGGAACTGACAGGCATTGAGAAAAATTCTGCTGGAAAAAAACAGGAATCGAAATAATATGTGGTGAAACCTGAGTGAGCTTAAGGGGCAGAGTAATAGGAGCGAGGTCAAAAAGGCATGGAATTAAATATTCGGACTGAAGGTCTGGGTACACACTGGGTATTACCAGGCAAGATGGACAAGAATGTGAACGTCAACATGCCGTGCAGTCAAGATACTGACCAACAGCCAGCAGTGTAATGCAGACATGGAAATACACAAACATCCTCAGTATTTCTCAGTCAAAAGATTTTGCACAGGGAGAGGAACAGTATAGCAAGGGGAAGAAAGCAATTTGGCTGATTGACTTTAAAAGAAAGGAGAGAAGGGAGCTGGCTAGAGCCTCCAAACAGCAAAGAAATCCACCAGCTGGTTTTGTTTGCTTATTGACTCCTCCTACTTAAACACTGCTTTGAACACTCACCAAAGATGGCACTGCCTAGCAGGGAGAAGTACAGAGCTGCTCTGTGCTCGCCAGCAGAGACATTCCTTCAGGGAAAAAAAAAAAAGGGAGAGAAAAAGATTGTCCTTTTCAGACTTGGTATCTGCAGAAACCCAAAGGTTAAACAGGTTAAATTGAGTCTTGCTCGATGTCTGAATGACTAATTCCAATTTCAGAACAGCTTGCAGCCTACACAGTTATCCATTTACACCAAGATCCTCAGCTACTTCTAACTGAACCGCTTTGTGCACACCTCAGGACCAGGCAGAACTGAAGACAGAGACAAATCTTATCTAAGATCAAAATAATGCCAAAAGCAGGAGAGTGCACTTCACATTTTTGGGAGGGGGGGGGAGAAGGGGAGAGTAAGAAAACCAACATAAAAAAAAACAAACTAACCCCCTATACTGAGCTCAGCCTTCCAGGTGGACACAGCTCTGCACAGAAGTGCTGCCTCAGTTTGCTCACAAATAAAGCTAGGCACAGCTTTTTCCCATGCAAACACCACCTTTTGGCACGCAGTCCCTTCCGGGCACTCAGAAAGAAATGTCCTTGCTCAGATCTGTGCTAAGTGCAAGCCTGGTCGTGTCCAGAGTGATATGAACAGCGTATACTTCAGTTCCTATCACAAATACACAGAAATCATCCATCAAGGAGCTCAAAATCACGTGCAGTCAAGGAAGCAACCCAGCTGAAACAGCCCATCCATGACCCGTAGACCTCCTGCGGCTGCATAGATTTAATATGCATCATAATAATGCAAATATTGAAGTGTTGCATCAATTTGTAACTATGATTAATACTAATCAAAAGAAGGCCTCTTGTGGTAATGTTGTGAGGATGAGAGAAAAAATAATCACACAAAATCTGTGGGATTCATATTCAGGTGATAAAAAAGGTTACAGCTCCCAGCAGCCCAGGTGAGGAGCTTACCAGTGAAAACCACAGACATGGGGATGATTGTAAAATCTGCATGAAAATTCATAATGTGAAAAATATCTAGTGGGAAACAAAAAAGAGACTGACGCACTTGCAGAGTCAAAAATAAAATTCTGCAGCTGGCTGTGAGACATTTTATGAGGATAAATAGAGGAATTAATGTGATTCAGCTTGGAGCTTTTGAAAGCTCTGGAAGATAACGTGCACCACTAGGAGCTGTTTGTATTTTAGACAGATGGAAATGTAAAGTATCCCATGTACCTGTCAACCTTAGATGCAGGAAGGCCCCTCTACTCACCCATTTCATGTTATCCAGCCCAATATGGCTTTGAAAGGTGAGATGCACTTCTGTGCAGCGCATTAGGACACATAATGTGACCAAATACATGGCTTTTAATTATGAATCAGCAGCTATTTTTAGGGCAATTAGATTTTAAACAAACAGAAGTACCTTGCACTCAAAGATCTCATTTTACACTAAGAAATTCAGTAGTCACTTCCTAGCGAGTTCATATATTTTCAAGCAGACACAGAAAGGAAAATATTGGCCTTTGATTTCTGAGTGGATTGTGTTCCTCTTCCCTTGCTTGTCAGTATGAACTGTAATGGAAGTGACTTAAGATCAAAAACTCACTCTTGAAGTCTTCTGACTGCTCATCATACAGTGCATCAATAATACATCAGAAAGAAAACTATACATCCGAAGTAGAAGAGCTATTTTTCTAGCAATTATGTGTATTAAATTAGCAGTGAGCCTTCATTTCAAAACGCACCTACTTGTCGGGTATCCACTGAAATACCTCAAATGGAATCGTTCATTCTTGCCTTTCCCTCCCTCTTCCCCAGAAGACAGAAATAGTGCAGCCAACAATTTTTAAATGTAAGCTTGGTCAGAGGTTTAAATACAGACTGATACGAGAATTACTGAAAAGCAGAGTCTGAAATTGTGGCAATGTAGCACAGGAATCAGGAGATGGTGCCTTTCAAAGTAAAATGGACTCTTCCTGTTGATCTCAGTTAACTTACATCACTCAAAAAAAGCTACATCCAAAAAGGAACTGAGTCACTGCATCATTTACTGCTGAAATAACTAGCTTTGATGAAGTTAGCAACAAACGCAGAATGCAAAATATTGCATTAGAGCTTCAGCTTTCTGAAGCAAACAAACAAAAGCCTGAAGCTGGAATGAAACCTTGTGTAACAAGATGGGCTTTTGAACCAACAGTGTGTTACACCGTATCTCCCCTCTCCATCTTTTCGTCAACCAACACCTTTTCTGAAAGGCGTCCCGACAAACTGCAGCTGTGGGAAGAGAAAGCTGGGCAGAGACTGCTCAGCTCCAGGTGAGCACTCTGCCTGTGAGGCTGCCTTAAAGAAGGAAGCAAAGAAAGCGGCAGAAACTTCTGCTTGTCTTAAAAAAGTAACACTGTTTTTAGAGCCCAATCATTTGAACTGCACGGGACACCCCAAGTGCATTAAGCCATAGAAAATACAAGAGCTGGCGTTCGGTCTTTCATTATGTTTCAGTGTGATGTAAGGAACTGATCAGTCAGCACTGCTGAAACTGAGATAATTTTCTATGCAGAACTACAAAGCCCATTAAAAAACACAATAAAAAAATCTAAGGGTGGTCAGAACTCTCATGTGTCTCACAGGTAAGACAGACAAAAATGAATTTACAGGAGCACAGTTTGGGAGTTTTATCATTGTTGCTATTTAAAAACCAACATCTGCAACAAACATTTCTCCTCTTTGAACAGATACTATTGTCTCTTAACCAAACTTGACCACAAACTTCAGAGTCTAACTGTACATAACAATCTTCTCTTGAAACACCTACTGATTTTCAAAGAGATTGTAAAAAGACAGAGTATTTATACTTTTTTTTTTTACAACCAACAAATCAGCCAACCCCAGGAAGTTAGAAGCCATCCAATATAGACTTAAATTCCTCAGCAAACTCAAATATACCTGATCATGAGAGGTATTTCTTGAAATAATGTGAAAAATGCCAACCAACATGATTTTTCATTGACAAATCAAACCAACTTTATTTTCAGTTATGTTATACGAATATGAATAAACTGAAGATCTCAGCTTTTATTAAGACTTTTGACATTCTGTTCCATCGACATTTTTATGAGGAAACTTCCTTTTATAAGCAACTTTATGAGGAAACTTCATCTGGATAGAAACCACATAAACCTGGTCCCAAACCTCTCGTACCCTGAGCATCGCTGCAAGTAGTTCAGCATCAAACCTGCAGTTTATATCCCATAAAGACCCTCATATCTTTGCATAACAGCTTAGACATTGTAAGTATAAACCCGCACCTAACACCATGTTTAGAGGTAATACAAACGGAGCAAAAGTCAACAGTGAAGTCTGAAATCATCTCAAAAAATGTACACATGTAATGAACAGAAGTGCAAAGTTCTGCTCTTAGCAAGAAATAAACTGCAGAGAAAGTTCTGTAGTAAACGTTCAGGAAAGAAACCAACAGGTAGAGTGGATCATAAACTGCACACATTACACCTTTGTGAGTTGAAAAAAGCGCCACAGCTCTCAGATGCACCATTGGAAGTGCTGTCACTAAGGCAATTTGAAGAATGGAGAAGAGCTGGGGGGGTGCAACAGAAAAAGGTCGTCTGTTCTGGAACTCTGATCAAAAAAAGAAAATAATGTGGATTTATACTCCAAAAACAGTGAACAAAGAGTGAACAAAACAGTCATCACATAAGAATGCTGCAAAGCAAAAAGGAACTCTGTCCTTTAGAATCAGAGTAAGAAGGCAAAACTGCAGCAAAAGGGATTAAAATGAGGCATATGAAAAAGGATAGTTAAGGGCTAGACTAGACCGAGGAATTATTGGCATCCCTATTTAAGGCTTTAGGAACAGGTTAGACGAACATCAGTCAACGCTGTTTTCCTAATAGCGTACCATGCCTCGAGGCAGGATAACTGAGACTATGTTTTAAGGTCACTGTTGGCTTTTTAAACTAACAGCTTTGACATCTGCGTGACATCAACCGACAAATGAAGAGGTTTAGGTGAGTAGAGATACTGCTGCAAAAGCAGGTGAGCACTGCAGGTGTTAACCTGCTGGTCATTCCCAGGACTGAGGACAGAACCGAAGCAGTGCGGTTTGTCTCTCCTGGTATAATGCTGCTGCAGGGGAGCTGGCAATCCTGGCTGAGATTGTGGTACATGGCTGAACTCAAAGCAGAACTGAAATAAAATTCGGACTTATTCATGTACTGTTTGAAAGTCACACGAACACGCACAAAATCTGTTTCTGTGGTCTAAAGTAAAACTAAGGAGCTCATCGGTTAACCTCACAGTCATTTCTGATAAATTAGAAGTTAGTGCAAGTGTTGTCACAGAGGACAGCATGAGCAAGAACATACACTCATCTCCCACTTAAGACTGCTCTTTTTACTAAATCTCTACCATTCCAAGCTCCACCAAGAGATGTTTAAAATACACAGTCACAGAATCATAGAAAGCCCTGGGTTGAAAAGGACCACAATGACCATCCAGTTCCAACCCCCTACTATGTGCAGGGTCGCCAACTAGCAGACCAGGCTGCCCAGAGCCACATCCAGTCTGGCCTTGAATGCCTCCAGGGATGCATCCACAACCTCCCCTGGCAACCTGTTCCAGCGCGTCATCAGTGCAAATTCCGTTTTAGGCTTTACCATATGCTTAACTTTTAAATGGATGGATGTCAGCCTTTGTTAAACGATATTACTGAAGTAATATAATGATAATGCTGAAGGATTATGCACGCTCTGGAAACAGAGAAGATGAAGGCATTACCAACCAGTCCGTTGGATTCCTGGCACCAAAAAAAAAAAAAAAGAAAAAAGAAAAAAAAAAAAAGTTCGTAACAGATTTATTAAGTGAAACGAACACATCCTTCCAGTTTCATCAGCACACAATTTCTGAATGAAGACAGCACAGAGGATCGCTGCGACAAAGCGAAAGGCACTCTGTTTACCGCGAGCGAGACCGATCGCAGCCGGACCCCGCGCTTCGCACGTCTCCACACCCCGACAAGCCGGGACACGGCGGAGCTCCGACCCAGCCCGGCACCGCGCGGCTAACAACCGCTCCGCTTTTGTCTCGGCGAACCCGGAACGCCGCTGGGGCCGAGCGCGGCGCTACGAGCGGGCGGACGCGCTGCAGCCCCGGCACGGAGGCCCGCGACCGCGAGCTCGAACCGACAGACGCACGCAGACGCCGCGCCGTCATCTGCTCCTGACCGAGGCTTCAAAACGCCCGGCGGGGCACACAGCCCGGCTCCCGGAGGCAGACGCCCTCCCCGCCCGCTCGGCCCCGCCCTGCCTCGGCGCCCGGCCCCAAGCCTCCCGCCAGGCCTGGCCCAGCCCGCGCCGCCCCGGGGCACCTCATGGCTCTCAGCGCCGCTCCCTGAAGAAGCGAGGGCCCGGCCAGCGCCGAGCGCTGTCCCGTCCTCCTGGGCGGGCTCCGCGGGGCCGCACCGCGGCCCTCACCCCCGCCCGCCCGACCCGCCCGCCGCCAACCTCTCGCGGGGAGGTCCAGAGGCCAGGTGAGCCGCACCGCGCCTGCGCCGCGCCTCAGGTCGGCCGCGGCCTCCATCCGGGTACCGCGCGGCCCGGCAGGGCGGGGGGGTTTCATTGTGCGTGCGGCTCCGCGCTCAGTCGCTCTAAGATGGCCGCCGCCGCCTCGTCTCCCGCCGCCGCGGGGGCTCCCGGGGCGCCCACCGCTCCGGCGGCCGCGGCGCCGCCTCCCACCGAGAGCAAGAAGATCAGCGACCTGCGCGTCATCGACCTCAAGTCGGAGCTGAAGCGGCGTAACTTGGACGTCACCGGCGTGAAGACCGTGCTCATCTCCCGGCTCAAGCAGGTGAGAGCTCCGGCGGGCCCGGCCGAGCGGCGCGGCCCGGGCCGGGGGCAGCGCCGTGAGGGGGGCGGGGTTCTCCCGGCCCCGGTGAGGGGGGCGGGGCCGCTCCCGGTGCCGCTACCGCTGCCGGCGGAGGGCTGAGGGTCGTCCTGCCCGGCTCGGCCCTGCCCGCCCGGCGTCGGCACGCCCTGCCCGGCCGCGGGGAGCGGAGGCGTCAGGCGGGGCTCGGCCCGCGGCCTTGAGGCCCTCCCGGGCGGCTGCAGCTCGCTGCCTGCTGCCTGGCCCTTCGTGTCGCTGCGGCTGACCGGCGGCCCGGCGCAGTGATTCCCGAGAGAAACGTGCCGATGTTCGATAAGTTGTCCTTCGGAATGTCACGCGAACGGCTTAAACAAACCGCTGTCACTGGCGTCAGTCTTTCCTCCCTCTCCCCCGGCTTTTGGTGGGAGGTTTAACGTGAAGTGTTCCGTAAGACACTGTTTAGCTGAAAACGTAATGACTTGGCTCGCCCGTATCCTAAAGTGACAGCATCTTGCTTCCAAACGAACTCCATTAAGAACTGCCATTCTGTATCTTGTTCAGGCCATCGAAGAGGAGGGAGGTGATCCGGATAACATTGAAATAACTGTTTCTGCTGACACACCTACCAAGAAGCCAGCTAAAGGCAAAGGTGAATACCTGTTGATTAGATTTAAACAAGTTTTTGTTGCATGCAGCACCTTAAGAAAGAAGTAATGAACCGTGGCCCCACCTGTGCCTGTGCTTTACTGTTTGAGTTCTGTTGTACATAAATCCTCCGCACTTGCTTCCAGTCATGGTATTTCCTTCCTCATCATCTCTGTTTCCCCCATCACCACCTGTTGCACCGGCTTGCTTCCTTTTCCTGCAGCATGCTCTGTCTGTCTCCCTGTGTCACACATCTGCTTATCACTGAGGGTGTGGAATGCATTGGGCCTTGCAAAGTATAGGGGTGCTGTGTATGTATGGGATGTGTTGGTCAGGTGTTTTGTCATAAGGTGGTGGCTGTAGTCTTTGGATCCCAGAGATTTGTGCCATGCTCGTTAACATTGTAAATGTTCTGTAAGATTTTTGGGGATGTGCCATAGAATGGGATCCTGAGCATGGAGTGTTCATGGGTGGGTGTCAGTGTAGTGGCTAAGAGCCTGTGCCAGGGCAAGGGGTGAGCTGGTGGGTTGCTCAGCTGTGAGACAGTACCTGGCCCATGTTAGTGGTGAGTGTGGAACAGTAGGTGGTCAGAGCTTAGGGAGGGCTGTGTGCTGTGACTTATCAACACGATTGTCGCTGAAGGTTTATAATCGAGAGATTCATGAATATAATCAGAATGTTCAGTGTGACTTAAAATGTCATATTAAGAGATTTCTGTTCTTATGTTGTGAAAAATGATTATCTAGATTATAAACTGATATATTTGGCAGAGATTTTGTTGGCACTGTTTACTTATGCGTAACTATTTGTGTTTTGTGACCTTGAGTTTTGAGGGAGAGTTGTTTGTTTTCTGTTTCTGAGGGTGTCTGTAACCTGTCAAGTAAAATTGGGGAAGAAGGGAATGTCTGCTTTACACATAGTGTTCTTCACTGAACATATATATGCTATGAACATATATCTGTGTTCATAGATACCTGCTTTGGAAATGGTTGACCTTATACCACTGTCACTTGTCTTAGGCTGGGTTCAGTGGTGGAAATGGTTATTGTTGTTTCTGTCTGGTGCTGTGAGAGGGCAGTTTAATAATAAAATGTCTTTATAGAGAGTTTGAGTGACATCCCAGCTGTGCTTCTGGCACACTAGAAAAGTGAAGGCAAATAAGCTGAGAATATGATTTCATTCTCTTCTGCGGCATTACTTTGTTCCTTACTCTGAGGGTGGTAACCAATGCTTAAGAAAACAACATGGAAGCTAAATAAGGACATACTTCCACAATTTTTAATGTAGAGATCTGAATGGCAGTTAGTTCTGCTGTGATGAATGCTTTTCTAATCTGCTGCTTTTTATCCTCCTGGTCTCCAAACTAGACTGACAACGTTCTTGAACCGGCTTCTTGTGTAGTTGTACTGTTTTGCTTCCACAAAGATAGTTTGCCTGCTAGTGTTGCTGCTGCCTGAGCCAAGACTTCAGTGGCTGCTTGTTGCCACCTCTTCTGTGGAATTAAATTGTAAGGCTCATATGTATCACGTGTACAGCCTTAGTACAACTCAAAGCAAAACATGACCTTCATTAAGTTCTTATCTGCTCACTCTTGCAAACTCAAAACTTTCTCTTTACTTTTGGGAGTACAAAAGTCTTAGGAGCATATTTTGTGCCAAAACAGAAAGGTTTATGCTTCACTAATCTTCCAAATTAAGAACAAGAAAAAAAAAAATCACTAATTGGTCAAGGGAAAATCTTTTAGGATCTCACTGGATTACTGCTGTTTTTTCTGATCTGTACCTTTGAGCTGGAGAGAAATGCATTCTACCAAAGTCAGACTCTTTCTTTTCAGCTATGCATTCTTTGTATTAACTGCTGATTTTGATTTTGTCTTCTCTATCTGTTGTTATTTTTTTTTGTTAAAATATGTTGTTGATGGCCAGGACGTTTCCCCCCACACCTGGAAATCTACCACTTGAAAAATATATTCCCTAACTACGTCACTAAGAAACTTTTGAAGGCATGTAGGAGATGCATGCTAAATTTTCTCTTAAAATGAAGTATCTTGATCCTCCTTAGGCTTGTATGTACTCTTCATTATGTGTAGTGTTGCATCCTTTACTGATTTTGTTCACAGATTGTTCCAAGCCTTGTGCTGATGTTTCACCTCCCAATAACTTGAGACTAGTTCTAGTGGGTTTGTAACTTCAATTATTTTACTGCTGCCTAGCAGTAAAATGAATGACACTATCAGTTCAGCAGGATTTTTTTTTTGTTCACACTACTACTGCTGTACAAAGCAGAGTAGGAGGAGTATTGAATGTTTCTTGAAGTTAGAAAGAAAACAGAGCCTTAGAAAAGGTAAGAGAGTGGGAGTAATGGATAAATTTTCTCTCTGCAGACAGAGAGGTGAATAGGAGGAAAGGTTTCTCTGGGGGTGTGGGTTGGAAATCAGCTGTATCATCAATTTTAGATCTGAATGTCTTTTGTAGTCAAGAATTCTGCTGCAACTCTTAGGGTCTGTGGAAGAAGTGAGGTGGCTTTCTGAGCACTGTCTGTTAGGAAAACTCGATATGGAATATTGATATAGGTTGAACTGTTGAAGACTTGTCTACAATACACAGTTAGGTAATTTTGGATATTCAGTCTCAGCTCCTTATGTAGAGGGCCACAAATGGGTAGGGCAAAGTTAAACCACTGTAGCACTTGTAAATGGTAGAAAATAAACCACATATTGTTAAAACAATATTTTAAAAGATGTTCTAAATCTCCTACTTAAAGAGGATACCCATTCTCTGGGTAAATAGTCTGTTGCAATTTTATGGTGTGTATCCGTTGCCAGAAAAGTGATTGAGCACAGCTTACAAAGGAGTGCCATCATACCAAGGCAAATTACTGTTTGTGTTGTTAGCTCAGGAACCCACATTTGTGGTGAGTACTATTTACGCCACTGACATTTTCAGTAGCCACTGCGTAGATAACCGTACACATGAGATGTTTCAGTTTGTTGACAGCTTGTATGAGTTGAGACTCACTGCGCCTGTTTTCAGAAGGCTCAGCTGTCAGGACAGTAGTTCTTAACATACCTTCCAGCCACGGTTATTTTCCTCTAAGTGAGACTGGTTTTGAGCACATTCACAAACGTTGGTTTCTGAAGGATGTTGGTTACAGTCTCACTTTGGCAGTCTGCAGTGAACCAACGGAGAGAAGTTTTGAATTTTCATGAATGCAGGTTTGGTTTTTTCTTTTTACTTTTTAGCAAGTCACCGTCACTGATGAGCCTGTGCCAACATCAGTCCTGTGAAGTAAGTAACTGATCAGGTCAAAGTAACCTGAAACGCAACTCTGTTACTGAAAGTAAACTTCCTACCTCGAGCCGCCAGTGCAGAGTGATGGGACGTAGTAGAGATAGCAGCGTCAGTTCTTTTTTATTCACTGTAAAGTTCACCTGCCAGATTTCCTCAGGCAAAACGAATGAATTTAAATAGTTTTCAAGATCGTACATGCCAGCTGGTTGCTAAATGTCTGGCATCAGCTGTACGCATTGGTATTTCTCCGTATGGTTAAGTGGGTTTGGACACAGGAAGAACTTGGACCTGCGGGTTTAACAAACTGAAGAACTGAAATGGGAATGTTAAAGCAGAAAATAGATGGATGTGTCCTTGCAGTCTCTCCACTTTTTACTTTTATTGAGATTATCGGCAGCTATAGGTTATATTGTAGAATGGTGAAATATTAGTACAAAGTTTGGGATACTCTTTCTTCAGACATCAGCTGTGAAGCATATCAGAAACTATTCTTTGTCATGCCAGTCTGCATCTCTTTCTCTGGAAAGCTAGCTTTTCTCAGTATACCTGTGCTTCTGAGTTTTTTTGGGTTTTTTTTTTTTTTTTTTTTTTTCTCCTCTGAAATCTCACAAATCTATTGAAATTTACTGCATTCCAGATAAAAAAAAAGAGAAATTTTGTTGGTTTTCTCTATGCATTTAGACTGGAACTTTCTTATGTTTTGTAATCATAAACATAACTTCCACCACGTGTCTTTTCCTGGAGACTACAGTACTTCTGAGCTGAAAACTGCAAAACAGTGTATGCATGCTGTCAGTGTTGCCTTTCAGTGAGAACAACTCATCTCATTTGCATCTTGAACTGATACAAATTTTCAACAGAAGATAGCAACATTTCTTCCCAAAAGAGCTGTTTTCTAATTGAGCTGCTTAAAATTGTAACATAGGCTCCTGTTCAATAGAATGAATTGGACAAAAAGCCCTAAGAGGGGCATGTTGGTATGGACTTGTCTGTATTTAGTGTTCTTTGGTCTTGTTTTTGCTGAAGGTTTGAAGCTGGCAGCCATTGCTTGGACAGGTATGCTTCACAGGGTACGAGACAGGCTGGAGGGCTGGGCCCAGAGCTTGGAGTTAAATCCAACTGGTGACTGGTCACAACTGGTGTTACTCAGGGATCAGAGTTGGGGATGGCCCTATTTAATATCTTTATTGATGATCTGGATGAGAGGATTGAATGCATCCTCAGTAAATCTGCAGATGATACCAAGCTGGGAGGACGTGTCGATCTGCCTGGCGGTAGGAGGCTCTGCAGCCAGCAGTGTGCCCAGGTGGCCGAGAAAGCCAATGGTATCCTGGCTTCTATTGGAGACAGTGCAGCCAGCAGGAGCTGGAGGTGATCATCCCACATACAGAGCAGCTCTGGTGAGGTCTCAAGATTTTAAGTAGAGTTTTGTTTCGGGTTCCTTCTTACAAGAAAGACACTGAGGCCCTGTGTCCAGAGAAGGGCAATGAAGCTGTGAGGGCTCTGGAGTGCAAGTGTTATGGGGAGCAGCTGAGGGAACTGTGATTGTTCAGTCAGGAGAAGAGAAGACTCAGGGGAGATATTATTGCTCTCTACAGCTCCTGTAAGGAAGTCGTGGTGAGGTAGGGTCAGCCTCTTCTCACAGATAATGGCAATAGGATGAGAAGGGATGGCCTTAAGTTGCACCTGAGGAGGTTCAGGTTGGATATTAGGAATAATTTCTTCTCAGGAGTGGTAAGGTATTGGCATGGGCTGCCCAGGAGGTGGTCCAGGGTCGTTGTCCCTGGAGATTTTCAAGAAGGGGGTTGATGTGGCACTGAGTGACATGGTTTAATGGGCATGATGGCGATGGGCTGACAGTTGGGCTAGATGATCTTAAGGGTCTTTTCCAACTTTTATGATTCTGTGAAATGCAGTGGGTTCCAAAGGGCAATCTGTCTAGTTGTCATCTTCACTGAACCATCTTTAGTTGAAAAAAGCACGTGTGTACTAGAATTCTTCAGTGAAATGTGCCCTGTGTAAATTAGATGCATGACCTCATTTGTGCTGCTGATTATTCCCTGCAGTGATGAAAAGCTGTCAATAAAGGTGGCTTTGAGAACCTTCCAGACTTGCAGATAATCAAAACCATAGCTAGATGAAACCTTGAGCAACATGATTGTAACTTGGAAATTGGTGCTCTCTGCAGCTCTCTGGAGGTTGGGTGGCTAGACGATTGTCAGAAGTTCTTTTTAACTGAAGTTGCTCTGAGATGTTAGCTATCCTATAAAGACCAGTCTTTCCAAAATCTTAAGTTATAAGGTATACTTTAGCTCCAGGAATGCTAGATGTGTATACTTAATGTTCTCTTACATTTCATTGTAGCTAAAAGTACAGGACTTGATATTTTATCAAGTCACTGACTTGGATGTATCTTCTTGTTTATGAAACAGCATTAATTGTTCATACTCACTCATCTGACTTTTTTTCTCTCCTCATCTTAAAAAACACTAGACTTCAGGAGAGTTGAACAGTAGTGAACAGCTCAGATAAACTGGAACACATAGAGAATAATAAAGTAATGCCCTACATGTAATCAGTATTGAAAGAAAGCATGCTATACTTAGCAGCTTTTGTCATTAGCCTGTCCTGTTTTGTCAGGTAAAAAGCAGGAGGCTGATGAATCAACTGGTGATGCTTCGGTTGAAGATGATTCCTTTGTCAAGGTAATAAAAGTATGTATTTTTTTTGTTTTGTTTTCAAAAATTGAAGTATATTCCAGTTTCTGTTTAAGTTCATTGTTTGGTTTTAGTTAAAGCGAAAACAAACAAACAAACAAACTTTGCAAAAACACTGATTTGTGTTGGTTTTTTTTTTTATTAATATATCCAGTGACAACAGTAATGTCAAATATTTGTTGTTTGCTCCAAACAGGAAAGTGAATTGGAGACTCAAGATACAAGCGATCAAGATGGAAATGATGAAGTGAAGGACTTTAAAGAATCTGCTGAAGACGAGAACTTGAACTCTAAAGAACTCCCCTCTGCAGAAAAGAAAAAATACCTCAACGTGGAGCCAGCAGAGACAACAGAAGATGTAGAAAAGGATTCTGAAAATCAGGTACTGTGTATTTTAAGTGCATTGTTATCAGCAACATGTATTCATGGGAAGTCAGAACTAGTTTTTCCACTTCATCTTGCTTTCTTATCTCTAGAAGATAGTTTGGAAATCTTTTTCTTTCTGTTTTTTTTTCTTGCTTTGTATCTGAATAGGCCTGAAATAAATGTGGTATTAATTGATAAAATTGTACCATAGTCCAAAATTGACTTCCCAGGTGATTCTTTTCCTTGTTATTAGTAATGACGTAGTTAGTCTGAACACTGAACTTGATTGGAGATGGAAGTCATGAAAAGTTCTCACTTTTCGATTGTATATTGATGTAGCTAAAATGTTTTGAGTTAACTGACTCTCTCAGCTCTGCTTGTTCTTTTTTTTCAAGTGTCGTAAAGCAAATCTCTTGCTGAGCAAGTTCCTTTTATGTTATTATAGGAAAATGAAGGTCAAGACATGGAGGATTACACTTTTCCAAGTGTCCACGTGAGTTCCAAATAATTTCTAATTGTTTTGCACATTAGCTAATTTTAGACTGCCTTTTGTTCCAGCTTGCATCTTAGGATGTTTACTGTTTGTTCTCATCTTCATTGTGCTGCATTAACAGAGCTTTTATTTGTTTGTTTGTTTTTAATAGAGCAAATAATTGTGACTTCCAAATAAGGCATCACATATAAATGCAAACTCCCATGTGTAATCTGGGACTATTCATTGCATAAACTTAGCAAGGAATGTTTTCTAAACTGTCTTAAAGGTGCTTTAGAGGGCTATGACAAATGATAACATAGTATATACAGCTGTTAGGCATGGAACTTCTGGTTTAAATTGGAAACGTGTCTCTGGGGAATGTTATTGTTTTGTTTTGATTTTTTTAATGCTAACATTTGTAACATCTCTAAGCTCAGAAATACAGTCTGAGTTACATGGAACTGACATCTCAAAAAGGGACATCTCATACATCATGTCTTATTAGAGGTGTTAGATTTTGACAAGAATTTACTTATTGTGTTTCACCTTGAAATACTGAATGAAAAGTCTGAAATGAGGTAGGCCTCCTTCTCATAAGCTTTCAAAGCCAGTGATGGAGTACTTAATTTTCACTGAAAATAGTGCTTAGAAGTGTGACATCCATCTGTTCTAAATGCTATAGCAGGACAGGGGACAGTTTGATGTTGCAGCCAATTGTAGGTGTTGCAGACAGATACTAGTGAGCTTTGGTACAAATTTTCAGTGATTTGACAAGGAAGGAACACAGTCTTAGTTTCTGTATCGTATTTTCTTTGGAAGTAGTGTCTCACTTATTTAATTAGCCTTCATGTGATTGAAGTTTGATGGAAAATATGAATTGTTCTACCTTAAGATCTAAAATAGAAGACATTTAGTCTTGACTTCCTTTTTCTTGCAGGATGGTGAAGATGAGGAAAATGAGAAAGGTATGTTTGAAGTTTAATATAGTTCAGAAGTCTTTAGCCTGGTAAGAGCAGGCAATTTTCTCTTGTAACATTTGGTCTCTTTACTAATCTTAGTCTTGTCTCCAGTATCAGTTGTTTCCTTATTAAGCTCAGCACCTGGAATCATTGCAGTCAATGGGTTTATCTCACTCTTAAGAGTTATTTTACTTTTAAGAGTTAATTACAGTACTTATCAGTTACTGTGGTGGATGTATAGTATAGTTGCAATACCATGAATCTTAAAAAATGAAAAACAAACACAAAAGCAACCATAGTATTCAAGGACTCTGATTCTAGTATACGGTAAGTCTTGATGCAAATGCTTCCAACTTGCACTGCAGTAACTGATGTTTAATTGAGTTGAAATGATACTCCCTTACACTGAACCTAAGCACCCAAAAATGTGTGGACCATCATATGCTTGGCTTACTGTCACTTGGAAATACCATTTGTATACAGAATGGTAAAACAAGTGTTTGGAAACCTGTGGAGTGGCTACCTTTATTTTAAAGCTGTACTCATTAGTGAAACTATGGAAGGAATATAATGCATTTGGGCAAACAGACTTTCTGGACAGAAGTCTTAAGGATTCTACGTACTGTGGACTAGAAAAGGACATGGAACATCACGTTACGCAAGATGGAATAAACACTGAAGTTACAGGATAAAACTACAGACTTCTTGTGTACGAGGGACCTACGACTGAAATATGTCCAGTGCAAGCTGAAGAACACCGTCTGAGGTGCCGGTGTAGGACTGAGATGGAAAATCTGTCCAGTGGATGAAGACTGAGAACCATCTGTCTACGAACTCTGGATTAAAGCTCACTCCTCTATTTTCTGCAGTAGCCTTGTACAGTTAACTTGACTGCCAAATGACAAGCTTGGAAAGGAAAAGCCAAAGATTACCAATGTGGAAGACTGACTGAAATTCTCCAAGACTGTAATACTTTTGGATTTGGGAAGGTTGGAAGTCTCAAAACCAGGAAGATTGAAAGCTGGATTAAACCAAACTGTGAGCATCCAAGGCAACTATTTTCTTATGACATGCTAAATCCTAAACTGGAAAATGGATACTTCTTATGAAGAACGGGTATCTCCAGGATGGAACCATATTCTGACTCCTAATATTTTGGTATTTGTCTCTAGGAAATGTGTTTTGCCATGAAGAATAAGTGATCCTGGGTAAAGGATTTATATTTGTGTTAATACACCTTGTGTTTTTTCCTAACCTTCCATCAGTGCTAATAACTGGCTTTGTATTTTCTAGGTCCTATTCTAGCATATGCATATGAAATTGTTTAAACTTCTTGTTTTGCCATATTTATTCCTGTTAAATCCTCTTAGATAAAGCAGGTTCTGGTGATGGTACACAAGAAGTATCTAAACCTCTTCCTTCAGAAGAAAGCCTAGCTGAGGCTGATCACACGGCTCACGAAGAGATGGAAGCTAACACGTCTGTGAAAGAAGCTGAGGATGATAACATATCGGTTACAATCCAGGCTGAAGATGCCATCACTCTGGATTTTGATGGTGATGACCTCCTAGAAACAGGTAAAAATGTGAAAATTACAGATTCTGAAGCAAGTAAGCCAAAGGATGGGCAGGATGCCATTTCACAGAGCCTGGAGAAGGAAAGCAAGGACTATGAGATGACTGAGAACCATAAAGATGGTAAGAAGGAAGACTGCGTGAAGGGTGATCCTGTCAAGAAGGAAGCCAGAGAAGGTTCAAAGAAAGCAGAATCTGGAGACAAAGAAAAGGATACTTTGAAGAAAGGTCCCTCGTCTACTGGGGCCTCTGGTCAAGCAAAGAGGTTTGTTTTTCTATGTCAGTTCTTTACGATACTGAGTGCCAGCATTCAATAAGATCACTCTACATTAAGGGGGTAGCAGCAAGAATCTTGTAATTAGTATCCTATGCTCCTGCCTATAGATTTTTTTGACCGCCATAAGTTACTTTTTAAAATTCAAGATCTTCGTATAGACACTATGTCCTACTGATTGCATTGTCGAATTGTCAGCATTTATTTATTTTTTTTTTCCAATTTGACAAGTTTTTTAAATGTCCTTGTGATGATGGTAATGAACAGCTATCAGTTCTAAGAACACAAAATGAAGTCAAGTCCCCGTCCTGAAATCTGGAGAAGATTGCCATATATCCACTGAATAGAGTTGTCAGAAAATCTAGATCTTCAGGCATCCTGGGGAAAATCAGTGCAAGAATCCATGAGGGAATCATTTGTTCAAATACACAGTCTAGCCTTTTTTTTTATTTTTTGAAATGTTAACTTGTCTGTTAGTATAAAATGCAATGCTTAGCAAATTCTGTATTTTCAATTTTCTTCTGATTTTTAATTTGCTTCTCTAGCTCTACTAAGGAATCTAAAGAAAGCAAGACAACGTCAAAGGATGATAAAGGTAACTATTACAAGTTAGGGCAGCACTGTCTTGAAGTCTTTCCCTTCGAGAACATCCTTGCTATGTATTAAAATGGCTTATATGATTGAACTTGTCTGTAGTAAATTGTGCCAGGGGTGCAGTAGTCACTAGCTCTTTGTGTGTGTCCTTCTTACAATGTCAGATTTCTTATAAGATCAAAAATACCTATTCTGGGGACTCAGTGGAAATATATTCTTCTATTTCAAAATACCGTTGTGAGCAAACTCAACATCTCCTAGGTGTTTGTTTTGATAAGAAGGTATCATTGTCAGATATGCTTGCTGTGACTTGACATCAGCCTAAAGGACTGATTGTATATACGCATAAAAATGTAAAAAAGCCACATGCAGTTACTAAATGTAACACCAGTTAAATTATTTGTTCAGACCTCAATTCTTGCTCGGTTTTAAATAAAGTGAACTTTCAGCTGCAGTGTAACACAGTTACATAGTTATACATAGTTATGTTAGCTGCAGCTAACATGCTGGCTAGCAAAATGGTGCATGTGGCTGTCAAGGCAGTAACGTTGGAAGCTCTTTGTATACCTTGGTGTTTCCTTCTGTTACCACAAAAACCAGGTTTACAATGAAAAATTCATATTGGAGCTCTGGTGTGCATTAATGTCGACAGTTATATGGATGCTTCAGAGCTGAGCAAATATATTCTTACAAGCTGATGTGCCTCCTTAATTTGCCTTTTTTGCTCTTTCCCAACAATCTTTATCAAAAAATCTCTCGTATCACAAAGGATGAATGGAACTTCACATGAGAAATGAAGTTTTTAGGAGAAATTTGTATGACAGACATAATTCAGTCATCTGTATATGCCTGTCTGCTCATGATAATTTTATATTTATGATGATTAAAGAAATGGCAAATCTGTTTCCATGTAGCATTTACAACATCTGTAATAGTCACTGTCATAAGGCTGTCTTAAAAATATAATATGCAAAGCCAAGATAGTTGCTACTTAATGATAAACTTAGTATATCACAGTTTATCAAGATAATCCAGGATTATAAAGATAAAGAAGATAGCTGAGGTTTTATTACCTTTTGCTCTTGGTCCATCTTGATGCGTTGAAGAAGGAAAGCCAGCTGTTTCTGAGGGTGGTTAAACTACCTTTGAAATCTGCACACCATCAGAGTTTCCAGCTGTTTAACTGGAGCTCCTGTGCTTGTCCAGCCTGTACAACCAGCTATGTTTGAACAGAAGCAGTCATACACCTAACAGCAAACAACAAGAAGCTGAACAAAACAGTACAAGAGATGTTGGGGATTTGTATGTGACTCTTGGGTTCTCAGTTCTGAGTTGTTACAATAATGGCTAAAACATGTTTGTTTTTTTCTTATGGATTTTTTTTTTTCTTTTTTCTATTTGTCCTTATTATTTTCCTTTATGTGCAAAATAACATTTGGTAAGCTACATCCAGCAGTGTGTTAAAAAGCTGCTCTGGATGGAGGGTAGCCACCAAGAAGCTGTGGAAGTAAACAGATTCTGGAGGCTAGGAAAAATGAGTTATGTTGAGGATTAACTGTCTCCTCCATTAACTCTTCAGTCATTGCTTTGGTAATTTGATTAGTGTAAAGACATAGTAACGAAAAGCAAATGTTGGGTGCGTTTCTAGATGGAAGTTACCATAAGAACCAGAAGTTGAAGCTTAATAAACTCACCTAAATAAGAAGTAAAGCATGCCTTAAACAGAGTGTTGTACGATTTCCTAGCTCTGTCAAGTAAGCCAAGCTGTTGGTCTCATTACGTGGGTGAATGAATGAATTCTTATGGTGCATATTTTTTTTATATAGAAGTCTTTTCAAGAAAGGTAACCGGATAAACAGTTACTTAAAGGTAACAGGCTAAGTTTCTCTTGTCAGCAACAGTTTAGTTCAATATTCATTGAATCTTTGTCTCCTTAATTCTGTTGGCTGTTTTGCAAAACTTGTTTCAGGAAGTGGAAGCAGTGCTAGTGGTAGCAGTGGAAGTTCAACTAGAAACCTGTGGGTTAGCGGACTCTCTTCCAACACAAAAGCTGCTGACTTGAAAAATCTCTTTGGAAAATATGGAAAGGTATTTCATCTGGTGTGATATTGTGTGTTGTGTGTGCCTCCTCCCTCATAACCCCTTGTTGTGGTTTATCCCAGCAGGCAGCTGAACACCACGCTGGGATGGTTTTCTCACTCCCTCCACTCCCAATGAGAGAGAATCAGGGGAAAAAAAACAACCTAAAACAACTACATACAACTTGTGGGTTGAGATAAAAGCTATTTACTAAGAGAGAAGAAAGGAGGGGGGGGAGGGCAGGAAGAGTTACAGTTATTACTATATATACAAACCAAGTGATGCCCTGTGCATATCCTCACCTCCTGCCAACTGACGCCCAGCCAGTCCCCAAGCTGCAGCAGCTCTCAGACCAACTCCCCACTGTTTTCAGGCTTTTCCCACATGATGTCATATGGAGTATCCCTTTGGCCAGTTTAGGTCAGCTCTCCTGGTTCTGTCCCTTCCCAGCTCCTTGTCTCCCTCAGCCTCTCTCACTGGCAGGACAGTATAAGGATCTGAGAAACCGAAATGGCCTTGGCTCTGTACAGCACTGCTCAGCAAGAACTGTAAACTGGTGTGTTATCAGCACTGTTTTTCTCCTAAAGCCAAAACACAGAATTCATACCATACTGTAAAGGAGAAATTAGCTCTGTCCCAGCTGAAACCATGACACCCTTACTCTATGCAAATACAGAAATTGACTATTACTTCATTTAAACACAAATCTGAGATGAAATATCTGACCATTATAACCTAAAAAAACCCGCGGTACATTCAGAACCTTAAGCTAGAATTTGTACTTACAGGAAGACCTATTACTTCATAAGTTGTTTTCCTTTTGAGGTAAGGTATAAATGGCACTAACATTGAGGTCAGGACTGATTTTAAGCCTTGAGATTTTGTTTTTAGTTGAATAGCCATGGCTAAGTTCTTCTGCAGCAACTGTATCTAAGATTGAAAAACTTACTAAAAAAATAAGTGTTCTAAGGGCTTCTTAGTGGGGGAAAAATAAGCCAAGATATATGACTGCTAATGTCTACTCTTCTGGGGACTCTTCTTATGAAGTTTATTACAGACTGCTCAAACTAAGTCAGTTTTCCTGGATTTTGGGTTAGTATGGGAATTCTATGAATCTGGTTTTTATAATAAATTAAGAAGGCAGTTTTATTTAATGACTTCATGAGTAGTGAAACGTAAGAGTCTGTTTTGTTAAAATTTCCAATTCTCTGCTTGTTTTTGCTTGATAGATGTTTAGCAGCTGTATGTACTTCTGTACCCACTTTTAAGTAAATGGGGAAAAATGTAATGACTAAATGACTGCAGGCTGCTAAATGATTGAATTAATGCACTATAAATTGTGTCAACCAATAAGACTTGCTCCTGTTGTTACTGAAATTCTAACAAGGAGCCACAACACAAGACTTCATGTTTTCTCAAGAGGCACATGTCTAAGAGTTGGTTACCAAAGCTGCATTTGGTAGTTACCTTTTAAAGAACTTTTTGCCTCAAGGAATATTAGGCAGCAATTTACTATACCTTCTTGTGATTAATTGGCAGCGGCTGACCTGTTTCTTTTATGCATGTTCATCCATTATAGATGAAACATCAATTTTAGATCAGCATGAATTTTGATGGTGGTTCTCAAAAAAAAAAAAGAGAGGTGAGGTAACACGCGTGAGGTTGTTACTGGCCAAAACATGACATACACTTTAATTTGCCATAATTTGGAAGTTGGGATAAAGGTTTTGAAAAGGTGTGGTTGTTTGCTTTACAAAACTTGTAGCGTTTTTCCTTCTAATAGGGTGAGGTTTTTGTTGTTGTTGTTGTTCCCTATATACTAGGGTGAAAAGGTTATTGGCATATCATCTGTTCCTCACTAGAAATCTATTTCTAAAGACCTAATCTTCACCTGCTTATGTAGGTACTTGGTGCAAAGGTGGTCACAAACGCACGAAGTCCGGGGGCAAAATGTTACGGCATAGTAACCATGTCTTCTAGTACAGAAGTGGCCAGATGTATCGCCCACCTTCATCGGACAGAGCTGCACGGACAACAAATTTCTGTTGAGAAAGTAGGTTTAATAAGATGAAAAGCTCACCCAAATAGACCATCTTGGATAAAAATCTGTATTAACATATTTGCTTTTGAAAAAAATGTAGGTGAAAGGCGATCCCTCCAAAAAGGAGCTGAAGAAGGAAAGCGATGAGAAATCCAGCTCCAGTAGAAGCACAGGAGATAAGAAAACCACATCAAGTGATAAAACCAGCAAGTAAGAACATTCACATGTCTCCTAAAGTTGTGAAAATCCCTTAAGTTGAATTTCCTCACTGTGTTTGTGTGTTTCTCTCCTAACAAGAACACCGTCAACCAAAAAAGAAGAGAAGAAATCTGAGAAATCTGAAAAAAAAGAAAGTAAAGAAGCCAAGAAAACAGAAGGTAAAGATGAGAAGAGTGATAATGGAGCAAGTGGCCCTAATCAAGAATCCACTAAAAAAACTGAAGAAAAGAAAAGAATAAGTATGCAATATAGCCATGTTTCCTCCTTGTGAATCTGTGTCTGACTTGTTTGGGGGGCATGTTCTTGCTTTTAGTTGGAAAGAAAATAATTAACCACTGATTCATCTCTACAATCCAGCAATATCTATTGCTTCAGACCCAATGTGAAGTTCCATGCATCATACTACTGCTTAGCTACAGAAATGTGCTGGCATGCTTCTGCTACCAGTAGCACTTCAGTGACATTTCTGAATCTCCAAGTCAATGAATATCTGTAATAAGCAAATGAAGACTCTGTTTTAAAAAAATCCCCCCCCCCCCCCCCCCCCCTTTTTTTTCCTTCTTTATTCCCTAGGTGGTAAAAGCCCAGGTCATGTTGTAGTTCTTGACCAAACAAAAGGAGACCAAGGCCACTCTAGGACAGTGAGAAGGGGAAGGTTTGAGAAAGTAAGTATCTGTCAATTTACTGGAATCCTTATGATTTGATGCTACCTTACACACATATCATTATTATTTTTTTCCTGATGAGTCTGTGAAGTATCATAAACTACTAAGCTTAGATAGAAGCTTTCTATGCTCAGTAGTTAATGGTATTTGAACGTAGCATCCAGAAATCTCCCTAAGTGAATGAGACTTCTGAAATAACCATTGTAATCTCTGTCTATAGCCACAGATATTGAGGAACAAAGAGCGTATTATTCAAGATAAAGTGAAATTCAGGGAATACAGGGGTAGAAAGGATATCTTGCCTTTTGAAAAGATGAAGGAACAGAGATTGCGAGAACACATGGTTCGATTGGAAAGAATACGACGAGCTGTTGAACTCCGAAGGTAGTAATTCAACTTTTTGCTAAAGGCTATTTTACACATTAATTGATCAGATACTTTATTTAGAAACCTAATTAGAATGTATTCCGTCAAACCTTTCACTCAGATGTTAAAGTCTGAGGTTGTGCCTAACAGTACCCTTATACAAATAAAATGACTCACAATTTTTTGTTTAATACTTCAAAAGCCATATGTGTATGTGCATAGCTTAGTGCTTGTTAGTGGGGGTGTGACTGCATGCTAGTTTGCTTTGTGAAAGACAAGAAGTTGAATAGGAGATGTGGCCAAAAATAGTAATTTTTAGAGATCTATTACATGCCTTAATGATGAATCGAGCATAATACCCTCTTGTCTCTTACATAAAAGGACTAAATGGCTACTTTCTTTTATTCTGTTTGTTTTATGTGACAAAAAGTTTGCAGAGAATAGTCAAGTGTGCTTTTAATTGGATTTCCCAAAACAAAGGAATTTCTAGCAAGCATAGATCTTACAGGAGAAAATACCTTTCCTGCTTCCTGTAAGCTGTTCCATTGGAGGTGGGGATGAAGGAAACACACAAGAATACTGTCTGTGCAAGTCGGAACAGTCATGTTTTTCTGTCTCATTTTTGGACAGAAAGTAATTAAAATTTTGTTAGTCTGAAGTGTGCAGCAGCTTAAAGTATTCTTAAGATCAAAACGGTATTATTTGCTAGGCTACTGTTGTACCTGCCAGATAACAATGCAGCAGTATGAATCATGGAAAAAAAAAATAATCGGAATGATAATTTATGACTTAAATGTTTCAGTAGCTGTTGTCTACTTAAGTGGTTCTGTAGAATACAGTTTGGCTACTTAGAGCTAAAAGGAGTAGGCTTCTCTCAGTACTAGCCTTCTCACAAATAGTTTATGAATGTCTGTGCCTATGGTGATGTTAGTTTTAGAGGAGAAACTTTTCCAATTCAGTTTCTGCTACCTCTTTTTGTTGTTTTTATTGTCTTTCTTCAGGAGAAGAGAAATTGCTGAGAGGGAACGTCGGGAGAGAGAACGTATACGAATAATGCACGAACGAGAAGAATGCTTGCAGAGAGAAAGGGAACGATTAGAAATTGAAAGGCAAAAGCTAGAGAGGGAAAGGATGGAACGAGAGCGTTTGGAAAGAGAGCGTGTTCGTATTGAACAGGTATACTTCTTGTAGTTCAGACTATAATGCACTGTCAGTTGAGGACTGTAACTCACTTTGCACTTGGTATGAATTTCTCTTTGGCCTTCCACTCAGGCCTGAAAAGAACCACCCCAACAATAAATAGGCAACATTGCAAAACAGCAGCAGCAGTCTTTACCTTGTTTGACTAGTAATTTGATAGCAAGTTCTTGATACAGTAGTGTCTGTCAGAAACACTAATAC
Organism: Lagopus leucura; assembly: GCF_019238085.1. Taxonomy (NCBI): domain Eukaryota; kingdom Metazoa; phylum Chordata; class Aves; order Galliformes; family Phasianidae; genus Lagopus; species Lagopus leucura. The sequence goes on from NW_024962269.1 coordinate 4,209,944, forward strand.
TGAAGTTCAGTAGGTGACATTGCTTCTACTAGCTACTCTTAAGTAATTTTACTAGCTTTTTCCTAGAGAACAGTGGTATAGCAAACTTAATGAGCTGTATTTCTGGGCAGTGAACATATTAGTAACATGAGGAAGCACTTGGAGATTTTTATACCTAACAGATGCATTGTCTCTTCTTCAGAGAAATATTCCTTCATGCTCTTGAGTCTTGGATGCTATCCAAGCATGAATTGTATCAGACAGCCTTTAGTAGAAAACTGTCAAACGTTAGTTCTGTATACTTACTGAGTGTTTCATAGGAATCTCTAATTAGAGCTCTTGTGTCTGATGTGTTTCTTTACCCATCCCTTTCATGGTAGGAACGTCGAAAAGAAGCAGAGCGTATTGCTCGTGAAAGGGAGGAACTTCGTCGACAACAACAACAGCTTCGCTATGAACAGGAAAAGAGGAACGCTTTGAAACGTCCACGTGATGTAGATCACAGGTAATCTAGTTCTGAAAGCGTTGTTTTATAACCCTTACAAAGAGCTGGGAGCTGTTTGTGACTTGAAAATGTGGTTGTATCTGAAACAAGTCTAAACAGAAGAACTGAATTTCTGGTATTTATTTTTGACATCAGTGTATGTCAGGTGTGAAACGTGGTATCTGTATCAGAGAGCTTTGACATAGAAGCATCCCATTAATTAATTCTTACTGTACCAAAAGTACAATTGAGTGCATTTGCTGAGAAAAGCTATTCTTCTGCCTTAACGGCCAAAATTTCCAGATTCTAATTCATTAAGAATTTACTTTCCTGATAAATTAATGGTTCAGAGGAGCCAGTGTGCTGGCTTTTTGTTTGTGCTGAAATTGATGACTTGTACCACTGGCTGCTTGAGCCACCTGAATCAAAGCTCAGAAGTAGTTTCTATAGTTGAGAAAATAGGTCTGAGATCTTAGCCATGAAGTTGACTTAAGGGAGGCACAATAGAAGGCAACTGTAAGGTCTCATGCTAGAGACAATAGCAGAACACTGAAGTACATGAAAATGAAGCTGTCTTTATTCCCCACATGAAGTAACAGTGTCTTGCCTTCTCATCGTGAAGACTGCACCTGAGTGCTTCTGATGATCAAGGAGGTGATGCTTTCTGCACTGTTCCTTTCTGAGAAAGCTGTTTTGATTATTATTTTTTTTTATCTAGAAAGCTGCTGTTATTATTTATTCTGGAAGACTTTTGATGGCAGAATTTTGGTTGGATTCTTCTATACTGATGGTATCTAAAATCTAAGCTACAAAATACTGTTGATGGGTAGTCTAAAGAAACAAAAAACACCAAAAACATTTTTCTTACATTTATCAATCTGACACAATCTTATTCCTTTAGAAGCTTTACAAGGGTCCAAATGCTTGCCTTTAAAGCAGACGACTGATGCATAATTGAAACTATTTTCTGTATTATTAGGCTGTGATTTGGATACATGTAATTGATGATGGCTCCTTTGTTTCTCTTAAAGGAGAGATGATCCTTACTGGAGTGAGAGTAAGAAGATGGCTCTTGATACAGATGCACGTTTTAGTCATAGTTCAGATTACAGCCGCCAGCCGAACAGATTTAATGATTTTGATCACAGAGAACGGGGGCGATATCCAGAAGGTTCTGTTCCATCGTCGTCTTTTGACAGGTAAGTTATGATAATGGGGCAGCAGGTATTGGACTGCCAACATCTTTAAATTTAGAATAGTTAAAGATGTCATTGTGCAGCAACAGAATTGTATCAGTGTCTAGAAATCACTTCAGGACTGGCCATTTATATGTTTTTTTCCTGGAGATGTTACATTGCTGCATGGTGATCTTTTCATCATGTTACAAAAGAAATTTTGCAATTACTCTTCTTTTATACCTTGTCACAAATGGGTTCTCATGAATTAGACCTTTCCTGCTTGGTTAATTAATCTCCTTAAGAAGCAAGGCTAAATCTAGCATTCCCTGTGCTTCATACCAGGAAGGTAAAAAGGAGACCCTACAAGAGCTTCAATATTGTAGACGCCAAACTACACACAGAAAAATCCACTGAAAAATGTTCAGATGGATTTAAGAACTCAAGCTTAAAATGCTAACTGTAAAGATAAATGTAATTCAGTGTGTAAGGATTCTTGCAATGTATACCATGTAAAAAGATGAATAGTATTTTTAAATATGATTATATGAATAGTATCTCCTAACCTCTGAGCTTATATTTAAGGAGAAAAGGGAAGAATGGAAGACAAGCAAATGACTTTTTCCTGCTTTAACAACCTAGGCGAGAACGATTTGTAAATCAAGGTGAAGCAAAAAAGACTCGCCCAACAGCACGAAGAGAAGAACCAGGGTTTGAGAGATACCCAAAGAATTTCAGTGACTCCCGAAGAAATGAGCCGCCACCACCAAGAGGTGAACTTCGAGATACAGACAGACGGGAAGTGCGAGGAGACAGAGATGAAAGAAGAACAGTGATCATTCATGACAGACCTGAAATACCACACGGTCGACATCCAAGAGAGACTGGTTCAAATCCACCTAGGCAAACAAATTGGAAGAACGAGGGAAGCATAAGCACAGACAAACGTGATGGCAGGTAAACTTCCTGGATATACAACTAGTGAAAGTAGTGATTCTTGTAGAATTTATCCATGGTAATAATGCCTCCAGAACTGATGGGTAAAGAGAGAACAGTTTTCCTCCTAAAGACTAGCAAAGTCTCTTTCCAAAACAGTAGGAAAAGCTTGATGATTACTCTGTCGCATATGCTAAACATCAGTAAACTCTATGCTGACACCTAGCAGTCTATTCTTATTCATATGAATATGCATAATTATGCATAGAGATATATAGGAAGGAGGCTTTTTATGTGAGAATGCTGATATAAACAAATACATGCAAACTTTTCAATATTTAGCGAGCCATGTAGATTTAAAACAATGTTTCCAAGAATCCAACTGCAAGTTGCTAGCAATATGGAGTTTTACAAGTCTGTTAGGTTTTGATATCTATTATATTATACTGAAACCACAATTTTGATAAAAGCAACTTTTACAGAGGTGAGAGGCCAGATCGGTCAGGAAGAGAAGTGTCTGGACATGTAAGAGGTGCACCTCCTGGGAGCCGAAGCAGCGCTTCTGGGTATGGAAGCAGGGAAGGAGAACGAGGAGTGATGGGAGAACGAGGTGGTGGAGGACAAGTAAGTAATTCTTTGTTTATGCACGAGGCAGGAAGAAACTGAGAAATAAAAAATCATGCTGGAAAAATCAGCTGACCACATAGCATCAGATAAATCATAACAAGCATTCTAACTAGCTTAAAACTGCTTGTTTCCCTTTAAATAGTGTTTGTATTGCTTTTTTCCTTAATTAAGCTAAAGTGTCTGCAGAAAACATACCCAGTTCTTAAGTCTAGTTTCTTTCAGGTGGGTCAGAACAGCATGTGAATGAGTTGCTGATTAGGCTTTTCATAATGTGTTACGATAGTATTTTCAGGTTCTTAATCTGACACTGCATGTTATTTGCAGTGTACTTCTTAGTGAGAAAACATTCTGTATGATTTGTCTTGAGAGCCAACAGCCTAAATTTTTCATGCGACTCTCAACTGAAGCATTTAACGTTTCTTTCTGCAGATACATGGAACATACTTATTTAGTTGTTATGTGCTTGGGGTAGAACTGGGAGTAAATTACAAGCTCATGAAACTTCACCCTTTGCACACTCATTACTGCAAAATAGTTCCATTTTGATATCTAGAGTTACTTTAACAAGACTTATTTTAAGATTTAGATGCTTATGGATTGAAAGCCCAAACTACTACATTTTAAGTAGTAACGCTGGAGAGTTCTGGGCTTAGCTTTCTTGAAAAACTCACTTCATGTTGATGATGAAATAGGCCTTTCATTCTTAAAATAACTTTCTTGCTAGCACTACAATGAAGACAGACATGTTGTTGAACGGCACAGTCGTGAAACTGGACCAAGGAAAGAGTGGCATGGACCTAGTTCTCAAGGAAGTGGGTATCATGATGCAAGGAGAATGGGAGATGGCCGTGGAGGAAGTGGCATGATGTCTCCACACACGAGGTACAAAAATTGTTCCTTCCTTCGACTTCCCCACTGAGCTCCCAGTGTGCACATTATCCTTTAGAAGTGCAGTAGACTCAGCGTAGCAGCGAGGGCTTGCTGCTGTGCAACATGCAATCCGTCCTTAAATGCCAGAACTTGGCTCCACAGTTCTTGTTCTGCTAGTGCTGTTCAATTGCAAACTCAGAAGCTTCCTGTAAAGCCTCTTGTCTTGAATGGTTTGAAGATTCCTTTGAGACTTAACAGTTAAGTGAGATGAGAAGTATGGATGTTCTTATCTGTGCACCAAGAGTGTAGACTCTTTTGATAACACTTCTTTAACACCTTTGTTTCCAGTAACTCGTCACCAATAAATAGAGTTGTACAGATCACAGGGAATTCCATGCAGAGGGGCAGTGGCTCAGGATTTAAGCCATTTAAAGGTGGACCTCCACGAAGATTCTAAGATCTACAGCTGCTTGGTTTCAAGATAACTTATTGAAATTTCTTGTAAACTTTCTCTGATTAAAAACAGGAAATCTTGTCCAGAACTCCTGATTAAATTTTTTTAATTTAACATGCTTACTTTCCTCTCAATTTTGGAGGCATTTTAATAGTTACGTTGTAATTTTGGATAGTTTTTGTGTATCTTTGATAAGCATTTTCCCTGAGGCACTAGAGCTGTATAAAGACAAATTGGAACCAAAATATTTGTTAATCTTGTATAAAAGAATGGGTTGCAGCTGTGTGCTAGTTTGATTTACCAGCATTAGCTCTGTGGTGTCATGCTTTAAAGTTGGCTCCTTCTCACAACATACACAGCTATAACCTCCGTTTTGAAGGTTGTCCAGGCTATTCTCTCTGCTTTCTAATTTGTAGAGAAATAAGATTGTTCTTTCATTACTGGGTATTATGTAACCTATTTTTGCAGAAGGTACTGTTACATTGAGTGCATTTATGTGTATTCTTGCAAATGTATTCTTTTGAAATAAACCTTCATATTCTGTATAGCTTCTATTAAGTCTTTGGAACCAGTCTTGGGGGAAAGAAGAAATAATGAAACTGACAAGTTGGCATGGCAAGTCAAAAACAATATTGACAAGCCCTTCTGAAGAACATGAATATTTAAAGCTCATTCAGTATTTATACATCTGAACACTGGATCTTGTAAAGAAAAAAAAGTGTCTTTAAAGTAAAATTCAGATAAGGGCTAAAAGCAGTTACTGGCTCAGACTGTCGTAGCTATCGAGTTTAAGGGAAGGGCGAGTAAGAGCAGCCTGCTCTTGGCCATGCTGTTACTCATTTGGTGCGTGCAGGGACTGTTAAGCATCTGGAACGTTCCAGAAAACTGAAATAAAGTGAGTTACATTGTTTTCCTGTAAATAACCTTTCAGGAAAGGTGGGAGGGAATTGACTGGTGCAACAGTTTCTATAATTTATCTTTTATAAATATTCCTTACGTTTAAATAAAAAATGCTATATTAGCAAGTGTTTGGATATTTATCTGAAAAGTAATTTAATGCATCTATCTCAGTTCTTATTACTATTGGGTTTAAGACTTTTTACAGTAGATTATAAGTACAAGTTACTAAGCTAGAGAGTACTTGAAAATTATGCAATTTGACTGTAATATGTGCTTCAAAAGTGACAACACAAAATATGTAGCTACTGGAGGATGAGTTTGCAGTCACTGATGGATTGAATAAGAAATATGAAAGTTAAAGGCAAAGCCAGGCAAGCAGCACAGAAATAAAACTAGAGGGGTGAGTCTTCATCTTGCCTGCAGTAGTCTAGATGTGCACTGAAGCCTCTACAGGCATAATGTTTCTTAGTGTTATTTTGCTTATTTATTTTAAAAACTGCATACGTGGATATGCTGAACTGAAACTAAGTGAAAAATTAACTACAAACAAATGGCCTCAAACTTTGACTTTTGAAAGTATTTAGGTAAACTGAAGTCTGTCCTTCTGCACTGTGGCTTTTATTTGAATACTTCATCCAGCCTTGACTACTATGAATGAGTTTAAATACCTAAATGAAATTTATTTACAGATGATGATTTTCAGAAGGCTATTAATCAAAATAGATCTTATCAGGGTAAAGATTTTAAACTATAGTGACATTCTTTAAAAAGTAACTTAGCAATATTGTTCTTGTGGTACAAAACAAAAGGGGTATTAAACTTTACGAAGATTTAAGTGTTCAAAATTAACGATTTACAAGGAAAGTGTCCATTCCTTATCATAGTCTCTAAAAAATAAATACAACATAAACAATTAAGGCTTTGAAAATACAAAACAGGCAGTAGGTGATAGCATCGCAATACTGGGTAATGGTGCAGCATCAAAATGGACAGGTTTTCCATCACATACTTGGGTATGAACGATAGTGTGTGAATGGATTTAGTTGTGTCATACTTGTAAAACACGTCTTTACAACTTCAAACTTCTTCCCTTTTCCAGTACATCGATAGTAGATTCTGTATATTTCCTGTTAAACCAGACCATTTATATTACAGATAAGCTTTGAGCTCACAACTAAATCAGAAGTTTAAGACAGCTAAGCAATTGCACAGTTGCAGTAGGTCTACGCACAGCAGCTTGAACACAGGGATCTTTTTCAAGACGGAAATCTAGTGCTTTTCTGAAGTAACTTTTGGCTTTGAATTACTTGGTTAAAACATAGTATCAAGACAACATGGTAAGAAAGTCAACCGTGCAGAATTCACCAATTCACAATTCACTTGAGTTTCATTCTTTTATAGGTTTTTAAAGAACATGGGCAAAGTTAAAGTATGTAAGAAACACAGAAATGCAAACATACTGCTGTAATTAGAGCATATCAAATGAATATGTAATTATTACAACTACTCAGGATAAAAATGCAAATTGCTGAATTATAAGTAGTTTAAAAATTCCCAGGCAGGTTCACTGTATCTGTAATAGTCTTTAAGACAACCAGCTAGTAAACTTTTGCAAGTGAAAGAAAAGTTTTATTTCCAAAAGCAGTAATTATTTTTTTTTCTGTAGTAAATAGAACTCCATTTTAAAGTCTACCACAGCTGTAACTGGCAAAAAAAAAAAACAAAAACAAAGCAGAACATTTTATTTATTCACCTCATATAAAATCTGCTTTGAAGCTAAAGGACTCCACCAAAAGCCAGCTATAAACAAAAGCAGTAATTAACATAAAACAGCTTTTTGGCTGTAGTTAATCTGCCATAAAACAATAATGATGAAAAACCAACCTACAGTTAAGAGAACAGTTGTTGCCTTAGCACTAAAATACTGAGGAGAAAATAAACTTTTCTTTGATATAGGCAGAGTACTGAATATGCACACTAAAAACACAAAGGGCAATTTGACAGTAGACTTGCTTAAAAAAGTAAACTCTTGTTTACTCCAAGATTTCCCAATTGTAATTAATTGCATGACTGGCGTGCTTAAGCCTCCACTGAAACGCCATGTTTCAGTTTCTTCCTCATTCATTTCAGTATGAGGTTGGACTGGAGAGACAATCAAAAAATTTGGGGTGCTAGAAGTATTGAAATACTGCTCCTGAAGTTTAAAGGATCCAAGAACACATTCAGCCACCAGCAGTCACTGTAAGGTAGTTTTGAACTGTTAACTATAGCAACACACAATGATAACTAAAGTTGAAAAAACAGCATTTATAAATAAATCCGTTCCTAACTGTATTTCTAGAGCAAAGGCTTGTTACTGATGAAGCAATTTATCAATTCTAAAAGGTGATTGCAACATACATAAGCAAATACAACGTTTTCATACAAAATTAAATTTCATAGTGTTTTCCCCCCTCAACATTATCATCCCTATAACTGTACTACAAAAGAAAAAACACTGTGTCAAATTTCATTACATTTCCTACTCAAAGTTTTTTTTATTGATTTCCCAAGACTAAAAATTCCAAAAAGAACAGTTTAAGGTCTTTTGAAAGTCTATTAAGAAAGCAGTCATCTAATTGTATAGTTTGTTTTTTTTTCCCACAACAAAGAAGTGCACCTTTGGCATGGGCTGAAATATTCATGCTATCAGTCCAAATAATGAATTGCAGTATGGACTTAGCACAGTCAGATACTTGGATGTGACACATTGCATGGTGAAGCTCATACTGTCCTGTCTGCAGTAGCAATACAGTATTGTTAGTGCTACTTCATCCACCTCTCTGGATTCTGCTCAGGAGATCTCAGTTTGTGTGAGCTAAAGGCACTGTCTCACATCACTCGTAGATCACTTTCCTTGTTTAAGTGATGCATATTGTGAAATTCATAAACTGCACAGGACTTGAACTGAAAGGACATTCTCAATTAATTGAAATAAATATAAAACTTGTGCAAGTTTTTATGCCCCTACCCAGCACCAAGATTTGGCTCGGTGTTTGGCTGTAGCGTAGTCAAATTTCACTCACTTTTGGCCTCAGTAAGGCTGTTAGCCACAGCACCAGCACCTACTTCCTTAGAAGTGTGACTCAATTAGTGACGTGAGCACTGACAGTGCCTTTTCATACTGTTACAAAATAGTTTGTTCAAAATAGTTTGTTGTTAAGTACACTGTTTAGGCTAAAACATGCTGAGTACTGTTGCTAAGCTGAATCATTCCCCCTATGCATTTCCCAAGCCTAGCGTCTTGTTCAAAGTTGTTCTTTGCTGCCATGTAGAAGCACACATGGTATTTTGACTTCTGAAGATAATCAGGTACTTCAATTTCTCAGAAAATAATGAATTGTTCATTGCAACCTTCAAGAGCAAAAGTAAAAGTATAAACCAGAACAGTAACGTTAAAGGCAGTAAAGAACTTAAAGCAAGTTCTCCAGAGGTAATTCTTCAGGTAAGAGAGCTCAAAGTGGCACAGCTGACAAAATCAAAACTCACCAGTAGGCAACAGACATTTAATAAAAATTCTGAATCATCAGAGGGGCTGAACAGCTAGCCTTGGCCTAGAAACACTATGACAGTGAAGAGGAGATGAACTGGGACAGACACGGAGCAATTATGCTGGTCATTACTTAGGTGAGAAGATTTGGCCAGTCCATGCTGTACTACAGGTATTTATTATGCTACAGCAAAATTAGGGATGAATCCCTTCCCAGTTTCAAGAAAATTACGTGGCACAGAGAACTTTATGTTCTAGTCACTTCACTCAGTTTCCCCACCATGCTTCTTCATAGGAAGTGGTAACTGAGTGTCAATACATTGCTCTTCTGCTGGACAACTACAAAAACAAGCTGTTAACAAGACGGAGCTATATAAAAACACAGTGAAAATTAACATCAAAGAGATTTCTGTGTAGGTGGATTTGGATGAGTGTTATTTATCTCACCAGATCATCCTCCTCAACATAACACTGCAACCAGTCTAGTGCTGAATATGCTTAACAGAAAATAAAGTAACTGCACAAAACAAAATACACACATTAATAAATTGACATTTGTTATCACTGGACTATGTGAACACATATCAGTGTCAGATTTTTCTTGTTACCAAAGTCTTAGAGGATAGATGGAGAACTGTGAGCACTGCATTTCAACCAAACTAAAGGCTGTTATTTTTGCTTTTCTGCAATATGCCTTCTAGCAAGGACACTGCATCAATTAGCCTGCATTTGTTGAGTCATCTCTTTAAGACTTCAACCTCTCAGAGTCTGTTTCTGTATAAAATACAGTTCTTAATTCATTACGTTGTATTTAAAGATTTACATAGTATAAATTTCAGCTACTGCAGTAAGCATCCTGACAGTAAAAAAAAATTGCTTTAGGCAATCAGTTACCTTTGGGTTATAGGACTATCATAGGAGGGAAAAAGGGCTCAGTTACAAGTATATCAGCTTCACATTTTACTGTGGTATTTCCTGCTGAATACACTGGAAGATGCAATTTCAAGAAGCTGAATTACCTTTTATTGCATAACTGGAAACTTTTTTCAAGAACTTGTGTATACAATTTTGAAGAATTATGTGACAGTGATGTGAAATATCGAGTGTAGAGACTGACTATCAATCCAATGCAAGTGTATACAGAAGAGCATATGCTGCACTTTTGAACTCTCATGTCTGTGATGCACAAGAAGAGCTCTGTTAAGACAATCTGAATGCATTCTTTGTTATATTAAGTGGATTGCTTGCTACAAAAAAATGTTTTTTGCATTGTATTTTCAGGAATGTTAATTTCTCGTTACAATCTTCACTTGGATCTGCTTTGTTGGGCCTCAGATTACATATTAATGTCACTTAAGAAAAGTGATAGATTTGAGCATTTATAAAGTGCCTTTTAGAACAACATTTAACACTATGGCAGTGCTCGACTTTTTGCTAGTTTCAATACCTGTACTGAGCTTTATTACACAGCTGTAACATAACAAGAAGGAATTCTATGATTCTGTCTTCTGTGCTAGCTTTTATCTAGTGGAAAACAAGCTCTACTCTACTTTTATGACACTTTCATATACATTTTGTAGGTAGTTGTAGTGTGTACATGCTAAATTCTACAACAAATTTAAAGCCTAAGTCAAGGATAACTTTTTTTGCCAGAACATGAGCTTTGAAAAAGAGCATAAGTGAAGTAAATAGAGCCAGAAGTACACAGCATCTTTGCTGGTGCTCCCTGCTTACTTTGTGATACTGTTTTCCAAGTTCACTACTACAGATAAAAGAGGTTCTGTTCAGCTTTTAATTCATCACATATTGTCTTATATACCAACTGTGACAGTTACTTTTGAAGTAGTTAGTCACAGTAGGCATTAATTAAGCTTCCAGATGCTTAAATTTTGGATGTTAACAAGCTCACCTTACTTATAACTTTTGCCACTAGCAAACTCAACCCATGCAGAACGATGCCCTAGATCTCAGGAGTTCTTTAGCTTTTCTCCAAAGCCTTGAGTCCTGTAAAGAAAACAGTGTATTAACAGAAAACTGTATGAATAGCATCCCTGTCATCTCAAATAACCTGAAAACTTTACTCTTATTGAAAAAGAAACAGAATTACTGGGGAGTCCAGACTTACTTTGTGATGAACGATGACATTTAACTTTTCTTTCATTGTGACCAAATGGCACTGTGATCACTACAGTACATAAGGCTTCAGGCACATCTGTCTGAAACTAGAAATACTACAAGAATTATTCTAATGCAAGCAAGTATTTCAGGCAAAAAGCATCTACGACAGCCACAATGCCTGTTCAAATCAAATTTGTTACAGAACTTAAAGTGGCAACACTGTACTGAAAATAAGAAGATAACAAACACTTAGCTTGACATATTTATTTTTCAAGGGTAATAAATAAATGTAAATACACAAATTTGGAAAAAAAATCTTAGTAACAGAATGTTTTTAAACAACATTCTGCCTTTAAGTCTTCATTACTGTCACTACTGAAATATTCTGTAATTTGCTTAATGTAGACAAGTCGTTATGTTGGTGATCCTCCATCACACTAGTTTGTTTGAATAAGTTAAGCTGCTGCAAAGGAAAAAAAGTGGTCAACCTTTGCTTTGACGTAGAAATTTATCTAAACTGCATATATTATGTGTTAAAATGACTTTTCTGGGCATGACTTTACTAGAGAATATAGAGAATTTTTTTTACATTTACAATTTACATATTAGAGACCTATCATTTGTTACTTCATCTTTATAAAACAAAAATTATAACAAAATTGAAAAACAGAAAAGAAAAAAAAAACATGGAATAAAAAAGTGGTAAAAACTGGCTCTTCATTTAATAAGACATTCTTCCTTTACACATCTAATTTTCATTCTAGGATCATCTCAGCAGTTCTGCTTGAAATAGTTTTAAAGCAGCTTTTGTTGTCAACTTGTGTTTAGACAGCCTCTCTCTTACAGACATTATCCAAGGCCCTGACTGCAGGAATGTCATATCCCACCCAGCTACTTCAGCTGTCCCAGACTCGTGCAAGCAATTGGCTTGTCCAGGAGAAGCAGCTGTTTTCAAAAGTATCTACAAATTGTGAAATACAAACTTTATCAAAAAGGTTCAGCAAGAAGATAACTGTTACTGACTTAACAGAAGTGGAAGAGGAGTTGTGGTCCCCTCAAAATTCAGTGAGCATCCCATTCCTGTATTCTATAGATACCAGAAGATGCAACATCTTTGTTTGGTTCCCATAAATTAGAAAAACCTGGTTTCCAAAAATCCTAAATTAGCTATTTAAAACAAAATATTACACCTGGCCGCCTTCCCAAACTATCTCAAGAGATTAGCCTAGCTTTTCTCTCACCCTTCTTAAGTGTGCTTTGTAAGGATATATGATTTAGAAAACAAAGTATGTATTTAATTACATTACACTTGCTCAACTGTACAAGTGAACGTGTTAACGCCATGTTAAAGTTCAAGGTACTTCTGGAAAAAAGGCAGATAGATAGTTATTTTAACTCTGCATTCTTAGACAGAATAAGGATTATTATGGACCTTCGTGCCCTCTCACTGTTTACCTATCATATGGAGAGGTCAATAAATAAGTTCCTATCTGGTCCAGTTTACCTACAAGAGGAAAAAAATACTTAAAGGAAAAGAAATGACCTATAAAATTACTTGTTTAACCCTGATAACATCTGAGTTGTCATAACCCAGTTTGTAATTGCAAGAAAAACAAACAATATTCATCTTGCTCATTAATAAATGCCCCATTTTTTAATAACAATTTTTGTATGTGATCAAGTCAAGTATTCTTGGGGCAAGAAAGCTGGCAAAGAGATGCAACAACAGCACTAACACAGTATAAATCTGGGTTCAAAAAACCAAACGTACTAGATCCAGAAGCAAAGATATCTGGACACATTGAGGAGGCAACACCCATCTGTTATTTGGGCGCTGATGTCGTGAAGACTATACCCAGCCTAAGATATAGTTTCATACCATGAAAGTAACACAAGATTCTGTTGTGCTAGTGTACATACTTTAAGAAAAGAGTCTTAAACAAAACCAGTTACCTTCTTTGTTTAGAGTGGAAGATAAAATAGCTTACTGATGTAATATGTAATGGATGTCACTATGACACAAAACTTGCCATAACTTGTGTTTTCAGCTACAAGGTGCAGTATTTCTTATGACTAACTCAAAGCACAGCCACATCCAACTGTGATTTGGAATTCCATCTCAAGCAGCATACACTATGACTTTGAAGAAAGTCTATATGATTGTAACAAAGTCACCCATCTTCTCCTGAAACGTGAACAAAATCTGTGGGGTAATCAGGCACAGGCGGCATGTAACGGGTTTGTCTTCCTTTGTACTCCTTGTTTTTGCTTCTGAGGACATGCACTTGGCTCCATGCTGTCATCCATTTACTGTTACAAGAGAACACAGCTATTCTTCTCTTTTTCTCTCTCTTTCTCTCGAGGCTCCTTACGTTTGCGTTCATTGCTCCCAGATTGTCTTCCACTTGCTGGAGAAGGAGCACCTTGCACCTGCTATGTAGAAAACAAACAAACAGCATTCTGAATAAAACACGATGCTGTAATTGTAGTTTGAACAGTTTCAAGTATTACACTTCCATGAACTTGAATTTAACTAAAACGCAAACAGCAGAACACAGAAAGAAGGTCTTTCAGTATGAATTCTACAAAGCCCTCATGGAAGCTTATTTCTGAAAAACAAAATCAATTGAAAATACATTTAAAGTCCTGTGTGTCTCTTCTATTGTGCTTATATATTCAGATCAGTTCTTCTAATAATACAATTTAGAATCAAACATTTTATGGCACTTGAATATTTACTATACTGGAAAATTTTCCCCATTTCATTTATAAAAACATAATCTACATTTGAGAAGTTGTGGAGTCAAAATGCTGACTGATGACTAAATGTATTAATGCAGAGGTTTTTTTATAGCCCATTTCCAGAAAGGACTGCAGAAGTTGATGGGTGGTATACAACAAAACACAGCAGAAGTTTTGCTACTTCATTTAATTTAGCTACTATCCACTCACAGCTGCAAATGCCACTACATCCTGTTAAGGAGATTTTTTCTGCCAGTCTGCAATCAGCAGAAGTGAATCTCTCCTTGGACCCCGTTCACATCTTAGGAGCAACTACTGCTACTACTGATATTAAAGCAATAAGCTTAATATAGCAGAAATAACAGATCTTTTAACTGTCAGAAATTCTCGTTGTGTGTTTAATAATTAGTGGCAACAGAGGGTTCTGAATTGGCACAGGCCATCCAAAGATTCTTCAGATTGCTTCTATATACAAATCCGTAATGCATATATTTTGATACAAGAGTGTGTGTGTTTAGAAAGTCTCAATTAGTTAAGAAATCCCTGATTCCAGAACAACTTTAATACTGTCTCTTGCATTGAAGTTCAGTTATATGACAACTTATACGCTTGTGAATGACATTTTCCAAGCATTCTGAATGGAGCTGCTCATGGAGAGGGGGGCTGGGAAGCCATACTACTAGCAACCGTTAATTTCCTATTTTGAAACAGGACAGAATAAATTCACAAGGTGTCACAGACTAAAAATAGTAAAACCACAACCTTCCACAAGACAAAATGAAAACTATCATTGAAAAGCTTCTGCTTGAATACTGTTTTATAAATTGTGTATTTTTAATACAATCTTTGTAACCTAAAGTAGTAACGCATCCCATCATTTTAACTTAAACTGCATAAATGCAACTTTGATTTAGGTTAGAAATGAAGAATTTAATTAGCAGCAACTGCCATATCTGTGTGCATGGTCTTAAGTTCTAAAGGGCTCTTAACAAATACTGCATATAACGTGAACAGCATCAGTCCTAATCATCTGAGACACTGACAATGCAGATGTGTCTATATAAGTATGAAGTTAATACTCATTATAACTAGTGGTCATATTCTGTGATAATGCTTCCTTACCTGGACCTGAGCAGCTGCTTGCTCTTGTTCCTGATAGTACTGAGAAGCTCGCCTATCCTCCTCTTCTTGGAGCTTCTTTGCTAGCTCTAGATCGCTGATTCCTTCTGGTATCTGTTCCCAGTTAATCTCTTGATTTTGCTGCTCTTGTTGTAGAGACAAAGCCATCAGATAATCCTAAACAGTAAATCTGTATATTAATGCTTTTTCATATAGAAAAGAGCCAAGTCATGTCAAGTAAATTTTTCAACAAGGGCAGCCATACAGTACCGTTCCCTTTACCCTAGCCATCTACAAATGAAGTTCTGTTTCAGAACCTGCTTGTAATCTGAACTGCAGAAATGCTGGGGGAGGGGGAAGGAAGAATAAATACAGTTACTTTACAATTTTCCCCTCAGTGTTCCTATGTCTGAAAAAAAAAACAAAAACCACAACTGCTTTCAGGTTTAAATTCTTTTACCTTGACCACAGTAAAAGGACAGTGTTTAGCTCATGCTAGTTCTAGGTAGAAGTAGCGATTTGAATGCTGTCACAGATAGAGCAAATTACAGATTAGAACTCTGTGATTTGTGATCAATACATCATCTGTCCCCATTGGACTGAACAGTGTTGAGTGAGAATCAATAAGAAACACTGATTCCTAAACCAAGAAGAAAATAATCAAAAATCTTTTTGGTATGTTCAAACAGACAGACAGCACTGACTACTCAAGATACTACCAGCCCTGTTACCTCTACTAGATTTATTCCACAAAAAGATGTACAGTGTTGGAGTCTTTTCAAAAGCATTTGCTTATTCACATCCATTTTAAAGTATTTGATAAAAATAACAGGGATTATGAATTCATTTTCCTTATTTAGAATATAAGATTTACAAGTGCTCTTGCTATGCATTTATGTGTTAGCACAAATAGGTCTCGTCTCAGACAGGACTTCCACAAACTACTGCTTGTTAAAAACAAACAATGATCACCATGTGCAACCTGCTATAGCTCTGACCTACATTCAGCAAAGCAGGCATCACAACACAAAGTTCACTTATGACAACGTACTCAAATGAATTTATTAGACAGGCTTATAGTTTCAATACTTCTCCTGTTTCCATACTTAAGGCAGATGTGAAATTTCTACTCAAAGTTGTTTGAAGAAAGGGATTCTCAAAGATTAAAAGCAGGTTTTCCAAACTATTCATGGTATCCAGTCCTCCTCTCCCCTGAAGTCACGAGAGTACTACAAAGCAGCACTTTTGAGAACCTCACTGTGGGTGTATAAGGCATTCTTTTCTAGTTCATAGGTTCATAACATGTATGGCTAGAAATACGTGGTATTTACTATGTATAATCACAAGAAAACAGAAAAATACAGTAGAGAGGCACAAATCCAGTACTTGATCTATTTGATCCTGCTGCCCTCTGTAGACAGTTTCAGGGTCTGAAGGAGGCCGTAGGTGGAACTCGGAGTCACAGAAATTTCCATCACCATCCACATTGTGCAAGCTCTCCCAGACAACTTTCTCTTCTGTAAGAAAACCTTGGTCTGTTACCAGCAGGTAAAGTTGACCCTACGCAGAAAGATGGGAAAACGTGTAAACCTACAGAAATGACTTTTCAGTGTGATAAATCAGCTAATAATTTTTGCTAATTATAACTGTTTCATTCCAGTAGAACATTAATTTTGATTTTTTTCAGTGAAATATAAATTTAAATGGCTCCATATATAGCATTAAGAGACTAGATACTAGTATTCATTGCTAAAATAGCAACCATATTTAATTTCTGTATTACATATCTTACATTTTTTTCCGCTATTACATTAATTTATACTGAATATTGAAATTTAATGTAAAGAAGCAAACATAACCCTTGTCAACTCCTTGGAAACACATCTGAGAAATAGGACTTGAGATTGACAATGTTGATTGTCCCAGGACAAATCAAGTTAAATTTGAAAGGCGAGATCTGGAGACAAAGGTGATCTTTCCAAATAATCCAAGAGGCATTGGCTCAAAGTGGCTTTATCTCAAAATCTGATCGTGTCTTATGATGATTTTTGTTTTGCTTTCTTAAATGCAAGCTGGGGTATAGTTCAATTGGGGGAAAAAAAACAATTCTTGCTATCATTTGTCATCAACAACTGCTTTTGTTGGATTTTATCCTTTTCACAGTTCCACAAAGTGAAATTTCTCTATTAGTTTCAAAGTCTGAAATTATAAAATGGGCTGGTCTGGAAGTGAGAGGCAATACTAACAAATCCAGAAGTTGAAGCAGAGGAAGGATGAAATACAAGCTTAGGTTGAAAGAATGGGAGAGTTCTGAAATCAGATAGGAATTTCAAAAGCACATTTTGAGATATTGTGGCATGTTTGAGGGACAGCAAAGCAGCATGAAAAAAAAAAAAACAAGTTAAAATTCAATTTAGTTGGATTTGAATCTAATCCTAATGCTTCTAAAGCTACATGTCAATGCAAGATTGTTATTACTGAGTATACAGCACACATGAAGATCAAAGTTTCCATTAACATTACCTAAAATATTCAAGTAAATACAGCTAATTGCAGTATTCTAGCTGTAAAAAAAAAAAAAAAAAAAAGCAAAAAACAAAACACTTTATTGTGACATGCATGTAAGTTTGCTGTTTGTACTACAGCACCACACAGAGTAGATTAAAGATCGTGTTAAAAACGTACTGAAGCAAGAAAGGTGAAAAATGAAATCACCACCTCTGTTCAACGAGAACAGAACTATCCCACTGAGTTCTGCCAGGACACAAGAAAAACTGGATCTGAGATAAACATCTCCAGCCCCAGTAAGACTCTTCAAGCTTACAGCCATCTCTTCTGTAGCTGAAGAGTGCTACACAACAAACACATGGTTTGAACCCCCCCCACAGCATCTGTTTTAGTATTATTACCTAATACCACAAGACATGCTTACACAGAAGGCCCGACAGAGCAGATTAAACAAAAAAAACCACCACAAAGGGCACTATGAGATATGTTCAAGTTTTGGAATACTATATGATATAGCATATATAGATACATGAGCATACATGGATATTCTAAAGTTTTGGAAAGCACAGGTAGGCTTACAGATAAACCTGTCAGTAGCAATTCTGATCACACAGCACGATCCATTAAATCATCTTTCCCTTTGAAGCCAACACAAATTTGCTTCCTGATGTTTAACATCACCCAAAGAAATTGAAGAAAACTATTTCACACCACTTCCAGTTTGCACAGAACACCTATTTCACAGCATTCAATGTATGAAGTGCATAAAAGTAAGAAAATAAAGATGACAGAATCTAAGGTAAGTGTATTTGAGTCTTTAATGTTTATTTTTATCAGTAAATTGATTCTAACAAAAACAGAAGAAAAAAATAGATCAACTTTTCCTTTAAAACACCATATACTTTGAATGAATGTTTAAACAGTTCATAAACTGTTTTTTAATCATACTGAAATTGGAAAATGTTAAGACTTAAAATAAGGAGTTGGGAGATCATGAAAGCTGAATTTTTCAAAAACTAATATAAAAATGTATTGTTGCCTTCATGGAATTAAAATCTACTACATTATTTAAAAATACCTTGAAGCTTTGAATAGAAAACGACTTGAATCTGAAACAAATTTTAATAGCCTTACCTTCTAAGTCTTGCTCAGCTGCAAAACTCAAACTGAACACTGATTTAAAAACTATTATATCTTAGGAATAAATTGAAAAAAATTAAAGATTTCACACAGCTCTCCAATGAAAGCCAATCAGCTTATTACATATCACCATGTTACCTAAGAACAAAACCATTACAATTCCAATACTAACTGCATTATTCAAAAACATGCTGCTTCACACTACCAAAAGGATGTCCACCAACACACAGACTCCCTCATACTTGTGAGGAGACAGAATACCTCATCCCGTCATCTGAATGAAAGCAATGGAAAGCACAGATCAGAGATCAACTCCTTCCCCATTTTTGATCTGTACTTCATATTAGGATCATTTTTAACGACATTGAAAAAAAAAAAAAATCCAGCTTCCCAAGGCTGGCCCTGTTACTGCTCACATTCACATCACTTCTGATGACAACTGGAGAACTTCCAGTTTTATACAAGAAATAAGTCAGTTCTTTGTGCACTAGCTGCAATACAGCCACTTGTTTCTAAAGAAAATCAGTCTTCCCAGAACTTGATTTTTGTGCTCTTTCTATTCATAATAAGCATATCTACAGACTTGCTACAGGCACTGTTTTAATGCCATGTGCGTTTCCTTCCCAATCCCAAATGCTTCATCAGCAAGTCCACTGAGGGCATCTGTGATGCAGGAAAATATGTTTAGTCATAGACTGTTACACTGCCTGTACATTTCAGCTGTGCTACGTACGGACATGCACGGTGCCAGGAACCAGTCACCATTTTCCAGCACTTACTAGATGATGGATGAGATCAGTCTGACTGCATAGCTCTTCCTTAGCCTTGGGAAATGCATAGAGAATAAAATGGCTACAAGACAGGAACATGCAACCAACATAACACCACCAAGTTTCATGCAACCAACAACACCAAGTTTCTGTGTCCAATTGTTTTACACTACATTTGTTCACTGAACAAGATTTCTGTGCTTTTCTGAGCTCTACTCAATATAAATACAAGGAGGAAAAGAGAAAAAGGGAGCACAGTCAGAGGATCAATAAGAATCATTAGCTAGAAGCATTTACAATGAACTTAAAAGTTAGGAAAGAGTCTCAAACAAACAAACAAACAAAGGTACAAAACAATGTTTCCTACCTAATAGATCATGGTCCTGATTATTTGTTTTCTAGCCTGTAAAATCAACACAGAATGATCTGCACTCTGAGGTCATTCAATTCAGCTTGTGAACATACTCAAGTATGCTTGTCAAGTACACCATGCCAAGAAAACAATATGGTTTATGAACTAAGAGTTTTATGAAGGTAGAAATGTATTTAATTGCTTACCTCTAAAGTATTATTACTTTTAGGTGTTTTTTTCACCTAAATCACAGGTGATTGTTTATAAACAATCTTATGGACTAATACTGTCCCCAAGGAGGTTAGTCTGTACTAACAACCACTGTCAACAAGAAATAAAAGAAAGTCTCAAATGCATAACTGTTCAGGTAAGCTTTGCCTACACTAACATTACTGACAATTAAACTATCTAACCTAAGAATCGAGACCCACGTATTGTAGACCAATGCCCAGATTTTATAGTTTCACATGTAAAAGGCTTAAATAAAGCCAAGGATAAAAAGATTACACTCCTGTATGTCTCTATCAATCTTCTGGTGTGCACAAAAAAAAAAGAAAAAAGGTATTTGAAAGGCTTACATATGTAGGCTGCAGGTGTCACTGGTTGTTGTGAAACATCATTTTCTAGGTTAATTTCATGATCTAAAAAAGTGATTGAGATGAATGCTTTTAAACTGCCTCTGAGGCCAATTACCATGTTTTCAGTGGTTTAGAAAGCTGAAAACGAAAGCCAAAGTGCATTAGCTTCATACAGGCATGACAAGCATTTTGGGCGCTATCCTTATGGGCTACGTAAGTGTTCTCTCGGACTTCTGGATCAGAACCTTTGATTTTTACAAAGATGTTTTATGTTCATCTGTATGCATGGGTTGGATTTTTTCTTTTTGAGAATGATCTATCTGAATATTGTAACTGTTACTTTCTTTCTCTTTTTTTTTTTTGTAATAAACACCAATTGATTCAAACTGCGTAAAAAAGAATGGTTACTCAGAATAAAATCTGAACACTTACCATGAAAGGGACAGAATGTTAAAACCTGTTTTGAAAAAGCTGTATTGCCCCTAGCATCCCAAACTCATGCCTTTTTCACAGGGAAAAAGTGAAGTTATTGGCATGAAAATACATCTAGTACTTCAACAGAAGCCCACCTTGAGTTCTGAAACAGAAATCCAACATTTATAAACCTAGAGAGCATCACTGCAACATACATACTTGACAATCCAAACAGGCAAACTTCTTGTCACTTTTCAGTAAAGAAAACAGACAGATTGTATAATAGTCACATCAGTGGGAGAAGAGTTCCAACTGAACTAAGATATTCTTACCAAACTGATTCCCTCTTTACAGTCCTGTTTTTTCTTGATCTAGGGAATTATCATTTGATGTATTTATTATCTGTGCAATGAAAAGCAAAGGCAAAAAAAATCACATCTTTAATTGTTGAAAGTGATTACTGTATAATCACAAGAGCTAAGACTATTAATATGCAATTAAATTGATAGGAAGTAGGTTAAGTGATCACTTGGGAAATGGACAAACAGCAAAAGGGATTAAGTATGTGATAACTGAAGTGCCATTAACAAACATCCACCATACTTTGACAGCAAACACATCTGCTTTCATTTTATATGAAACAAACTTTAAAAAATATGCCAAATCTTCCTATTGACATCATCTCAATACCAAAACCTTTCCAAATTAAGGATGACAATTTCATATTGCATTATGCAATTTTTATTCACTTTTTGGAAAAGTAAAATTATAATTATCCAACACTATAATAAATAAACTAAAGCTGAAGAAATGGACTAACACTGTGTTCTAAAATGCATTCAGTGAATCTTCAGTTACACTGTAATGTCACCTCAGCAGCTTTTTAAGAGAATTGAAGCCTTGGAGGAAGATTATTTCTTCAAAATTATTCACATTAACTTCCAAAATTAAAAAAAAGAAAAAAAAAAAAAAAAAAGGAATTATTGTTAAATGAGTTCTTTCCATTTAGCACTTACTCCCTGAATAAGGAATGAAAAGAAAGGTAAGTAAAAACCACTCAGTAATTATCTGCCTGCAGGTGAACATTTTAGAGCTGTCTATATATATCACACTGAACAGGAATATTTCAAAACACTAACAAATGTTTTTGAATTCAGTAACAGACCAAACTAGATAACCATTCTATTTTGCTTCTCTTCTTGTCTGCAAGTCAAGTATTCTTCTTAACACAACAGATCTTTTAAAAAGCATTCTAATACAACTAGTCACCTCCTGTTGCCTACCTGAGAGCCCAAATTACTGTCTTTATCCCCATATCTAGCAGAGAATCGCACTGTACAGACTGAAAAGCAGAGCATTAATGAGCTTTTGCCTACAGTACGTAACAACACTGACACTACACCCATCTACACCAGGCATTCAGAATCATTCCGAATGTTGCTTTATGTTAGTAACAGCAACTTTATTTCTGATGTTGTAAGAAGTACTTCACAGTAATAAGAAAAAAAAACGGATTTGGAACCCATGCTGCTACTGTTAGCTTAGTAGCTGGAAAAAAATAAAATAAAATAAAAAAATTAAAAGGAAAGCCAGGCAGCAAGGAGTCACTCCCTTCCCCTTCCTTACATGCGATGAATTCCTTCACTACACATGCAAAAATGTTGCTGCTGATAGGAACACTGGATGAAAAATAAGGAGATTATAAAACAATGTGTATTAGCTGGCCTAACAACCATACTAGTTGGGCACTAGTATGTCCTGTAGCTCCAAGCAGTTCTTGCCAATATCCAGTATCTTGTAACATAAAATATATATAATAATAATAATAAAGGCAGGAATTGAGAGCACTGGGATGTTTCTTCATATTTCCCCTAAGTCATTTCAGTAACACAGCTCTCCAAAATAAGTAATCCAAGAATAAGATGAAGATCTTTGATCTGACACCGCAATGCCACTCTAAACTCAGAATTACTGGGTAAAGTATTGCCAGCATTAGTAAATCTGTTCTTAAATTGACAACGCATCACAGAACAATAAATGCCATAAACTCTTTGTACTGAACATAGATGTTCAGATTATACAAGCTAGGGATGTCAGCAGTTTCCAACTCTCCCATTTCTGCATTAAAACATCCACAAAATAATTCCTTATTAGGGAATTACCTTACAATATGCACTCAGTGATAATAAATGTAAGACAGAAAACATCAATTACCTCTAAAGCAAGCTCACTAGATCAGATGTGGAGAACACTAATGCAACTGAAAAAAAAAATGTACTGAACGCAGCCCCAGATAGAATACAAATTTCTCAATCGCTGTCATTATCATCTATGTGATAACAACACAAATCAGAATTAAACTGATTTGTTCTCAGAAGTTTTACTCCTTTGTCTTTTCTGGCATGTTGCATTTTCTCTTTTCCTGATTAATGGACTTCTCACCTTTACCCAGCTACTGTTGAAAATGCCAGAAACTGAAACAAAAGAAACCCCATTAAAACTTGCAGAGCTATCAATCTACTAAAAGCAAAGTGTAAAGAAAAATAGATAAAGATAAATCTCAGCCCAGAGAACACTGCACCTAGCACTCATGAGCATCCTATGATCCAAAGTCTTCAGATAGCTAATCTTGGCTAAAAGCCCAAGTCTGTTTCTGACTTCCTAGTTAAATCAAGAACACATACTCAATATAGCTACTGCAAATAACTACAAAACAAAGCAAAGGATACTGCTAACTTTTAAAAAGTAGATTAATGAAGAACTTGTCTTTCTTAATAGTTTCCTGATATCTGATATGCAGTAACATACAGTGCAACAGATACAGAAGGAAAATTGAACACTGACTGCAAGTGAGGTCATAATAACGATTATGAAACACTTCTGACCCATATTACGAAATTTCTAATTTCAGAGGCCTAAAATTTCTCAGAAAGGACAAGACAAAACCAATGACTTTACTGCTTCTAAGATGCTAAATTGTAGAACTAAAAAATAACACTCATCTTCAAACAACTGTACTTTGTAGGACTTGGGTTTAGTTTTTACAGTTAAAGTTCAGACAAACTTCTACTCATTGTCTTAAGCTGTTCTGTATTAACAATATTACTTAAGAACAGAGCGCATGAACTGTCATATTTTACTTCTTTAAGTAAAAATATCTCAACAGAAGTAAGCAGTTACAAGTATGAAGGTGATGAAGTACTAACTACAGCCAAATTTTGACCTTTGTCTACATACTGGGTGCAGCAGAAGACGAGCAGTCCATCCTCTACAGAAAACTCTGTACTCATAATTCACAAGATTGAAGTGATCCACTGACCTTACTTAATATAAACAATACTTTAATATTTTAAGTTTGCAATTACAGCACAGCAGTGAAGCGTTACAATTTCCAAGATTAAAATAATTTATCCGGAATATTCTCCAAATTAGAAAAAACTTTCCTGCACTTCTACGTCTATCTAGAGCCATAAAGTACACCTGTACTTCTATTTACATTTCTACTTCTATTTAGTCTTTTCCTCTTATGAAAAAAAAAAACACAAATCCTGTCATTTTTTCCATCAAGAAAGCAAATACAGAAATGACATATGGCCTCACATAATAAAACTACTAGCAACTATTCCAAAAAGTAGATTTAGAAAATAAAGAGAAGCAATACAACAATGCCTCAAGCATTCTTCAAATGGGGTGGCGGGGAAGGAAGAGAAGAAAGATAATTTTCCCAGTCTTATTACTTTAAAAATACAACTGCCTCAAACCACAGACACACTCTAAGCAGTTATTAGCAAACCAACTGTGTTACCTCCTTGTGGAGTTAATCCATTCTTCATCAGACATAAACCGAGCTAAAGCTCTGAATAAAATAATTATTCAAAATGCTAAGGATAAGAATATGACAGTCAAGGTTAACAGATGGGGGAGAAAAAAAAGGGCCTGTACTGACAAATGGAAAAGTACACTTCACATATGAGATATGTGATGTTACAAAATAATAGGTAGTTTAAAAAAGTGGTCTCTAAAACATTTTTTCCCTCCAGTTATTAGCATTACATACAAGTGCAAACATCATGGAATTAATTTTATATTTCAATTAACTGTTACTAAGTAATTTCAACAGTTCTATAAAAAAGGTAAGAACTAATTATATTTATGTTCGAGAGGAATGTCCAACCTACACGTTATTTGGTACTGTAAACCTAACAAATTCTACCTCAGAATATTTGAGTTGTTCAGTGAGAAGAGATTGATTAAACCTTAGGAAGCAATTCGACCGAGGCCTTTTCTGCCTAACACTCGTATGAGTGATACAGAGAAATAAACTACCACTTTACAACAAAGTTCGGTCAGAACAAAGCCATTAAGAATTTGCCCATGGTAATTTGCCCAGGTAGATTTTCTGGCCCATGGAAGGAGTGTGAGAAACATGCACCACGCAGCCACCTGCTTTCAGCACTCTGCAATACTCCTTTCACAATTCACACCATTTTGCGTTGGTCCTGTTTCAGATTTAATTGCATTCCTAACTAAGGGAACCAATACCACAGTTCATCTGAACTTCTCCAGATATTTGGTATTTTGAACACTAGGGTACCTATAGAGCTATCCACCTTCCGGTCCAAACAGGAAACAAAATTTTTTGTCTTCAGAAACAAGAAATTAAACAAATCCATTAATTTTATCCTTGCCAATTACATAATGCAAATAAATTCAAACCACATAAGAAATTTACATCATTCCACACAATTACAAAGGGAGTTAAAACAGGGAAGAAGCTGAACATTAAGGGAGACCTACAGTAAGGTTTAAAATGATTGTAGACTCTGACACGCTAATCAATAAAACGTAAGTGGTATTTGCTACCACAACCAGTTGTTCATCACCAGTTGTTCACCACAACCCATACTTACAATAATAACAAATTGGAATTTACTTGTATTTCACGACAAGGAAAAAAAAACTTCGCTTTAAAATGTGAACATAAACCATAAAATACAAAAACCAATAAGAATGTGGAATATACCTTATATTTGGTCATGGTGCTAAAATGGTTGTTCCTGAAGAACACGCAGAGCTCTCCTTCCTGGACAGCTGAAGTCAACTCGCACAGCCCATGGTACGTCAGCTGCGTAGCCGTATTATTTAGGAATTGCTCAGCTACAAATCCTATAAAAGCAATACATACTTTTGTGTGCCTATTACATATTCCTAAAAATACAGAAACCTGACAGTCCTCTTACTCCAGTTTATGCCAAGCAAGAAAAATATTTTTAATGTGTCATTACAGCAAAGAAAGAAAAAGCCTTGCAAATTTGTTTCTCATTGTATTGTCTAACTAAAACTGAGTTAAAAACAAACTCCACTTTTAAAGCACACTTGCTAAAGTATTTTACTTACTCTTCATTAAAACAGGACTTAAGGAGATATTCATCACAACACCATGCTGTTAACATGCAAAACATCATCTAATTTATTCCTCACAAGTGATCGTTAAATGTGATTACAAAATAAGGATGGGAGGTTGATGTAACAGGTTGACTGAAAACAATGGCTTAAAAAGTAAAACAAAATACCACATTTACCCTAGCAAGTTTCAGTAATCCACATCCCCTTTCTTCTCAAGTACAGGCAGAAATTACATAGCAACAGAGAAAGAACCAAACATGAGAAATCAGAGAAACAGATGTGGAATGGAAGCATGGAAGGAAGCTATTGCCATTTAGTACCAAACTTCTCAAAGATAGGAGAATGCATTCTAGGCTGTATCAAAATTCTTAATGAAAACTGTTATTGAAAGAGACCAGACGTAGAATGTCAAAATATCAAACTCTTTTTATGCTCACCTATACATACTCAACTACCAAGCCCTTGTGTCCTTCTAAGCCATGTAAAGATTTTTAAGAACTTCAGACCAAGGCACCACTTCAGATCTCATTCACCAATATTTAAGATTTATCAGTTGTTAACATCTGCCAAAATGCCTCCTTAACTATAAACCAGTCAGACTGGAAGACACTTGTTTGAAATTTATTTTATAAATGAATTAGTTCAGAAAACACCACCACAGTATTTATGTGACATATGACAACGTGCTCAATACACTTCTCAATAAACTACAGTAAACATGGACCTCTGCAAGGTAGAAACTCTCACACCTTGGGTATTTTCTCCACAGAACAGCAGCCAAACACACAACTTACACGGCTCAACAATACCACATACTAGCCTTTGGCTTCAGCTGTGGCTTAGCCTAGAGACCCAGCATTATAACTGCTGGTAGTGGAACATAGGCACAGTACAATATATAAAAACATATATATATATAT